>NW_023994239.1:32500-472500 GCF_015586225.1 Lucilia sericata
AAAAGTAGTCTTTAAAAATTTTGTGAATAATTTTCATTTAGAATTTTGAATTCATAGAGGAAAGGACAAATTTATAATTTTTTTTGAATTTTCAAAAATTTTATTTAAAGAAGAAAAGGGAAAGGAAAAGGAAAAATCTGAGGATATTTGCATAAGTTTTATCCATTCTTTTTGTGTTAACTGCTGTGGAATTGGTGTATTTAAGGTGAGAAAGATAATATTAGATTACAGACAGTTAGACTCTATGAATTCTTTATCTTTAGGCTTTCGTTATATTCAGTTGTGGTAAAATATATCTGGAGGCAGTAAGATAAAGAGAAAACTATTTTCTTGGATCTATTTATTTTGTACTTATATCTGCTCCAACCTAAGTTTGGAGTACAGATAGATATCGACCGAATACCCAATTTTATAGTATTATTATCGATCCGTTGATTTTATATAACTTTGGACATTGAATGTTCTCTGTGTGGATAACAACATCAAACATTGAAAGTTATTCGAGGCACCCAAATCTATAATTGATGGTAATTGGGCCAGAAAAATAATTTACAAACATCAAAACAACCAATACTTGTCATCTAATTCAAGACATTGATGTCAATTGAATACGTTTAAATCCAGATTGACAATATAACTTGGAAATGGATCTACATTTTCTCTTCACTCTCGTATTTTACACTTAATTCAAACCATTTCATCATTTTCATTTTTACCTAACAATACACCTAACTAAGTACAAGTTCCCTACACCTAGTATTTAATTTAATCAAAACAAGTGAAAATTTTATCAATATTGAGGTAAAATAAGAAATTTCAATCAATAAAAGATCCGGACAACAGGCCTGTGTCAACAAAGGAATCTTCGTATGATTGGTGAGTGCATTATCTTATTAGGAAAAAATAGATATATATATATTCATGAAAGAATTAAAAATTTTCACTTAAAATCTTATTTATTCAAAATGATTTAATACTTAAACTCTATAAAAGAAAACAATTTTTTTTTTAATTAGTTAAAATTAAACTTTAAATACTTAAAACAATTTTTTTTATCTTAAAATTAATTCGCTAAAATATAATGCTATTTACTACTTGTTTATTTCGTTGTTAATTATTTAATTGTAATTTAAATAGCATATTATTTTAGTTACACTAAAAAAAAAAAAAAACACTTTACACTTATATACTATTATTTATTATGTTTATTGTTTGTTTTTGTTGTTTAAATGTTATTGTAATTTAGTATCTAAAACGTCTTTCAAATGTTTGATGATATAGAATTTAGTTTTCACTCAACATTGAATATGATTTAAATATATATACTCGTTATTAAAATGAATAACTAGATAGTTTTTCCTTTCCGCGAAAAGTTAGGTCAAAGTAAGGTAATGCATGAATTGGGCTAACTAAGGATAGGGCGAAAGTTAGCAAGGATGGGTGGGTAATAGAGCAGTGTGAGGTTAAATCCATCTTTACCTCTCGGACAAAGCTTCAAACAAATTACAATTCTCCTTTGTTTTGTTTTATTTTGATGATATTCGATATGGGATATTGCTACCGAATTTTAATGTTTCTTGTAGGGAACCAGATTCTAATTTTCAAAGAAGGCAAGGACCAGCCCATTATCCCTGAGCACGGCCGGAAACAGGTAGCATAGCTTTCAGGAGATTGGAAACCTTAACGGTGGTTCGTTACAGAAATTTAAATGGCGCCCAACGTGGGGCCTCAGCTATATATTAAGGCTTTGGCTTAGGAAAATCTTATTTAATAACAACAGCTGATGCTTCACTATAATTACACGTGATATCGATTTATTATCTTTTAGTAAGTTTTTGTTTTGGATTTCGAATTCTAATTTATAGAATAGAATTTGAACCAGGTGTTTGTTTTAATTTCAAAATTTTGGGAAAATTGTTCTTTTGTTGAGATTTATGTTTTGGAATGTTATTTGTTTGAAACATACTTACAAAAGACAATATTGGGAATTTCGAATATTTTCATTTCAAAATTTCCTCTGGTAGAGTGTAATTGAGATTTTGGTATCTGGTTTAATTCTGGATTCTTACTCTTATATGATAGCAGAGTTATGGGATTTTTTTTGTAGTATTTTGATTAAAGATTTATAACATTGGATATTTTCGATGATATACTTTATTCGGAATATTATATTAATTTTTGTTTATTTTGTTTTATTTATATTTGTTCGTTTTGAAGCTTTATCTATAAGTTTTATATTTTTTTTCAATTGCCTTACGATATAATGACCAAACTTAGTAGTGGAAAGAAATTTTAATTTATATTATTTATACATACATTACTTTTTGTTTCATAAATTAGGGGATATTTTCGTTAAAATGCCTTTGACTAGAAGTTCTGAAAATTTGGCTAATTTAGAACAGCCAGCAAATGTAAGTTTTACCGTAGATTTAGAACATTCTAATGCCTCACAGAGAAAAGGTGGAGGCTCGAAACGCGCACAACCTAGTTCGACAAACAATCCAGAAAATCAACTAGACAGTTCTCATGTTAGACAAATGATAAATGACTCTATTAATTCTTTTCGCTCTGAAATGACAAATTTCGTTACTAACGAACTATCAAACATGATACAAAATCTTAATATGCCAGCTAATAGGGCAAGTAGTCACAATATTAATGTAGATAATAGTAATAATTCATCGCCACGTCCAGAACCTCATTCCTCTCAGGAATCTTTTCATGCAGAGAAAGTTTTGAACATTATAAGAAATTGGCGGTTGAAATATACGGGACATGACAATCAGTTGGCCATAGATGAATTCATATATAGGGTAAATATATTAACGACCAATAATTTAGGTGGCGACTTTGAACTTTTGTGCAAACACGCACACACATTGTTTGACGGAAAGGCGTTGGAATGGTATTGGAGGTACCATAGGCAACATGATTTCATCGATTGGACAACTCTAACAGCAGCTTTAAGAATTCAATATAAACCAGATTACAATGACTTTGATATACTGGATGACATTAGACGTAGGAAACAAAAGCCAAATGAAACTTTTGATCAATACTTCGATATTATTTCTTCATTAACTGATAAACGTAAATCTCCAATTAGTGACCGAGACCTTTGTGAAACGATTCTAAGGAATTTGAGATCTGACATTAGACATGAACTTCTGCATTTGAATATTATGTCTGTTTCACAACTTAGGGGAGAAGTACGAAAACACGAAAAATTCATGTGGGACATACAAGTATCAGAACATCGCAGATCCGTTAAAGGTCGTGTGGCAGAGTTAGGTGAAGATACGGAATTAGGTGAAACAAAACTGGATGATGACAATAAAACTGACATTTGTACTATTCAACACACTTTAACCTGTTGGAATTGCGACAAAAAAGGTCATAGTTTCTATGATTGTATGGAGCCAAGACAAATATTTTGCTATGGTTGTGGAACTAAGGAAGTTTATAAGCCAACATGTCCTAAATGCAGCAACAAGTTGTCGGGAAATGGGTTAAAGGATGTCCGGAGGGTGTAAAGCGGACATCCGGAATAGAAAATCAAAGCAATTTAACCACAAATGACAATACGAACATTCAATTTAATGGGACAAGGGAACGAAAACATTCTTTAATGAGACCTTATCACGAACGAGTGGAAGAATATAGAAAAGCTAGGGCTAGAATATTTGGTAGTAGTACATATAAAGTCAAAAGATCATCTAGGCGTATTCAGGAATATTATGGTAGATTGAAATTGTTTAAACTGTTCGTCATTTCTCCTATTGTCTCCCAGATTTAGATTCTAGACCATATATGAATATAAAAGTTGATGGTATAAACTGCTTCGCTTTATTAGACAGCGGAGCCAATAAAAGTGTTATAGGTGGTGGTTTAGTGGAAAAAGTACAAAATAAGAAAGGATTTCAGAAATGCATCGGGAATGTACGCACGGCAGACGGACAAAAACAAAACGTAGTCGGTACAGTGACATTGGACATACAATTTCAAGGACAATCTAAATTATTTGAGTTTTTGGTGGTTCCATCGATAAAACAGGACGTTATTTGTGGTTATGACTTCTGGACATATTTTGGATTAAAAATTTCTATGCCTCAAATTGGTGAATTAGACTGTATACAGACGGATTCGGACAAACTTTCACTGACAAACGAACAACAAAAAAGACTGAACAAAATCATTGCAGCATTTCCAAATTCAGAAGTAGAAGGACTGGGTTGCACAACTTTAATAGAGCATAAAATTGACACTGGTAACGCCAATCCAATTAAGCAAAGATACTATCCAATTTCTCCAGCTGTTGAAAAACAACTTTGTGGAGAATTGGATAGGATGATTTCACTTGGCGTTATTGAAGAAGCTCCTCCTAATTCCTCATGGTCTTCACCGACCGTTGTTGTAGTGAAACCAGGTAAAGTGAGAATGTGCGTTGACAGCCGAAAACTAAATTCAGTGACAGTTAAGGACGCTTACCCTATTCCGAACATTGACGGACTATTATCAAGACTTCCTCCGGTTTATTGTATTTCAAAAATCGATTTAAAAAATGCCTTTTGGCAAATTAAACTAGAGGAAAGTTCTAAACCAAAGACAGCATTTACAGTCCCTAATCGGCCATTGTACCAGTTTACAAGAATGCCGTTTGGACTTTGTAATGCACCGCAAACGTTGTGCAGACTTATGGACATTGTCATTCCGTACAATTTGAAAACTCATGTTTTCGTTTACTTAGATGACCTTCTTATAGTTTCGAGAGACTTTGACGAACATTTAACGCACCTCATGGAAGTGGCCACGCAATTAAGAAAAGCCGGTTTAACTATAAACGTTAAGAAAAGCAGTTTTGCTTTGAATAAAGTAAAGTATTTGGGCTATGTGGTCGGAAATGGAACGCTGCAAGTAGACGAGGACAAGGTGAAAGCAATTAAGGACTTTCCAATACCGAAATCAGTTAGACATTTAAGACGTTTTTTAGGTATGACAGGATGGTACAGGCGCTTTATACAGGACTATTCGACTTTGACATTCCCGTTAACAGAACTTTTGACTAAAAGAAAGGCATTTCAATGGACTGAACAAGCACAACACTCCTTTGACGAACTAAAGAATAAACTTACCTCTGCACCTTTACTCACTCACCCTGATTATAATAAACCATTCATATTACAATGCGATGCAAGCACTTATGGAGTGGGTGCAGTACTGGCGCAAGCGGACAAAGACGGAGTGGAAAGACCGATAGCGTATATGTCGCATAAGTTGAATAAGGCACAGCGCAATTATACCATTACTGAGTTAGAATGTCTGGCTGTTGTAATGGCCATTAAAAAGTTTAGATCATTTATCGAAGGTTTAGAATTTAAAGTAGTTACGGACCATGCGAGTCTAAAATGGCTTATGGGACAGAGAGATTTGTCTGGGAGATTGGCTCGTTGGTCACTGAAGCTGCAAGGTTTCAATTTTACCATTGAGCATAGAAAGGGCAAGGATAATGTGGTCCCTGATACATTATCACGAATACACGAGGGTGAAGATTTTGTAAATGCATTGGAGTTTGGAATGTCTGCCATTGATTTAGACTCTAGCGCATTTGACAGTCAAGAATATATAAACTTACGTAAAGAGTTTTCAAAATCGACTTTACCGGACTTTAGGGTCGTTGACAAATTTATTTATAAACGGACGGACTTTTCGAACGGTAACAATGACGAATCAGATTCCTGGAAATTGCTGGTGCCATCTGAGTTACGGAGGAATGTAATTTATGCGGCTCACGACGTTCCAAATGCTGCACATGGAGGGATTGCAAAGACTTTGGAGAGAATTCGACGATACTTTTTCTGGCCAAGACTAGTGACAGACGTTAAGGACTATGTACTAAATTGTGAAATGTGCAAAACTTCAAAGACGCCAACATCGACTTTAAGACCACCTTTAGGACAAATGGCTAAATCTGAAAGACCCTTTCAAAGGTTATATATTGACCTGATAGGACCGTTTCCGAGGACAAAAGCTGGACACATAGGAATTCTAATTGTTTTGGACCATTTTTCGAAATTTACTTTTTTGAAACCTCTCAAGAAGTTTGTTACAAAGGAAATTATAGAATATTTACGGACATATATTTTCGATTGTTTTGGGGTTCCAGAGACTATGATATCTGATAATGGATCTCAATTTAAAAGCCATGATTTTGCAAAATTTTTATTATCTTTTGGTGTTCGTCATGTATTTACTGCAGTTTATAGTCCCCAAGCAAACGCCAGTGAGCGTGTAAATCGGTGTATTAACGAAGCATTGCGTTCATATGTTCGTAATGATCAAAGGGAATGGGATTTATATATTGGAAGTATTAACTGTGCCTTGAGAAATAGCGTTCACCAGTCAATCAACAGAACACCTTATGAAATTGTTTTTGGTCAGACTATGATAACTAATGGCAAAGACTACAGACTTTTAGACAATTTGAATCTTTTGGCGGAAACTGACGTTAAAATAGAAAGACAGGACGAATTTAGCATTTTACGTGATTCAATCAGAAATTTAATGAAGGAAGCTTATGATAAAAATTCTAGAATTTATAACTTGCGTTCTCGGAGTAAAATTTTAATATAGGACAGACAGTTTATAGACGTACATTTACACAAAGTTCGAAGGCTAACTTTTATAATTCCAAATTAGCTCCCGTTGGAGTCAAGGCTATTGTCGTTCGAAAACTTGGACAGGTTTATTATGAGTTAGAGGATGTAGATACACATAATAAAGCTATTTATCATTCAAAGGATATTTGGTCTTAGTCGGGTTTATATATAGCTACATAATAAGTTTAAGTGTCGCTTCCTTTTACAGATCCACTATTTCAAACAAAATTCGAAAAGGTGTATCTGTTTTGTGAGGTCGCTTTACGGTATAAATACATTGTCTATGAATGTTTTACCATTACTGTATAAATACTTTAATCGAAATAATTTTGTTTTGGAAAAGTAGTCTTTAAAAATTTTGTGAATAATTTTCATTTAGAATTTTGAATTCATAGAGGAAAGGACAAATTTTATAATTTTTTTTGAATTTTCAAAAATTTTATTTAAAGAAGAAAAGGGAAAGGAAAAATCTGAGGATATTTGCATAAGTTTTATCCATTCTTTTTGTGTTAACTGCTGTGGAATTGGTGTATTTAAGGTGAGAAAGATAATATTAGATTACAGACAGTTAGACTCTATGAATTCTTTATCTTTAGGCTTTCGTTATATTCAGTTGTGGTAAAATATATCTGGAGGCAGTAAGATAAAGAGAAAACTATTTTCTTGGATCTATTTATTTTGTACTTATATCTGCTCCAACCTAAGTTTGGAGTACAGATAGATATCGACCGAATACCCAATTTTATAGTATTATTATCGATCCGTTGATTTTATATAACTTTGGACATTGAATGTTCTCTGTGTGGATAACAACATCAAACATTGAAAGTTATTCGAGGCACCCAAAT
This sequence comes from Lucilia sericata, assembly GCF_015586225.1. NCBI lineage: Eukaryota > Metazoa > Arthropoda > Insecta > Diptera > Calliphoridae > Lucilia > Lucilia sericata. Next base: position 40,005 of record NW_023994239.1, read on the forward strand.
CTATAATTGATGGTAATTGGGCCAGAAAAATAATTTACAAACATCAAAACAACCAATACTTGTCATCTAATTCAAGACATTGATGTCAATTGAATACGTTTAAATCCAGATTGACAATATAACTTGGAAATGGATCTACATTTTCTCTTCACTCTCGTATTTTACACTTAATTCAAAACCATTTCATCATTTTCATTTTTACCTAACAATACACCTAACTAAGTACAAGTTCCCTACACCTAGTATTTAATTTAATCAAAACAAGTGAAAATTTTATCAATATTGAGGTAAAATAAGAAATTTCAATCAATAAAAGATCCGGACAACAGGCCTGTGTCAACAAAGGAATCTTCGTATGATTGGTGAGTGCATTATCTTATTAGGAAAAAATAGATATATATATATTCATGAAAGAATTAAAAAATTTTCACTTAAAATCTTATTTATTCAAAATGATTTAATACTTAAACTCTATAAAAGAAAACAATTTTTTTTTTTAATTAGTTAAAATTAAACTTTAAATACTTAAAACAATTTTTTTTATCTTAAAATTAATTCGCTAAAATATAATGCTATTTACTACTTGTTTATTTCGTTGTTAATTATTTAATTGTAATTTAAATAGCATATTATTTTAGTTACACTAAAAAAAAAAAAAAAAACACTTTACACTTATATACTATTATTTATTATGTTTATTGTTTGTTTTGTTGTTTAAATGTTATTGTAATTTAGTATCTAAAACGTCTTTCAAATGTTTGATGATATAGAATTTAGTTTTCACTCAACATTGAATATGATTTAAATATATATACTCGTTATTAAAATGAATAACTAGATAGTTTTTCCTTTCCGCGAAAAGTTAGGTCAAAGTAAGGTAATGCATGAATTGGGCTAACTAAGGATAGGGCGAAAGTTAGCAAGGATGGGTGGGTAATAGAGCAGTGTGAGGTTAAATCCATCTTTACCTCTCGGACAAAGCTTCAAACAAATTACAATTCTCCTTTGTTTTGTTTTATTTTGATGATATTCGATATGGGATATTGCTACCGAATTTTAATGTTTCTTGTAGGGAACCAGATTCTAATTTTCAAAGAAGGCAAGGACCAGCCCATTATCCCTGAGCACGGCCGGAAACAGGTAGCATAGCTTTCAGGAGATTGGAAACCTTAACGGTGGTTCGTTACGGATACCCAAGCTATATGTATGACAAAATTCAAAAATAAATATTTGTCCAAAATTTTTATGGATATCATTATTTGGTAATTAGTAATATGCGTTTAAGTTATTCTCTAAAGGGGACCTTAAACCTTATATGGGAGCTATGACCAATTATGGACCGATCACAAAATTGTTTCATTATATGAATTCTATTGGCATAGAATTTAAATTTGCAAAATTTCGTAAATATATCGGCATTATTTCGGAAGTTATTAACAATAAATTAATTTCGGGGAATATGTACATTTGTATGGGAGGTATATGTAATTGTGAACCAAGAGTTATATCTCTGACAAAATTCATCAATTTATCTGCAGTAGTTTTTGCAAAAAAATGGAAATAAATATGTCAAAAAGCACAATTTTTTTTAAGGTAGTCTCAAATTTTTACTCATAACTCTGAATCTATTTCAGCGATCTTGCTGATTTTCAATACCAAACTGCTTAGGATATCAATTAATATTTTGGGTGAATTTCATAAAGTTCCGTTGCTTCGTTTTAACGTGAGCGTGTTTTATACAGACAGACGGACATATCTAAATCGACTCAGAATTTCATAAGGACCAAGAACATATATACTTTGTTGGGTCTCGAATGAATATTTCTCGGTGTTACAAACGGAATGTCAAACTTATATATACCCTCTATCACCATTGATGGTGGTGGAGGGTATAAAAATGTGTGCGGTTTTACGGTGGTATTACCCTACAAACATTTTCTATTGCGGAAGTTACCCGTATGAAGCTTCCAAACGTGCTAAAAGCTCGCCAGCGATGTTGCGGAAGTATAAGAATTCTTGTCACCAGTCGGGAAGAACTGATGCCGAGCTGGGGAACGTCCAAGAGTAACGTGGAAGATTCTTCTGGAAGACCCGCCAAAGACTCTTCTAGATGTAACTAGGAAGTCACTTTTTGAAGTGACTACTTAGTATCATCTTATCTTCTAGAAGATAAGTTTTCTCTTCTTCTAGAAGATGAGTATTCTCTTCTTCTGGAAGAAGAGTATTCTCGTCTTCTATTGTATACTCACCAAAATAAAATCTATAAAAACAAATCTAATAAAATAAAATTTTATAGTTTTTAATGAAATAATTGAAATTAAAATAGTAGAAAAAATAATAGATTTAACAACTAAACTAAAAAAAGTAATATATGTACATTACACCGACTCACAAAAAATGGTGCTTGAGTTACCCACCTCAAAATATTCGCTGTTATGTAATATGATGTTACCCAAAATATTTTCGGTTAAGTGTTATCCATTCGTGATCTGGATAGTTTTAAAGAAAAAATTCAATATTTTACCCAGCTTCAAAAAATCTTTGTTATGTTTTATAATGGTTCCCAAAATATTTCTAGTCTAACGATGGCCGTTCGTGAGCTGAACCGGTTACAAAAAAGTCCCTCTTTAGTTATTTTTTTTAAATTATACAGCATTTCTTAAACAATATATACAGTATGTGGTATAATTTGAAAGGTTTTTTGAAGCCAAGTCTAATTTGCAAAATTATGCATACATTTTATTTTTCTTAGTGAAAAACCTAACAATTTTAAATATTTTGGAATATGACAATTATAAGCAGACGGTTATTTATGATTAATACATCATTGGACGCTGCACAGTGGTATAGGAAAAAAAAAAGAGGGAAATAATTCGGTAACTTCTAAACGGTTAATTCGATTTTAATGATTTGGTATGCACAAAGAGGAGGTGTTGTCGAGTTTAGGTTTTGAATTTGGACCTTATAGGCCAACCAGGGGCCCGGCGGGGGGTCCTCAAATTACGACACCTCGGCTATGTTAATTTTTAAAACGATCCTATTTCTTCATTTGAGTTCCGATTTAAAAAAAAATTTCGTATATAGAATCTCCTCATCGAGCACTATAAAAAATGTCGCAAATTATCTCATATAGTTTAGGAGATATTCGCATTTGAAAATTAAAATTTTAAAATTTTTACCGTTCTTACTTTAGTTTTTTGATAATAGCGGGTCCGATTTCTTTTATTCGCTTAACAACAAGTTTATATATCAAGCAGTGAAGAATTATGTAAAAATCATGACTGAGTCCAAAGTTATAGGCATTTTAATTTAAAAAATTAAAAAAAGGCGATTTTTTGCCTTTTTTTGGGAAAAAAGTATCTTTTTCTTTTTAAGTTATCTAAAAAGTTTCTAAGAAGATGTATATAGAATTTATACTTTTTGGAAAGCTGACTTTACATAAAATACGATAAATGAAACAAAACCTAAAAATTTTTGATACCGAGGGGACCAGGTCCATCCAAAAAAACCCTATTTTTTATGGAAAATTCAATTTTGAGCAAAAATTCTCAAATCGCATAGTCGATATCAAATTATAGTGACCTGTTTTATATGACCCAATATGTTCTTAATCATTTTATAACGGGTTTCGATAACCCCGCCCCTGGTATGGATATAATAGGCAAAAAACCAAAAAATCCCATTTTTGGGATTTTTTAGAACTTTTTTGGGAATTCCGGGATAAAGTAAATCTTTAAATTCATGAATATTTTCAAATGCTAACGTTTTGTAGCAAATCCAACGTTTCCTTATAGTAGATAAAACAGGATCAGAAGATAGGATCAGATTATTAAAAATATCTTCATTTTGAGACTGCCTAGAACACTTCCTTGAGCTAAACTGATGAATATGCTTAAAGTCTCTATTCCTCGATTCTTGAGGTTCTTCTGTAAGCTCTCCTAAAGGCATAATCCATGACATAATATCTTGTGAACTGTAGGTGTCATTTCTTTCCAGGGATATAATTCCAAAAGTAATTTAGAAACTTTTGTAGAATACTCTCCAAATTTTGTTGCGTTCACTTTATGCTGCTATTTATCGTCATTAGAATAATATTGACCTTTGCAGTAAATCCATATTAATTCCGGTTATTTCGGAAGTAGTTTCAGAATGTTTGAAAAAACGTCTAGCGGTATTCCCATCGTTTGTGCTTCCATATCCTGTGAGTGGTTTATCAATATTTAATCCCATCCACTTTTTAAATTCCTCTTGAATTCTTCTTTTCTCACTGGCTCTCATTTCCATTAACTCCTTATTGTTATTTCCACTTTTGTTTACATTTTCCGGTATGCTTCTGTACTTTAAATCATATGCTAAATGTAGAAAATGTTCCAGAAATCGTATGCGAGCATGTAGGGGGGATATTCCAAATTGTAATGTTTCCTCATTTATTGACCTTTGCTTGGAAATATTCGAAAATTCTGATTTTTTATCACCACATATGTAGCAGTACCAAGTAGATGATGTTCCTGTAATGGCATTTCCAACTTTCCCATCAATCATTGTAAGTTTTAAATCATAGGACATGTTAAACGAATAATTTTCTATTTCGATTGTTATAGGTTCCAAGTTTTTAATTTCTGCTTTAATACAATTTATCAAATCTTGCGTTGTTGTTTTGGATTCCTTTATATACTCAAAGCTTATTGGCCTACAAAAAGCTTTGGATCCTGGAGTCGAATTCTTCCAAATATCATCGAAACTGGTTGATGGAGAATCGCTGTCAGCATACTTTCGAATTCTTAATGGAACTAGCGATGCCATAAATACACTTTTATACTCGGAAGATGATTCACTTGTGTTGATTTGTTTATATTCCGAGAGTGCTGATAATCCATCACATCCCCACTTACAAATGAGTTGAAGATCACAAGAATTTATTTTTTTTAGTTGGTCTGAAGAAAAGTCAGAAGCAATCCTTAAAGCAGTATTTTCGAGTAGAGCGCCGAGTCCAATAACAGCCTTCCGATCAGTTATTTCAATAGGAGATGGTATAATGCTTTTCTTCTTTTCATTTATTTTGTCATATGATGGTAAAACACCCACTCCTTTTTCAGATAGCGCCTTTCTTAACGTTATGTAGTTATCACGACTTAATCCCAGCGAATCCCATCCTCAGTGAACGTTGTATCAGATGATGGTGTGGGTATACTCTTTACAATTCTTTTCAGTCGTCTTGGTGATGCGGTTGGAAGAATATTTGCAATTTTTATGGCATCCAAAGGCTGTTTTTCTTTTCTTAACATTGCTTTAAAAGTGTCCGAAATTTCTTCGTTAGATAAGGTTTCTAGTGAAGTTGATAACCTTTTCCTCTTTGATTTTGAGCTCAAATCCTCATACTGCTTACAGGGAGCACCAACAGTTGATACGCAAATAGCAACTTCTACACATTCATCCAGCCAATCAGAAAATTTCGATCGAAATTTAGTAATAGAATACCGAACACTCTTCAGTTTTATATCAACTGATTTTATAAAATTTTCAATTTTACATATATCAGTTTTATCCACTTTATTTTTATGTGCAGTTTCAATATATTTCAATAAGAAGTTGACTTTATCTTGAAAAGGAGCTGAAGAGTGTTCAAATAAAATGGAGCACAAATCATTTTTTTAGTACGATCGCCATGGTTAGAAAATTACAAATAATTACAAACATATATAAACCTGTCTTATATATTAATTACAGGTACTTAAATTAAATTATTTTTTAAAGGGTTATGATATTCTACCTAATATGTCTAACGTTTCCTTATGTAATGAATTTTTCCTCAATAGGTCACTTTAATGACGTTAATTGTATCAATAATATTATTTTGAATAGAATCGATGGTAATTTAAAAACATATAAATCCATCGATACTGTTACAAATAATGATGATGTCGTCAATGTATCCCCACGAATTGAAGTTGAAAATTGGCGTTCCAATTATTTTATTGCGAAATATTGATCCACCACGTCTTTGTAATGGTACTCGATTAACAGTTAAAAAATTAATGAACAACTTAATCGAAGCAACGATTACAACTGGCCAATATAAAGGAACGGATGTCTTACTACCTCGGATCTCAATGACAACATCGGAAATGCCATTCGACTTTAAACGGTTGCAATTTCCTACACGTTTAGCATTCGCGATGACAATAAACAAATTTCAGGGTCAATCCCTGCAAGTGTGTGGAATAAATCTCGAAAATCCATGCTTCTCACATGGTGAACTTTATGTTGCATGCTCGCGAGTTGAGAAACCTTCAGATTTGTATATCTACGCGCCTGAGGGGAAAACGAAAAATATTGTATATACCAAGGCTTTAGAATAGGAAATAATTATTAAGAAAAATTTGTAATTGTAAATATTAAGTCAATTAATTGTAAATATTAAGTCAATTAAATTTTAGTAATTTTGTAATATTTTGTAAATTTATGCTAATGAATAGGAATAAGAAATAATTATTAAGAAATAATATATGTACATAAATATCATTAATTAATAAAATACTTTAAATATCAAACTTTCTTTGTCTTATTACTTTATGGTTTTGGATAGTGACAAACAAATATTAACAAAATTTTTATAAACAAAAAATGTATATGAATATATTTCGAAAATTTTTTATTTTATATCGACAGGAGTAGCAAAGCACGCCGGGATTTAGCTAGTTAACTAGAAACATGTTGTTCACATCAGTGAACAATTGAACGTTACCATCCCTGATGTCTAATCAATCTGTCTGAAGACAAACATTAGTTCGGTTTTCTGTTTCCCTACACACTACAACTTAAAACTAAAGTTAAAACATTAAAAATCCAAATTGTAAACTAAAAATTACTTTTATTTGCGAAATATTGAAACTCATTATAATTAAACTTTATAAAAAATAAAATATTGATTAAAATACTTAAAATAATATAATTAAAAATTGTATTAAAAACCCTATATATAGTATAGTGAATTGACAATAATTATTAAAATTTGTGAACTTAATAAATAAAGAAATATTAAAACCTAAAACTAACCTAAAATACTTACCTTAATTTTGCACATAAAACTTAACCTAATAATAGAGTTATATACTGAATACTTACCTATTTACCAAAAGTTCAATAAACACATAAGGTTTATAACGTTTAAGAAAATATCCCAAGCCTTTCTTATTTACCCTTCCTCTAATTCCCGCGTTAGTACCCATCTCCTTCTAACCTATAAATAAACATTGGTCCAATCGAGCCTTTAAAAAAGAAACGGCTATATTGATAGAAAAGTACAGTCCACAAAAAATAAAGCTGAAAGTAAAAAGCAGGGTTCCAAATATTCATTCACTTATCACTCACGCTCATGAAAAAAACAAATAAATTTTGTTTTGTTATCTTCCATTCGTGTACAAAAACAAACAAAAATAAAACTTTGCTTTATTCATTCTTGCATGATACTATTAGTAATGTTTTTTATTTTTGTACAATATTGAGATAACAAGAAAAACTTTTTTCATGCACATGGACATTTTTGAGAAATAAACTGTTTGTAAAAATCTCACAACTGAAAGAGCATAAAGTTTTATTTTGCACTAGCATTCTAAAATGAAATTAAAAATTTGTTTATAGTTCTGTTGATAAATAAATGTAAAATGTCGAGATTGAGAGTGTTCGTGTTTTTGCATGTAATAATGAAATAAGAATATGTGCAAAGACTGGTAAAACAACAATTTGTGCTTTTCTATGATGCGTTTATTTGTTTTTTTGCTCGGTCCTACTTGTTATTTTTTTTTTTTTTCAATGTAAGTCGTGCTTATTATACCCTACACCACTTTAGTGGGGAGGGTATATTGGGTTTGTGCTGATGTTTGTAACGCACAAAAATATTGGTCCTATACCCACCTTAAAGTATACCAATTGGCTCAGAATCATTTTCTGAGTCGATTTAGCTATGTCCGTCCGTCCATGTAAACCTTGTAATCAAACTACAGGTCGCAATTTTGAAGATAATTCAATGAAATTTGGTACATGATCTTCTATTGTCCCAGGGACGAAGCCTATTGAAAATGGTTAAGATCGGTTCATTATTTCACCTAGCCCCCATACAACCGAACCCCCCAATAGGGCTTATAATCCTTGTAATCAAACTACAGGTCGCAATTTTAGAGATAAATTAATGAAATTTGACACATGATCTTTTATGGTATCGTAGACGAAGCCTATTGAAAATGGTTAACATTGGTCCATTATTTCACCTAGCCCCATACAACTGAACCCGCCGAATAGGGCTTTTAAGTTCATAATTATGTTTAATATACTCATATCTCGACAAAAAGCTGCAAAAACCAAGTTGCATACAAGTCTTGATGACCCCCACGAATTCCATAATAATAGGTTCACATATGACCCTAGCCCCTATGAAAAGCCTCCATCAAAATTTCACTTTAATGTTCACAATTTTATTCAACAATAAACGACTTAAGCATAAATGCTTTATTATGGCAACTAAATCACATTATATTTTTGTCAAAGGTGTAGGGTATTATATGGTCGGGCCTCGCCCGACTATAATTTCTTACTTGTTAATGTTTTAACTTTAGTTTTAAGTTGTAGGGTGTAGGGAAACAGAAAACCGCACTTAATGTTTGTCTTCAGACAGATTGATTAGAAGTAAGATAAAAGAAAAAGTGTAGAGCTGCAGTTGACATTTATGCAGAATGAAGTTGGCTGCAGTTTGGTGTGGGTGTTATTGGACATTAGGGATGGTAACGTTCAATTGTTCACTGATGTGAACATCATGTTTCTAGTTAATAACAACGAAACGTAACGTGATGCTCATTCTTTGCTTTGTGTTTATAAACAAGAAATTACAATAACAAAAAAATTTACCATTTGATACTATGTTTTGTTTGTTTATTGTTTCTGTATAAGCATGTATGAAAAATGTAATTTTTTTATGAAATTTTGTAGAGGTGGTCTCGGATTTTTACTCACATCTTCGTAATTTATGGGCCGATTTTGCTGATTTTAAATAGCGTTCTATATTGAATTATCTTCATATATAACTTTGTCATTCCGTGTGTAACACCCAGAAATATTCATCTGAGACCCAACAGAGTAGGTATGTATGTATATTCTTGGACCTTTTGGAAATTCTGAGTCGATCTACTTAGCTATGTCCGTCTGTCTGTCTGTATAAAACATTCTCACGATAACACGAAGCAAAAGAAACTAACCAAATTCACGAAAAATATCTATTATTGTCCTAGACAGTTTGGTATTGAAAATAAGCAAAATCGGTTCACATCGGAAAAAGTAATGAATCAAAATTTGAAAAAACTCGAAAAAGTTAAGCTTTTTTTACATATTCTAGTGTAATTTTCAAAAAAAAACTGTGCAATATAACTCCATGAAAATTATCGCACATTTGTTTCTATACAAGTGCTTTATTCTTGTTGAAAATTGGCGGAATCGGTCCACAATTTCATATACCTCCCATACTAATGTACATATTCCCAGAAAATGAGTTTTTTGTTAATAACTTCCGTTTGAATGTCGATATCTTCACAAAATTTCACAAATTAAAGTCTTGTCAGAAGAATTCATCCAAAGAAAAAAATTTAAGGATCGATCAATTGGTCATTTTAAAATTTTTTCACGATGGGTCCATATTTGGTCATTGCTCCCATACAAAGTCCCTTCCCGAAAATCACTTAAACGTACATAACTCATTCAAGTTTCAAGTTTAGTTTATTTACCCCAGAACACATAACTCATTTCTAAATTAAAATATTCGTACAGAATTTGGTGCAAGTATTGCTCTTATATACAGAATTGTTACTGTGAAATTTATTTCGATCAGTCCATAATTGGTCATAGCTCCCGTACAAGGTCCCCTCCAAATATTGCACTTATATACAGAAATAAAAATATGAATATAGCGATGAAATTTCACAGAAGTAAGTTTTATATGAGCCAAAATCTCTCTACCAAATTTTATGTGGATCGGTCCATAATTGACCCTACTCCCCATATAAGGTCCCCTTCAGAAAATGACTTTAACGCTCATTATTGGCGTAAAAATACGAGTATAGCGATGAAATTTGACATAAGTAAGTTGCATACGAGTAAAAATCTCTCCACTAAATTTCATGTGGATCGGTCCATAATTGACCCTACCCGCATATAAGGTCCCCTCCATAAAATTACTTTAACGCTCATTACTGGCTTAAGAATACGAATATAGCCATGAAATTTCACAGAAGTAAGTTTTATATGAGCCAAAATCTCTCTAGCAAATTTTATGTGGATCGGTCCATAATTGGTCCTACCCCCCATATAAGGTACTCTTTGGAAAATGACTATAATGCTGATTACTGGCTTAAACATATGAATATAGCGATGAAATTTGACACACGTAAGTTTCATGCAAGCAAATATCTCTCTACCAAACTATATGTGGATCGGTCCGTAATTGATCCTACCCCCCATATAAGGTCCCCTCCATAAAATTACTTTAACGCTCATTACTAGCCTAAAAATACGAGTATAGTGATGAAATTTCACAGAAGTAAGTTTTATATGAGCCAAAATCTCTCTACCAAATTTTATGTGGATCGGTCCATAATTGCTCCTACCCGCCCATATAAGGTCCCCTTTCAGAAAATGACTTTATCGCTTATTATTGGCGTAAAAATACGAGTATAGCGAAGAAATTTGACATAAATGAGTATCTTAGGAGCCAAAACCTTTCCACCAAATTGTATGTGGATCGGACCTTAAATGACCCTATCCCGCATATAAGGTCCCTAACAGAAAATTACTTTAACGCTCATTACTGGCCCAAAAAACGAGTAAGGCGATGAAATTCGATATAGTTTTATATGAGCTAACATCTCCCTACAAAATTTTGTGGGGATCGGTCCATAATTGACCCTACCCTTCATTTAAGGTCCCCATCAGAAAATCACTTAAACGCTCATTACTGGCGTAAATGAAATTCGATGCAATTCGACATAAACTAATTTTAAGCTAAAATCTCTCTACCATATTTTATGAGGATCGGTCCATAATTAACCTTAACCCCGTATAAGGTCCCTTTAAGAAAATGACTTGAATGCTCATTACTGGCTTAAAAATACAAGTAGATCTATGAAATTTGAAATAAATAAGGAACTGAAATCTTCCTACCGACTTTTGTGAGAATTGGTCCATATGTGTATATATAACCCTACTCCATATATAAATTAACAAATTTAATTCTGATGCGAGCTTTAAAACAGTACAGAACATTTTTTTCTTGGCTATAAAATAAAAAAAAACGTGTAAAAGTACAAAAAGAACATTTTTAGCTCCAATTTATAATTTTATCAATTATTGAAAATTCAAAATTAAGTAATAATAATTCATTGGCTGCAATTTACTTATTTTGGAGTAAAAGAAGTTAATCAAGATTCTTGATTTATCCTGATAGAGGTTTAACTCATTAAACCACGTGAATTACTCCACGTTGGATATTATATAATCATCGATATTACTTAATTAAATGCAACTGGAATTATCTAAAAAGAAGGTATATTCGGCAAGGAGTAACCACGTTTTTAGCTGGAGACACGTTTTTTTTTTTTAATTATCTACTTCCATAAAAAGACAAATCGAGAATTCTATTTTCATTATATTTATAAAGAAAATTATATATTATAGAGATTTTTTTGGTTATCAAAAAAAAAAAAGAGAAAAAAAATTTTAAATTTAAAATTTTCATAATTTATCTAAAATTGTAAACTATTTGATTGTTATAATTTCACTTCTAGTAAATTTTGTTGTAATTTTCTTATTTGTATAAATTGTCATTTCATTCATAAATTTTATTGTAATTTTCTTCCACATCATTTTATTCATAAATTTTATTGTAATTTTCTTCCACATCATTTCATTCATAAATTTCTCTATTTCTTTAAATACTCTCCTGATATATCGACTCGCTTATTTACTTTCTCGATTAAGCAAGACTTAATTCCTAATTAGTGTAAAAGTGAACGTCGAGATCGACATACCAAGAGAAGTGTACTTATGTATGTTAAATTTGTTTATATATTTTTGTTGTTGTAATAATTGTTATTAGTTATAGTTAGGTTTAAGTCATAAGTTAATGCCAAAAAGAATTTAAAATATTATATCATACTAAAGAAGTTATTAACATCAGCAAGGGCATCGAGAAGATCTTCCACATCAGCCAGATTACAAGAGAGTAACAAGCATGTAAGTCAATTTCTCATTACTTAAGATATGTATGACAAATTAAAATTAGTTTGTTATAAGAAAGGAGAATAACAAAGAAATTAATGTTGTTGTAATATTTTTATTATTCTCTTTCTTTTTGGTATTTTACTATTACAATTTCTTTTTGCTCTATTTTGTTTTGATCGTAAAATACGTCTAATTTCATTCATTTATTTTACTATTACTTATGATTTCATTGATTACAATTTTCATTCTTTGAATACTTATATTCCATTTATCGATTTTGTTATTATTACTTGTTTCCAACTAAATTTAAGTGTAGTCAATACAACATATTACTTATAGTATCTTAAAAAGTCGGCCATATAATGAAATCGTGAAAATTATTTACTTTTATAAATTGTGGAATAAAATCAAAATGAGTTTCTAAAAATTTAATATGGTCTGAAATTGATTAATTTAATTGTGTTGTATATTGGGTCTTAAACTCAATCTGAAGACAAGGAAGGATTAGGGTAAAGAACAGGCATAACATAAGCTCTGTTGGAATAATTATTAACATCTATTCTCTTTTATTTTTGTCCGCTTAGTTACCTCTACTTGAGTTGTTACATTCATGTGTGTACAATTTTCTGCTTACTAGTATTTTGCATGGGTTTCTGTCCTTTTCCTAAATATAAAGGATCCACGCTGACTGAAGCAGCCGATAATATTTCTAGGTACACACTTAGGTAAAGACAAAATTACTATCTGTCCACAAAGAAAATAATTAACTTCAAAATTCGTAACAAACACAAGGGTATATACAGTGTCTCACATAAATATTCGAATTTATTATTTTTTATGAATTACTGTGTTATTTTATGATGTTACTTTAAAAATAATAATAATATTTAATGTTTTTTAATGAAATTTTATTAATTTTTATTATTTTTACGAAATACAAGAAAAAAGTATAAAAACTCATTAATGGTTTCCAAGAAAATGGAAAAAACCCAAAAAGGGAATTTTCAGGTACTGCGCGAAAATATTCGAATTTTTTCTAAGAACTTTTTTAGAATCCTTGAACACGTGTTTTATTGCCCATTAATTAACCCATTATGCAGGTAGTGGTTATATGGAATATTTAACATTATATTTTTTGGAAAATTGCATAATTATGTTGTAAATTCTTCCTGTGTAAGCGCTTAAAATATTCAAAGAAAAACAGTTGATCAATTCAAATTAAAAAATTAATTTATATCTGTATAATCAAGGCCGATCAATTAAATACATATAGGAAATGTTTGATAGATTCCCATCGACAATATATTTTGTCATTACACGCATGGAACAAAGAATTCCATCGAGTATTTACATTATCAAGTCGTCCAAAACTGCTGTCAATATAGGACTACAGAGAAATACTGAGGATATACCGAAGGAACCTCCATTTATCAGCTCCAAAAATTAACAACGAACTCAGGACAGTCCTGTGAATAAAAATTAGTGTCGAAATTGTGCGCAAAGTACTAGGGAGCAATAATTTGCATGGTCAAGTACCAAGGTGGAAACTGCACATATCGAAGTTAATCGATGTTAAGTGTCTTGACTCCGCAAATAGACTCATAAGTTAGAATATTGGATTCTGGAAGGAGGTTATCTTCGACGATGAGAACAAATATAATATTTTTGGCTCAGATGGTCGTCAAATGATATGGCGAAAGCTTGGAGATGTCTTGGAATTATCTAACTTAAAACTAACTGTAAAGGACCCAAGTTGCTCTGTCATAATTTGGGGTTCTGCGTCCATCCTCGGTGTTGGACTGCTAAAATTTATTACTGTAATTATAGACTAGAAGGTCCACTTGTCAATTTTAGAGCAGAATTTGCATGCTAGTACCACCAAAATGGGGCTACAACCCATTCAATTTATTTTTCATCAGAAAAACGTGACAAAATACACGACCTGGTACGTGAAAATGTTGATCATTTACAACACTAAGTATCTTCTTTCACCAAATTTTCAATGGAGTTAATGTCTGGACTTAAACTCCATTGAAAATTTGTGGTTATATTTACAAGAACAACTTTTAAATCACTCATTATCCTCTAAAACCACCATACGGTTGCTTTGCATGAAGAATGGGACATAATAACGCCAGAACTATTCCATAAGTTTTTAGAAACGGTCCCACGACGCTTGGAAGTTGTTTTTAAAAACAACGGCTACTATACGAAATATTCATTTAATTTTAATCATTTATTTTTACTTCCTAATGCTAATCTAAATATGATGTATACAAAAAATTCGAATACTTTTGTGAAGCTATTTTTTGCACTTTTTTAAAAAAAAAACTAAATTAGTTTAAGTAAATAATTTTTTTTTACATTTTTTAAAATGTTATATAAAATTTAAGGACTGTCTTGACTACATAAAAAATTTATTTATTTATTTTTTCCACAAAATCTATTATAAAATGATGTCTGTTTTCATAATACATTAAATTCGAATATTTATGAGAGACACTGTATAAGTTTGTCATTCCGTTTGTAATTTCTATAATATAATTTTCCGACCCTATAAAGTATATATATTCTGGATCCTTATAGATAGCGGAGTCGATTAAGCCATGTCCGTCTGTCCGTCTGTCTGTCTGTTGAAATCAGTTTTTAGAGGACCCCAGATATCGGCGAGATCCGAATCTTCAATAATTCTGTTAGACATGCTTTCGAGAAGATCGCTATTTAAAATCAGCAAAATCGGTCCATAAATGACGGAGATATAAGCAAAAATCCGAGACAGCCTCTGAAAATTTCATTAAAAAAGACAATTTTTTCATGCTTTGATTAATAAGCAACAACAACAACACTGCTTATTCATTGAGTATTTCGTTTCATATGTTTTAATGGCTGTGTGTTTCATTGCCTTGTATATATTGTTTTTGTTTCTTGGTGCATTCAGTTTCGTATGTTTGGATGTCTGTTGGTTTGATTGCGTTGTGTATTTTGTTTTTTTTTTTCGAGTATTTCGTTTCGTATGTTTGGATGGCTGTGTGTTTCATTGGCATGTGTATATTGTTTTTGTTTCTTGGTGTATTCAGTTTCGTATGTTTGGATGTCTGTTGGTTTGATTGCGTTGTGTATTTTGTTTTTTTTTTTTCGAGTATTTCGTTTCGTATGTTTGGATGGCTGTGTGTTTCATTGCCTTGTGTATATTGTTTTTGTTTCTTGGTGTATTCAGTTTTGTATGTTTGGATGGCTGTGTGTTTCATTGCCTTGTGTATATTTTTTTTGTTTGTTGGTGTACAGTTTCGTATGTTTGATGTCTGTTGGTTTTACTCAGTAAAGTGTATTTTGTTTTTTGAGTGTTTATTTCGTTTAGCGTTGTTGTTGTTCATTTTGTTTTGCTATTGCTATAATATTGATATAATCGGGAAAATTAAATAGGTACATAAATTTAAATTTTATAAAATTTATATTTTTTAAATACACTATGGTGAAGGGTATATAAGATTCGGCACAGCCGAATATAGCACTCTTACTTGTTATTACTATTTTTCTATGAATATTATGAATATTATTCAATAACACATTTAAGTTTTACAATGAATAATTAAAACTGAACATGACTGGACAAAACACAAAACATCACTGAACTTAGCAAAATTTCTGCATTATTTATTTTTATATTTTTTCCGCGTTCACGCTAAAAAATGGAGTATTTATATTTTTTGTTTTTTTCTCTTCTTACTATCATCCGGAAGTAACCTAAAAGTATACTTCCAGACGGCGAAAACTAGAAATCAATGTATTTTGTTTTTGTAAAATGTGTGCTCTCGTCTGACAATCGTACAGAAGTGACTACAATCCACACTTCCAGATGAATAAAATACAACATTAATGTGAACACTCTTCAAACTGTCTTCCAGAAGTGACATAAACATACAAATCAAGAAGATACAAATTAGGAGACAATGTATTTTGTTATTGTAAAATGTCACTAAAACGTATACTTCCAGATGAAAAAAATTCAACAGTCATGGTTTTTTGTTTAAGCAAAATGGATGCACTCTTCTAACTATCATCCGGAAGTAACTTAAAAGAATATTTCTAGAAGACGAAAATTCGAAATCAATGTATTTTGTTTTTGTAAAATATGCGTTCTCGTCTGACAATCGTCCAGAAGTGTTTCTGACGTGGCGTCGGGGGTGATGCGCAATGGTTTTGTCTTCTAAATGTTTGAAGGGTACTCATTATTGTTGTTATTTTTTTTTTAATAATATATGTTCGAACTTTTTGTAGTTTGTTTCTTATATTCATATGTGCGTTGTTTGTGTTATTTGCTAGTTTACAAAAATGAAAAAAAAAAAAAACAAAAAATGTTTTCTCATTCTTTTGCATTCAATAGGTATGTACACAGATGGACAAAAGTCACCGTCATGAGGCCTCTAGAATGTTTGATTAGTTTCCACGCCCAAACAATAATTGAAACACAAAAATTATTTAAGTCAACATAAATTTTAATTTATTTAATAATTATTTCAGTTAAAACTATTTTTTTTACTTAGACTTAATTAAAAAAAAATTAAAATAAAGTAACTAGTTCATATTTCTCTTGGACAAAATTCACCGTCAGATAAAGTTGTATTAATACATCAATGAAAGAAAATATTATTTTAGTATGAAGTATGTTTGCCGTTATTTTTTATAACTTCGTTCAAACGTTTCTGCATCGAATGTACCAATTTTTGAGTCACATCTGAACCAATTTTCAGCCATTCCTCCAGTAGTTTTTGTTTGAGCATATTTTTTGAGGTAATATGGTGCTCCCGAACACGTCGATCCAAATGGTCCCATAAATGTTCGATTGGGTTGAGATCGGGAGATTGTGGAGGAGTCTTTAGGACGTGGGGAGTGTTATACAAACTCCACAAACGAACTATTTCTGCCGTGTGCTTGGGGTCATTGTCCTGTTGAAAGTAATATTCAGAATCAATGCCAAGTTTTTGAGCACTTTTCTTTAAATTTTCTTTAAGGATATTCAAGTAAAGTGTTTTATCCATTATTTCATCAATAAATACAAGCTCCCCGACCCCTGCTGCAGACATACAACCCCATACCATGACCCCAGCACCACCATGTTTAACAGTCGACTGAATATGCTTTTCTTTTAACGCCTCGCCCTTCTGTCTCCATGTCAAAACACGTCCGTCCGATTTATATATGCAAAATTTACTCTCATCAGAGAATATTACTTTATCCCAAAAATCTGTTCCCTTGCTTATATGCTCTTTTGCAAAGGAAAGACGCTTCATTTGGTTTACCTTGCTAATCTGTGGTTTTTTCCTGCAAACTCTGGCATTATAATCGGCAGAATTTAGCACTCGGCGTACAGTACGAGGGTGGACATCTGTGCCAGTGCTATCCTTTAACATCACAGCAATTTCAGATGATGGAGTTTTGGGTTCTTTTTTAATTATTTTTATTATTTCCCGCTTTTCCCGAACAGATAATGCTGGCGGTCGTCCACTTCTTGGCTGGTATACGCATGATGGGTCATCTTTAAAGCGTTTATTTATACCTGAAATGGTGGTACGTGGACGATTAACTAATGCGCATATTTCCCGAATTGTTTTATTTTGTTTATAGGCATTTAGAATAATTTTTCTTTCTTCAATTGTGGTTTCTTTTCTTTTTTCACTCATTTTTAACACTCGCGTGGTTCTAGAACATTTCTAAACCGAAGTACCGTTATAAAATTGTGCCAGATCAGTGTTGAAGTAACCATATTACAGAAAATTTTATAAAAGACGTTTATAGAAGCAAAATCGCTATAATTTTTATTAATATTTAGCAAATTAAGACACAGTGACGCTGAATTTTGTCCACGAGAAATATATACTACAAATACAAAATATTTGTTTTTCTAAATAAGGCTAGTGAAAATAATATAGTTTTAACTACAAAACATTTAAAATAAATTATAGTTTATGTAAAATTAACATTTTTTATTTTTTAAATTGTTTTTAGAGCTCAGGAGCTCTCCAAACATTTAATAAGGCAAATGACGGTGACTTTTGTCCATCTGTGTATGTATGTAGTAGAAAAATATTTTGTTTTTTTAGTTGTTAGGCACAAATAGTGCCTGTGTTTTTTCATAACGGTTTACTTTAATGATGTTTTATTTTGCGTTGTCTTTCTTTTGTTGTTATCTTTAAGTTAATTGGGCATAAATCTAGCGTTCTAATCCAGCTGATTTTAAAAATTTGTTTGTACCACATGATAGTACTTTTCCTTGTGACTTCAACAAAGGACATAAAATTATCAGTTCTATTAGGGTCCCGGAGTTATGGTCCTCCAAAGTTTTGATATATATTTGAATATACAGTGCAACTGCGACAATCCGGACACATATAGTTTTAGGCACGTTTGGATTATCGAGTTGTCCGGACTATAATAGTGAAAATTATTAAAATAATCTAAGTGAATTAAATACATACATACATATTTATGTATGTACTATGATTTATTAAAAAACATTAAATTATTACATTAAATTATTATATTAAATATATATACTATGATTTATTAAAAAACGAAGTTATTTTGTGCTGACTAACTTTGTTGAGGTTGTTGATTTGTGCTACTTGCTCTAGCCTCTTTAACAATAGAATATCCGGCATATCTATATTATTCTCCTCAGCCCACTGAATACAAACTGAAAATGATTTCTTTTCATCTGCATTAGATATCTTTGTTTTTGCATACATTTCTTTAACAATAGAATATCCGGCATATCTATATTATTCTCCTCAGCCCACTGAATACAAACTGAAAATGATTTCTTTTCATCTGCATTAGATATCTTTGTTTTTGCATACATTTCTACAAAGTCGTCTTCAGAGTCCGTAAGCAGCACTGTTGATTCTTTTCGTTTAGCGTGTTGTATTATTTCTTCATCGGAAAAATCCAATGAAAATTCATTTGCACCAGTTGCCCAATCATTGATATCTTCTTCAGTTATGTCATTACTGAAGTTCATAGCTCCAATCATATTTTGGATGGATTTTATGCCATCATAGATGTATCCAGTGATGCCATAACGGCATTTAAAGTGCAATTCTAGCACTTTGTTTTCGTCGGCTGCACTTATTTTTTAGAAAAAAGTGCTAGATGCTTTTTAGCACTTTTTCGTCTTTTGCTAGAAATTTTTAGCATTAAAAGTGCATTTTTGGCATTTTTCTTCTATTTTGCACTTTTTTATAATTAAAGAACTTTAAAGTTTAATTTCTCTAGAGAACTGCAAAAATTTAGTTTTGAGATGTGAAATTTTTAGAAATTCTCACGAAAACTTTTTGTATATGTTTATTGTAATTTATAATTTACACTATAAATTAAACTAAGAAGTGAATTATTTTAAATATTATTATGCAATAATCGTAACAAATATTTGAAAAAATAAGCTAAAAGAGCGTTGTTTTGTTAACAATGTAGTGACTACATGCTAAAACGGCTAATATCTTCCAAAAACATTTTTTTGAAAAAAAAATCATTAAAATTTAAAATATACAATAAAATAAAAATGTATGAACATATAAAAACAGGTAAAAGTTCAGGGATGCCGAATATTATATACGCACCAACACAAGACGTTTTACCAAGATTTGCTCATTTATTAGATTTATGCTCAAATTTTATATCGTGTATCGATTTTATTTTCGGAATAGGATCTTAATGGTTTGGATCACGGACCGAGCTCTAAGAAGGATGTTTTAAAACAAATCATTTTTTCGAATGTATCATAATACTAAAATGTTTTAATAATTTATTGAGAATAATTTTATTTTCTGAAACAGGATTTATATAGAGGAGAAATTACAAACTAGCATATTTGAATATAACCCTCATAATTCATTTGTCACATTAACATTTATATTGTTTCCTAAAAGCTATTAGAAGTATGAGTAATAAACCTGGCATCTATTCACCGAGATTTAAGATTATTTCAACTGAATTTTCAATATTTTTGCAATAATAATACCTTTGCTAAAGTGTTGTGAATATGACCCATAAAATTGTTTATATAAAAAATAACTAAAACTATAAATATAAAATTTTTTCTTCCGAATTTAACCCTTTTTATACCCTCCACCACCACCAGTGGTGATAGAGGGTATATATAAGTTTTTCATTCCGTTTGTAACACAAAGAAATATTCATCTGAGACCCAACAAAGTATATATATTCTTGGTCCTTATGAAATTCTGAGTCGATTTAGATATGTCCGTCTGTCCGTCTGTCTGTCTGTCTGTATAAAACACGCTCACGGTAAAACGAAGCAATGGAACTTAATGAAATTCACCCAAAATATTTATTGTTATCCTAAGCAGTTTGGTATTGAAAATCAGCGAGATCGGTAGAATAGGTTCTGAGATATGAGTAAAAATTTGGGACAACCTCGAAAAAAATTGTGTTTTTTCACATATTTAATTGTACTTTTTACAAAAACTATTGCAGATAAATTGATGAATTTTGTCAGAAATACAACACTTGGTGCCAGGATTAACTATGTTAAAAATCGGTAAAATCGGTTCACAATTTCATATACCTCCCATACAAATGTACATATTCCAGGAAATTAATTTATTGTTAATAACTTCCGTTATAATGCCGATATCTTTACAAAATTTCACGAGTGAAAGTTTTATGCCAATAGAATTCATATAAAGAATTAATTTTCTGAATAGGTCCATAATTGGCCATAGCTCCCATACAAGGTCCCCTTCCGAAAATCACTTAAACGCATATTTCTCATTACCAAATAAAGATATTCATACAAAATTTGGCTCAAATATTGCTTTTGTATACATAAATGATACTGTAAAATTTGTTTACGATCGGTCCATAATTGGTCGTAGTTCCCATACAATGTCCCCTTTCGAGAATCACTTAAACGCATATTACTAATTACTAAATAATGATATTCATAAAATATTTGTCACAAATATTGTTGAATTTTGTCAGACATATAGTTTTTGGTACGGTGATCCACTGTGTTAAAAATCGAAATCGGTCCACAATTTCTTGTACCACCCATAGGGACTCAAAAATTAAATAAAAAAGTGTCCATGACGAACAGGGTTTGAACTTAAGATTTCTCAGTTGCCAGTTCTACGTCATACCCACCACACTATTATCTAGCTTCGTAATTGTTTGTAATTAATGATGTTCACATAGAAATTGTCTTTCCTGTTTGTGTAAAAAATTGTTGCTAAACCACGATCAAATAAAATGTACACATTGAGAAAGTGTAACTGTTTAATTTTTTATGCTATTCAGCAACATCAGTGTTAATAAAAGTTATTCAGCAGCAATGTTTTGTATAAACAGGAAATAACACGGCATTTTTATATGAAAAATATTAGTTAACGAAAGACAAAATAATGATGTGGTGCAATGGATGAAATAGAGAATTAACAAACCGAGCATCGCCGGTTCGATTCCTGGTCGATTTAAATTTTTTTGTCATAAATAATAAACATTTTTAAAAATCCAATTAAATGTGTAACTTTTTCTAAAAACATTTGATTTCTGATTAGATTTAGCCACGTATGACCGTCTGTCGATTCATAATTCTTTTCACGATCAAATTAATAATCTTTGGCCAAAATTTTGATTATATTCTTATGTAGCTTGGCATTGAATATTGAAAAATTCGGCTCAACAATAAAAATTTAAAAATAACATTTTTTGACAACATTGAAACAAAATCTTGTTTTTATACCCTCCACCACCACCAGTGGTGATAGAGGGTATATATAAGTTTGTCATTCCGTTTGTAACACAAAGAAATATTCATCTGAGACCCAACAAAGTATATATATTCTTGGTCCTTATGAAATTCTGAGTCGATTTAGATATGTCCGTCTGTCCGTCTGTCTGTCTGTCTGTATAAAACACGCTCACGGTAAAACGAAGCAATAGAACTTAATGAAATTCACCCAAAATATTTATTGTTATCCTAAGCAGTTTGGTATTGAAAATCAGCGAGATCGGTAGAATAGGTTCTGAGATATGAGTAAAAATTTGGGACAACCTCGAAAAAAATTGTGTTTTTTCACATATTTAATTGTACTTTTTACAAAAACTATTGCAGATAAATTGATGAATTTTGTCAGAAATACAACACTTGGTGCCAGGATCAACTATGTTAAAAATCGGTAAAATCGGTTCACAATTTCATATACCTCCCATACAAATGTACATATTCCAGGAAATTAATTTATTGTTAATAACTTCCGTTATAATGCCGATATCTTTACAAAATTTCACGAGTGAAAGTTTTATGCCAATAGAATTCATATAAAGAATTAATTTTCTGAATAGGTCCATAATTGGCCATAGCTCCCATACAAGGTCCCCTTCCGAAAATCACTTAAACGCATATTTCTCATTACCAAATAAAGATATTCATACAAAATTTGGCTCAAATATTGCTTTTGTATACATAAATGATACTGTAAAATTTGTTTACGATCGGTCCATAATTGGTCGTAGTTCCCATACAATGTCCCCTTTCGAGAATCACTTAAACGCATATTACTAATTACTAAATAATGATATTCATAAAATATTTGTCACAAATATTGTTGAATTTTGTCAGACATATAGTTTTTGGTACGGTGATCCACTGTGTTAAAAATCGAAATCGGTCCACAATTTCTTGTACCACCCATAGGGACTCAAAAATGTATTATTTTTCGCAAAAAATTAAATAAAAAGTGTCCATGACGAACAGGGTTTGAACTTAAGATTTCTCAGTTGCCAGTTCTACGTCATACCCACCACACTATTATCTAGCTTCGTAATTGTTTGCAATTAATGATGTTCACATAGAAATTGTCTTTCCTGTTTGTGTAAAAAATTGTTGCTAAACCACGATCAAATAAAATGTACACATTGAGAAAGTGTAACTGTTTAATTTTTTATGCTATTCAGCAACATCAGTGTTAATAAAAGTTATTCAGCAGCAATGTTTTGTATAAACAGGAAATAACACGGCATTTTTATATGAAAAATATTAGTTAACGAAAGACAAAATAATGATGTGGTGCAATGGATGAAATAGAGAATTAACAAACCGAGCATCGCCGGTTCGATTCCTGGTCGATTTAAATTTTTTTGTCATAAATAATAAACATTTTTAAAAATCCAATTAAATGTGTAACTTTTTCTAAAAACATTTGATTTCTGATTAGATTTAGCCACGTATGACCGTCTGTCGATTCATAATTCTTTTCACGATCAAATTAATAATCTTTGGCCAAAATTTTGATTATATTCTTATGTAGCTTGGCATTGAATATTGAAAAATTCGGCTCAACAATAAAAATTTTAAAATAACATTTTTTGACAACATTGAAACAAAATCTTGTTTTTTTTAATTTTTTTTCATAGGATCAACAATATTGAAAATCTATCGTTTTAAAATTAATCATATTGCCATACATTTTTCCCACACATTGAAATTATTTTAAATACATAACATACGTTAACATTTGTTACATTTAGTACGCTCTTTAACAGTCTGTTAAGTGATAGTTTTGTTATACCCACCATCAAAAAAGATGGGGGGTATATTGTTTTTGTCATTCCGTTTGTAACACATTGAAATATTCGTCTAAGACCCATAAAAGTATATATATTCTGGGTCCTTATTAGATTCAAAAACGATCTAGCCATGTCCGTCCGTCTGTCCGTCTGTCTGTCTGTTGAAAACACGATAGAGTCCAAATGGAAGCAGCTAGCGAGCTGAAAATTTGCATAGATACTTCTAGTTGATGCAGTTTGTTTGGTATTGAAAATGGGCAATATCGGTCCACGATTTCGCCTAGCCCCCATATAAGGCCTCCTCCAGGTAATGACTTTATCGCTCATAACTGGCTAAGAGATGCATCAATAGCGGTGAAATTCGGCACAAACATGTTTAATGAGAACTTCAATTTCTTTGTAAAATTTTATAAGAATAGGTCCATAATTGACCCTACCGCCCATATGAAGTCCTCGTCAAAAATTGACTTTATTGCCCATAACTGGCTAAGAGAAGCATCAATAGCGGTGCAATTCGGCAGAAACTTGTTTTATAAGAACCTAAATCACTTCATAATTGACCCTACCCCCCTTTAATGCTCTTATCTGACGTTAAGAAACATATATACATACATATATATAGCAATAAAATTCGACATAAAAAAGTTTTATAGGAACTAAAATCATTTTCTTAAATTTTATGAGGATGGGTCCATAAGTTTATTACTGACGCGAAAATGTGAGTACAGCAGTAAAATTCTACATAAACAAGTTTTGTGCGAGCCAAAAATTCTTTATCAAATTATATATATAAGGATCGGTCCTTAATTAACCCTATCCCCCTTGTAAGGTCCCCTTCAGAAAATGACTTTAAAGATCATTACTAGCTTAAAACTGCAAGTGCAGCGATGAAATGCTTAAGCCCTTAATAATGGCCCTCTTCCAAATATTTCCCTGATGTTTATGTTAATACCGACATATGATTCAACATAGATCGATAATATCAAAGTTTATTTATAAGGATGATTTGATGGTGGGAATATAAGATTCGGCATGGCCGAATATAACACTCTTACTTGTTTTTAATTGCATATGTAAGGCGTAATGTAAAATGTTAAGGTAAATTTGAATCAATCCATAAAATTTGATAAATTACGCAACCAGTTTAAGGTGGAGGGTATTTAAGATTCGGCAAAGCCGAATATAGCACTCTTACTTGTTTAGCATTTTTTTTAATGAATAATTAAAAGATTTGACGTCCTAGATATTTTAAATACATACTTTTTCTGGTCTTAGACGTCCTAAACAAAGAAAACCATATAGGTTTTATATCCTAAACAAAATCGTTGTTACCTAGTGTTATTTGTTATTTAATATACATATATATGTATATACTTATTCTTTGGGTCATTAAACAAATTTTCGAACAGGTTTTGTACCTTACCCTTTCCGATTTTGATAAAACTTGGTACACACATTCTTTGTATCAATACGAAGTTTAAAGTTCTTCAAAATTTCAAAATTCTTTACGGTTTAGATTTTATCAAGGTTCAAAGTTCAAATTTTTTAAAATTTTTTTCAACAAGCATTAAATTTGACATCATATATTTTATAAAATATTTATCGTTTTAGTTCCTAATTTGACTCAAACGGTAATTTTTTTAATTATGTTAGTGAAAAAACTCACATGTATATATGTGGTGTGAGTTTTTTTTTTAAATATAAAAATTTCAGAATGGGACAATGAGGGGATCTCAAGTAAATCAACTTTTAGTAAAATAATTCACATCATTTCCATACAAATTTCAAAAAGTTTAATTTTTTGTTCATAAACAATTTAATTTTTGTTTCAAATTCTTAAACTTTTTTGTGTTCATCATCAAATAAAACATTAAATTTGTAAATATCTTGAATATTATCAAGCTACAAGACATAGGCTTTCATTGGGAACTAAAACGATTAAAATCGGATAAACAGTTCAGAAAATATACGATGTAAAATTTAAAGCTTGTTGAAAAAAATCCAAAAAAATCCCCTTGTAAGGTCCCCTTCAGAAAATGACTTTAAAGATCATTACTAGCTTAAAACTGCAAGTGCAGCGATGAAATGCTTAAGCCCTTAATAATGGCCCTCTTCCAAATATTTCCCTGATGTTTATGTTAATACCGACATATGATTCAACATAGATCGATAATATCAAAGTTTATTTATAAGGATGATTTGATGGTGGGAATATAAGATTCGGCATGGCCGAATATAACACTCTTACTTGTTTTTAATTGCATATGTAAGGCGTAATGTAAAATGTTAAGGTAAATTTGAATCAATCCATAAAATTTGATAAATTACGCAACCAGTTTAAGGTGGAGGGTATTTAAGATTCGGCAAAGCCGAATATAGCACTCTTACTTGTTTAGCATTTTTTTTAATGAATAATTAAAAGATTTGACGTCCTAGATATTTTAAATACATACTTTTTCTGGTCTTAGACGTCCTAAACAAAGAAAACCATATAGGTTTTATATCCTAAACAAAATCGTTGTTACCTAGTGTTATTTGTTATTTAATATACATATATATGTATATACTTATTCTTTGGGTCATTAAACAAATTTTCGAACAGGTTTTGTACCTTACCCTTTCCGATTTTGATAAAACTTGGTACACACATTCTTTGTATCAATACGAAGTTTAAAGTTCTTCAAAATTTCAAAATTCTTTACGGTTTAGATTTTATCAAGGTTCAAAGTTCAAATTTTTTAAAATTTTTTTCAACAAGCATTAAATTTGACATCATATATTTTATAAAATATTTATCGTTTTAGTTCCTAATTTGACTCAAACGGTAATTTTTTTAATTATGTTAGTGAAAAAACTCACATGTATATATGTGGTGTGAGTTTTTTTTTTAAATATAAAAATTTCAGAATGGGACAATGAGGGGATCTCAAGTAAATCAACTTTTAGTAAAATAATTCACATCATTTCCATACAAATTTCAAAAAGTTTAATTTTTTGTTCATAAACAATTTAATTTTTGTTTCAAATTCTTAAACTTTTTTGTGTTCATCATCAAATAAAACATTAAATTTGTAAATATCTTGAATATTATCAAGCTACAAGACATAGGCTTTCATTGGGAACTAAAACGATTAAAATCGGATAAACAGTTCAGAAAATATACGATGTAAAATTTAAAGCTTGTTGAAAAAAATCCAAAAAAAAAAATATGAAATTTAAACATCGATAAAATCTGGACCGTTACGAATTTGAAAATTTTGGGGAACTTTAAATTCCGTATTTACATGAAGAATGTGTGTACCGAATTTCATCGAAATCGGGGAGGGTCATATTCAAAATCCTACTTTTTTGTTTGAATTTTTTTTTAAATTACCCCTCATCGATTTTGTAAAGGGATATTTGAAATTTGAAATATTTGAAATAGTCTTTTGCATTTTCGTTGAATTATGTGAAAAATTGCGACCTGTACATTATACCTGGACAGTCAGCCGCACAGACGGGTAAACGTGGCTTAATGGACTTTTAAAAACTTGATTTGAATTTAGCACTTTTTTCAACGAATTTGCACTTTTTTGACCGTCATTTTGCACTTTATTCTGAGGGAGTTCATGCAACACTGGATGTATCAGACTGCAGTTTATGACGCAGAACCTGAAGCGGTATCATATCTTCATCATCCCAGCACGATGCAGTTCTTGGCCACAATGCAGACCAGCTTTTCTGAATATTTTTTTTCGCTAATGCTTTGCCATGTTAAGTTCAAGAAATAAACAGCATCTTTAAGGCTAAACATTTTTAAAGCTTTAATCACGTCGACGTCATCATCATTTTCTTATAAAATATGCTGCAGTAATTGTTTTCTGTAAGTAACCTTTACATTTTGTATTAAATTTTGGTCCATAGGCTGTAATATTGCCGTACAATTTGGTGGTAAAAAAAGAACTTTGAAATTTTGGTCAAAATTAATTTCATCCGTTTTAGGATGTGAAGGAGCATTATCTAATATCAATAATGCTTTGAGTGGTCTGTTAACCTGTGTTAGAAACCCTTTTACTTCTGGAATAAAATGGTTTTTGAACCAGTCGAAAAAAAGGGACGTTGACATCCATCCTTTATTAGATGCTTTATATACCACTGGAATTTTATAACCTTTAAAGGCTCTTGGATTAGCAGATTTGCCAATAACCAAAAGAGACAGTTTATGTGTTCCTGCAGCATTTGAGCATGGCATAAATGTCACAAGATCTTTGGAAATTTTTCTCCCTGGAGCTGATTTTTCCTTTGTATGCACCCATGTGTTACCAGGCAACACTCTCCAGAATGCAGCAGATTCGTCTGCATTATAAACTTGCTCTTTACTCAAATCCATCTCAGCAACAATGTCGGCAAACTTTTTTTTAAAAGGCTCTACGGCGCTTTCATCGCTGGAAACTTTTTCACCACAAATTTTTAGATAACGAATACCATGCCGTAACTTAAATTTATCTAACCAGCCTGATGTCGCTGAAAAATCTTCTTTTCCCGTCATCTTTGCATAAAAGAATTTGGCCTTTGCTTTTAAAATTTCTGATGAAATCGGGATATGATTGTTTCTATGCTGCAAAAACCATGTGTAAAGCGCATCCTGTAACTCTGGATTTTCTGATTTTTTCATAACTTTTCTATTTCCTAAAAAAAAATATTTTATGAAATTATTTTCGTTCAAATGTTACCGAGTCCATTATAGGTATTCGAAATAAATTGTTTTATATTCTCCTTATTTTTTTTAATGTCGCAAATCGTAGATTTAGGAACATGGAATTTTTCGGCAACCTGCCTAATAGTTTTTCCCTCATCAAGACTTTGTAAAATATTTAGTGTTTTATGTTTCCGTTTATTATTTAAAGACATGGCACTTAAGTAAACAAACATATTTTTTGCAAGAAAAAAGAAAAATAAGCACGACTTACATTGAAAAAAAAAAAAAAAAAATAACAAGTAGGACCGAGCAAAAAAGAGAAATAAACGCATCATAGAAAAGCACAAAATTGTTGTTTTACCAATCTTTGCACATATTCTTATTTCATTCTTACATGCAAAAACACGAACACTCTCAATCTCGACATTTTACATTTATTTATCAACAGAACTATAAACAAATTTTTAATTTCATTTTAGAATGCTAGTGCAAAATAAAACTTTATGCTCTTTCAGTTGTGAGATTTTTACAAACAGTTTATTTCTCAAAAATGTCCATGTGCATGAAAAAAAGTTTTTCTTGTTATCTCAATATTGTACAAAAATAAAAAACATTACTAATAGTATCATGCAAGAATGAATAAAGCAAAGTTTTATTTTTGTTTGTTTTTGTACACGAATGGAAGATAACAAAACAAAATTTATTTGTTTTTTTCATGAGCGTGAGTGATAAGTGAATGAATATTTGGAACCCTGCTTTTTACTTTCAGCTTTATTTTTTGTGGACTGTATTTTTCTATCAATATAGCCGTTTCTTTTTTTAAAGGCTCGATTGGACCAATGTTTATTTAGGGGTTAGAAGGAGATGGGTACTTACGCGGGAATTAGAGGAAGGGTAAATAAGAAAGGCTTGGGATATTTTCTTAAACGTTATAAACCTTATGTGTTTATTGAACTTTTGGTAAATAGGGTAAGTATTCAGTATATAACTCTATTATTAGGTTAAGTTTTATGTGCAAAATTAAGGTAAGTACTTTAGGTTAGTTTTAGGTTTTAATATTTCTTTATTTATTAAGTTCACAAATTTTAATAATTATTGTCAATTCACTATACTTTTAGGGTTTTTAATACAATTTTTAATTATATTATTTTAAGTATTTTATTCAATATTTTATTTTTTATATAGTTTAATTATAATGAGTTTCAATATTTCGCAAATAAAAGTAATTTTTAGTTTACAATTTGGATTTTTAATGTTTTAACTTTAGTTTTAAGTTGTAGGGTGTAGGAAAACAGAAAACCGCACTTAATGTTTGTCTTCAGACAGACTGATTAGAGGTAAGATAAAAGAAAAAGTGTAGAGCTGCAGTTGACATTTATGCAGAATGAAGTTGGCTGCAGTTTGGTGTGGGTGTTATTGGACATCAGGGATGGTAACGTTCAATTGTTCACTGATGTGAACATCATGTTTCTAGCTAATAACAACGAAACGTAACGTGATGCTCATTCTTTGCTTTGTGTTTATAAACAAGAAATTACAATAACAAAAAAATTTACCATTTGATACTATGTTTTGTTTGTTTATTGTTTCTGTATAAGCATGTACGAAAAATGTAAATTTTTTATGAAATTTCGTAGAGGTGGTCTCGGATTTTTACTCACATCTTCGTAATTTATGGGCCGGTTTTGCTGATTTTAAATAGCGTTCTATATTGAATTATCTTCAAAATTGCGACCTGTAGTTTGATTACAAGCCCTATTCAGGGGTTCAGAGGTATGGGGGTTAGGTGAAATAATGGACCGATCTTACATAGCTAAATCGACTCCTAGGACCAATATTATTATACCCTCCACCACCACCAGTGGTGATAGAGGGTATATATAACTTTGTCATTCCGTGTGTAACACCCAGAAATATTCATCTGAGACCCAACAGAGTAGGTATGTATGTATATTCTTGGACCTTTTGGAAATTCTGAGTCGATCTACTTAGCTATGTCCGTCTGTCTGTCTGTATAAAACATTCTCACGATAACACGAAGCAAAAGAAATTAACCAAATTCACGAAAAATATCTATTATTGTCCTAGACAGTTTGGTATTGAAAATAAGCAAAATCGGTTCACATCGGAAAAAGTAATGAAGTAATGAATTTTACATATTCTAGTGTAATTTTCAAAAAAACTGTGCAATATAACTCCATGAAAATTATCGCACATTTGTTTCTATACAAGTGCTTTATTCTTGTTGAAAATTGGCGGAATCGGTCCACAATTTCATATACCTCCCATACTAATGTACATATTCCCAGAAAATGAGTTTTTTGTTAATAACTTCCGTTTGAATGTCGATATCTTCACAAAATTTCACAAATTAAAGTCTTGTCAGAAGAATTCATCCAAATAAAAAAATTTAAGGATCGATCAATTGGTCATAGCTCTCATACACTCATTACCAATTTAAAATTGGTAATGAGTGTATGAATTTTAAAATTTTTTCACGATGGGTCCATATTTGGTCATTGCTCCCATACAAAGTCCCTTCCCGAAAATCACTTAAACGCACATAACTCATTTCTAAATTAAAATATTCGTACAGAATTTGGTGCAAGTATTGCTCTTATATACAGAACTAGCTATACCCAGTGTGCTTCGCTACCCTCATCGTAATGGAATAAAATAAATATTATTGTAAATGTATATATATCTGCAATATCAAAAAGTCCCCTATTAAAATTTATGTTTATATATTCAATATTTTAGAAAACTCAAGAAGTACCAATGAAGTACGAAAAAGTACCAAAAGACCTCTTTTATTTAATTTCATGTTCAATATTATAGAAAATTCAAAAAGTACCTGTTGAAGAACGAAAAATTACCAAAGGGCCCCCTTTTATAGATTCTCATTATCTTCGGACTCCACATGGTTAATTTCATGTTATAAAAAACACAAAACGTACCAGTCGAAGGACGAAAAAGTACCAAAAAGTCCCCTCTTATAGATTCTCATTTACTCTAGGCTCTATATGCTCAATTTCATGCTTCTAGGATCAATATTATAGAAAATTCAAAAAGTACCTTTTGAGGAACGAAAAAGTACCAAAAAGTCCCCTTTTGTAGGTCCTCACTTAATCCGGGCTCTACATGTTTAAGTTCATGTTTCTAGGTTCAATATTATAGAAAATTCAAAAAGTACCTTTTGAAGAACGAAAAAGTACCAAAAAGCCCCTTTTATAGATTCTCGTTTACTACGGGCTCTACATGCTTATTTTCATGTTTCTAGGTTCAATATTATATAAAATTTATAAAGTACCTTTTGAAGAACGAAAAAGTACCAAAAAGTCCCATTTTATAGATTATCATTTACTACGGGCTCTACATGCTTATTTTCATGTTTCTATGTTCAATTTAATAGAAAACTCAAAAAAGTACCAGTCAAAGTACGATAAAGTACCAATAAGTCCCCTTTTATAGATTCTAATTTACTCCAGGTTCTACATGATTAATTTCATGTTTCTAAGTTCAATTTTATAGAAAACTCAAAAAGTACCAGTCGAAGGACGAAAAAGTCCTCTTTTATAGATTCTCATTTACTCCGGACTCTATATGCTTAATTTGATGTTTCTAGAGTTAATTTTAAAGAAAACTCAAAAAAGTACCTGTGTAACATCCTATTAGGTATTTAGTGTTTCTAAGTTTAAAAAATTTATCTAAATTGGATCATTGTGTTTGAATAAAATCAATTTTCCCGTTTTTACCCCTTTTGGTACTTTTTTCTACCCATTAACGAAATAAAAATTCTATTCCAAAATGTTGCAACATCGTAGTGGGAGCCCGTTTTTATGTATTTATATGTATAAGTTAATAAACCAAAATCAATGTTTTATGAAAAAAGTACCAAAAATAGGTACAATTTTCACCCCTTAAACATCCGAATAACCAAAAAGTACTAAATTTATATTTTTATTTTTTCGTCAAGTTATGAAGGAGTCAAAAATATTGTTTGAATGTTCACTGGTTTAAAAGATACATGGGGTGCAAAAAAAAGTACCAAAATACAGTTTTTACCCGTTTATTCCCTAAAGGGGCCGAATTTGGAAAAAGTACCAGACACCTGTCCAATAATTTTTTAAATGAACGACGATAAGCTTTAAACTGTTTTTGTATCTTGTTTAGTTTAGGAGATATGAGGTTACCGAATTTACCCGTTTTTACCATTTTTTAACCCCTAAACATTCGAATTTCCAAAAATCCCGTCTTAGTGGATCTGTTTGGTGGGAGACCAACCTCCTGTCCAAATTTCAGCTCTTTAGCTTTAACCGTTTAGGCTGTGCGATGATGAATCAGTCAGTCAGTCAGTCAGTCAGTAACGTTAGAATTTTATATATATAGATTGTTACTGTGAAATTTATTTCGATCAGTCCATAATTGGTCATAGCTCCCGTACAAGGTCCCCTCCAAATATTGCACTTATATACAGAAATATTACTGTGAATTTTTTTTTCGATCGGTCCATAATTGGTCACAGCTCCCATACAAGGTCCCCAACCGAAAATCATTTAAACGCACATAACTCTTTACCAAATGGTGATACTCATAAATTATTTGGCATAAATATTATTTTTGTACACATAAATGTTATTTCAAAATTTTTTCACGATCGCTCCATCCTTGGTCATAGCTCCCATATAAGGTTCCCTCCCGAAAATCACTTAAACGCACATAACTCATTACAAAATATTGATATCCATACATTTAGCAAAAATATTGCTCTTATATACATAAATTATACTATCAAATTGTTTTGCAATCGGTCCATATTTGGTCATAGCTCTCATACTAGGTCCCCTCCAGAAAATCACTTAAATGCACAATATTCATTACCAAATAATGATATAGATACAGAATTTTGAAATTTTGTCTTTATATACATAATTGGTCATAGCTCCCATACAAAGTCCTTTTACGAAAATCTCTTAAACGCACATTACACATTACCAAATAAAGCTATTGATACAAAATTTTTATTTCAAGATTTTTTCACGATCGGTTCATAACATGGGTGCGGTCGGTCACATACAAGGTTCCCTTCAGAAAATCACTTAAACACACATTACTTATTACTAAATTACGATATAGATACAAAATTTGACTGAAATATAGCTTTTATGTACAGAAATTTAGCTTAAAGAATTTTTACGATCGGTCTATATTTGGTCATATCTTCCATACTAGGTCCTGCCCCTTAAAAGCGCTTTAACCGTATTTAACTAGTTGCATTATCAATTTGTGTAGACCAATTTTAAATATATACATATTGTTGTACTCACTTCGTTTTTATATATTTGTCTTTATTTAATTCAAGCAGAAAATATATTACTTTACAATTTAAGAAAATGGATGACTTGAGAATTTAATACAAGATGAGCAACAGTGTTGCAAAATGATAAAATTAAGATAACTAAGTAATCATATTTGAGTATTTGGTAGTTCAATACATAACACCTTTCCCCTCCTTCACGGAAAGTTTACGGAGAGAACAGGACTCTTTGTTTGCGCGACCTAGAGGACCTCCGTGCTGCTGGTGGTGGCTTTACAACATTCTGCTGTGGTACTTCTCCCGAAGTAGAATCTCCAGCTCGCGTTGTAACAGATGGTGGTGTTTCGAACCCTATTAGTTCCGAAGCGGAAGTTTCAGAACCATTTGTTGGGAACGATTTTCTTACGCTTGGCACTGAACTATTATTTTCGACTTCTTCTCGTTCTACTGATGGCCATCCTTGGCTTGGGGGTGTGTCACTTGAAGTGGTCGACTTCCCTTCGATATTTGGGGGTGTGTAACTTGGTGCAGGTGAACTATTTTCGGGACTGTGGTGAGTGTGTGGCTTAGAACAGGTACGTTACCTTCGGTACTAGTCTCCTCCTCGAATGTGTTTCTATGTTGATAGGAATTACTGTTTCCTGATCGTCTCTTTTCAGCTGCGCATCCATTAATTATCTTGTTGCCACCGCGGATCTGGTTGATGTGTCTTTTTTTGATTCTCCCTTCAAAGCGAATTTCATCATGTAGATCGCCAATTCGGTTTAATATTGTTCCTCTTACTTATGGTGCATTTCTTTTGTCATTAGGTAGAAAATATACGTCGTCGCCAATGTCGAACACTCTGTAGGTAGGCGAGCTTTTTAGGAATTGTTTAGCCTTAATCTTGGTAGATACATGTTCAGGGCGTACTAGATCCAATCTTGTGCGCAGATGACGCCCTAAGAATAACTTTTATGGTAGAACATTTGTTGTACTATGTGGGGCATTCTAGTACTGCCGTAGAAATTCGTAAACATTTCGCTTTAAAGTTTGTGCTGTTGTCCCCATGGCTCTTAGTGCATTTTTCACCGTTGTGGCATATTTATGATATTTTACGCCAACTTTAGTCAAATAATCGTTAAACTCCTTCGACGCAAAATTAGTACCATTATTAGTAACGACCATTGTTGGCATGCCATAAGCTGCAAATACATCATCAACCAACTCAATTGTTGCTGTCGCTGTTATCGATTTTGTTAGCTTAACGTCCAGCCATTTACTGCATGCATCTGTGATAATGAGCAACATCATTCCATCGACTGGACCGGCGTAGTCCATATGGACTCTCTCCCACGGTGCTCTAGGGTATTTCCAGTGGTGACCCTCGTAAACATTCGGTCTATTAGCTATTCTTAAACACCTGTCGCATTCTTTAGCCATACCTTCTATATCAATATCTATTTTTGGCAAATATACAATTGAGCGGGCAATTCCCTTAATTTTTTCTATTCCTATATGTAAACTTTAAAGAATACACTCTCGATATTTTTTAGGTATCACCGCCCTATGCTCAAAGGTTAAGCAGCCATCTTGTAGTTAGCCTCAGGAGACTTGTATCCATATTTAAGTAAGCAGCATCCCTTTTCTAGCAGTTGAACTATTTTCCCCAGCTCCACGTCTTTTCTCGTTTCGCGCTTTATTTTATCCAGACCTAGGATAATTGCATTAAATATGTTAATACATTAACAACTTTTTCACCATTAAAAAAAAATTAATGTTAATGCAAGTTTATTGCATTAACATTAACATGGGTACATTTAATGCATTAAATTAGCATTACCATTAAATATTTTTGAATTTAATGCATTAATTTTCCATTTACATTAAATAATCCTAATCCAAATATTATCTATATAAATAAAAGGCTTGCGTGACTGATTGACTGACTGATTCATCATCGCCCATACCAAACCGTTAAAGCTAGAATCATGAAATTTTGGTTATAGGTTCCTTTGGCATTGTATAGATCCACTAAGAAGGAATTTTTGGAAACTCGAACGTTTAGGGGAAGAAATGGGTAAAAAAGGGTAAAATTAGTATCCTTTATATCTCCTAAAGAAGCAAAGATATGAATAAAATTCCAAATGTATCCTCTATTATACAAAAAAATAATTGATAGGTGTCTGGTACTTTTTTAAAAATCTAGACTTTAGAGCTAAAAGGGTAAAAACTGTCCCCATAGAACCTTCCCTTAACCTATTTATCTTCAAAACAAATGACCATACAAATAAAACTTTAAATTTATCCTATTCTAATTAAATTCTATTAGAAATCCTTTCGGTACTTTTTAGAAATTCGCGTAATGAAGGGATGAAAACGGTGTCTAAAATTGGTACTTTTTTTAAAAAATTATTTTCTCATTAGAATTATGATATGTATAATAATAAAAATTTATATCACAAAATCGTAACTTATCAAAAAATAACAAATACAAATTTAGTACTTTTAGAAAATCGTACCCATTTTGGTACAATTTTAATAAAACATTGTTTCCTATTTACCAACATATGTACATATATGTATCTATATATATAAAAATGAAAGTGTGTTTGTATGTATGTATGTTTGTTTGTTTGTTTGTTTGTGCTTTATAGACTGCTAAACGGCTGATTCGATTTTCCTGAAATTTTCACAGTTTCTTCCTGTATGTCTGGAAGGAACTATAGGCTACTTTTTATGTTGAAATTTCATGTGGGCGACGTGCCACGCCCATATTAACAAAATATTAATTTAGTATATCTGAGATAATATAATAGTTTGAGTCTTCAAATTTTGTCGGAGCAACTTTAGTATCAATATAATTATTTAAGACAAAAAGTGGGCGGATTAGCATTAGGGGGCGTGGCACCTCCCATATAAATTAAATACAAAAATTCGTTTATCTTGGAAACTATTATAGTTAGAATATTAGACATTTCCACGAGTAACTTTAATATCCATGTAAACATTTTGGGAAATAAATTGGCGGACTACCCATGAGGGGAGCAGTACCTCCCATATTAATAAAATACAAAAATTGGTTTATCTGGGAAACTAATAGAACTAAATTCTTCAAATTTTGCACTAAGAACTTAAATATTCATCTGAACATATTTTAGAAAAAAGAGCGGACTTTCGTCATGGGGAGCTTGGAGCCCCCATATAAATTAAATAGGAAAATTATTATATCTGAGAAACTATTAGAGCTATAATCTATATATATAAAAATGAAAGTGTGTATTGTATGTATGTATGTATGTATGTATGTATGTACTGTAGTATGTATGTATGTCTGTAGGTCTGTATGTCTGTATGCTGTGTATGTCTTTATGTGTATGTCTGTATGTCTGTCTGTTGTCTGTATGTATGTATGTCTGTCTGTCTGTCTGTCTGTATGTCTGTATGTCTGTATGTCTGTCTGTCTGTCTGTATGTCTGTCTGTCTGTCTGTCGTATGTATGTCTGTATGTATGTCTGTCTGTCTGTATGTCTGTCTGTCTGTCTGTCTGTCTGGTCTGTCTGTCTGTCTGTCTGTCTGTCTGTCTGTCTGTCTGTCTGTCTGTCTGTCTGTCTGTCTGTCTGTCCTGTCTGTCTGTATGTCTGTTTATGTCTGTCTGTCTGATGTCTGTATGTCTGTCTGTCTGTCTGTCTGTCTGTCTGTCTGTCTGTCTGTCTGTTCTGTCTGTTGTCTGTCTGTCTGTCTGTCTGTCTGTCTTGTCTGTCTGTCTGTCTGTCTGTTCTGTCTGTCTGTCTGTCTGTCTGTCTTCTGTCTGTCTGCTGTCATGTATGTTCTGTCTGTATGTCTGTCTGTCGCTGTTATCGATTTTGTTAGCTTCACGTCCAGCCATTTACTGCATGCATCTGTGATAATGAGCAACATCATTCCATCGACTGGACCGGCGTAGTCCATATGGACTCTCTCCCACGGTGCTCTAGGGTATTTCCAGTGGTGACCCTCGTAAACATTCGGTCTATTAGCTATTCTTAAACACCTGTCGCATTCTTTAGCCATACCCTCTATATCAATATCTATTTTTGGCAAATATACAATTGAGCGGGCAATTCCCTTAATTTTTTCTATCCCTATATGTAAACTTTAAAGAATACACTCTCGATATTTTTTAGGTATCACCGCCCTATGCTCAAAGGTTAAGCAGCCATCTTGTAGTTAGCCTCAGGAGACTTGTATCCATATTTAAGTAAGCAGCATCCCTTTTCTAGCAGTTGAACTATTTTCCCCAGCTCCACGTCTTTTCTCGTTTCGCGCTTTATTTTATCCAGACCTAGGATAATTGCATTAAATATGTTAATACATTAACAACTTTTTCACCATTAAAAAAAAATTAATGTTAATGCAAGTTTATTGCATTAACATTAACATGGGTACATTTAATGCATTAAATTAGCATTACCATTAAATATTTTTGAATTTAATGCATTAATTTTCCATTTACATTAAATAATCCTAATCCAAATATTATCTATATAAATAAAAGGCTTGCGTGACTGATTGACTGACTGATTCATCATCGCCCATACCAAACCGTTAAAGCTAGAATCATGAAATTTTGGTTATAGGTTCCTTTGGCATTGTATAGATCCACTAAGAAGGAATTTTGGAAACTCGAACGTTTAGGGGAAGAAATGGGTAAAAAAGGGTAAAATTAGTATCCTTTATATCTCCTAAAGAAGCAAAGATATGAATAAAATTCCAAATGTATCCTCTATTATACAAAAAAATAATTGATAGGTGTCTGGTACTTTTTTAAAAATCTAGACTTTAGAGCTAAAAGGGTAAAAACTGTCCCCATAGAACCTTCCCTTAACCTATTTATCTTCAAAACAAATGACCATACAAATAAAACTTTAAATTTATCCTATTCTAATTAAATTCTATTAGAAATCCTTTCGGTACTTTTTAGAAATTCGCGTAATGAAGGGATGAAAACGGTGTCTAAAATTGGTACTTTTTTTAAAAAATTATTTTCTCATTAGAATTATGATATGTATAATAATAAAAATTTATATCACAAAATCGTAACTTATCAAAAAATAACAAATACAAATTTAGTACTTTTAGAAAATCGTACCCATTTTTGGTACAATTTTAATAAAACATTGTTTCCTATTTACCAACATATGTACATATATGTATCTATATATATAAAAATGAAAGTGTGTTTGTATGTATGTATGTTTGTTTGTTTGTTTGTGCTTTATAGACTGCTAAACGGCTGATTCGATTTTCCTGAAATTTTCACAGTTTCTTCCTGTATGTCTGGAAGGAACTATAGGCTACTTTTTATGTTGAAATTTCATGTGGGCGACGTGCCACGCCCATATTAACAAAATATTAATTTAGTATATCTGAGATAATATAATAGTTTGAGTCTTCAAATTTTGTCGGAGCAACTTTAGTATCAATATAATTATTTAAGACAAAAAGTGGGCGGATTAGCATTAGGGGGCGTGGCACCTCCCATATAAATTAAATACAAAAATTCGTTTATCTTGGAAACTATTATAGTTAGAATATTAGACATTTCCACGAGTAACTTTAATATCCATGTAAACATTTTGGGAAATAAATTGGCGGACTACCCATGAGGGGAGCAGTACCTCCCATATTAATAAAATACAAAAAATTGGTTTATCTGGGAAACTAATAGAACTAAATTCTTCAAATTTTGCACTAAGAACTTAAATATTCATCTGAACATATTTTAGAAAAAAGAGCGGACTTTCGTCATGGGGAGCTTGGAGCCCCCATATAAATTAAATAGGAAAATTATTATATCTGAGAAACTATTAGAGCTATAATCTATATATATAAAAATGAAAGTGTGTATGTATGTATGTATGTTGTATGTATGTATGTATGTATGTATGTATGTATGTATGTATCTGTATGTCTGTATGTATGTCTGTATGTAGTTGTATGTATCTGTATGTCTGTCTGTCTGTCTGTATGTCTGTCTGTCTGTATGTATGTCTGTGTCTGTATGTCTGTTGTATGTCTGTCTGTCTGTCTGTATGTCTGTCTGTCTGTATGTCTGTCTGTCTGTCTGTCTGTCTGTTGTCTGCTGTCTGTCTGTCTGTCTGTCTGTCTCGTGTGTCTGTCTGTCTGTGTCTGTCTTTCTGTCGTCTGTCTGTCTGTCTGTCGCTGTCTGTCTGTCTGTCTGTCTGTCTGTCTGTCTGTCTGTCTGTCTGTCTGTCTTCTGTCTGTTGTCTGTCTGTCTGTCTGTCTTCTGTCTGTCTGTCTGTCTGTCATGTCTTCTGTCTGTCTGTCTGTCTGTCTGTCTGTCTGTCTGTCTGTCTGTCTGTCTGTCTGTCTGTCTGTCTGTCTGTCTGTCTGTCTTCTGTCTGTCTGTCTGTCTTCTGTCTGTCTGTCTGTCTGTCTGTCTGTCTGTCTGTCGTCTGTGTCTGTCGTCTGTCTGTCTGTCTGTCTGTCTGTCTGTCTGTCTGTCTGTCTGTCTGTCTGTCTGTCTGTCTGTCTGTCTGTCTGTCGTCTGTCTGTCTGTCTGTCTGTCTGTCTGTCTGTCTGTCTGTCTGTCTGCTGTCTGTCTGTCTGTCTGTCTGTCTGTCTGTCTGTCTGTCTGTCTGTCTGTCTGTCTGTCTTTCTGTCTGTCTGTCTGTCTGTCTGTCTGTCTGTTCTGTCTGTCTGTCTGTCTGTCTGTCTGTTGCTGTCTGTCTGTCTGTCTGTCTGTCTGTCTGTCTGTCTTCTGTCTGTCTGTGTCTGTTCTGTCTGTCTGTCTGTCTGTCTGTCTGTCTGTCCTGTCTGTCTGTCTGTCTTTCTGTCTGTCTGTCTGTCTGTCTGTCTGTCTGTCTGTCTGTCTTCTGTCTGTCTTTCTGTCTGTCTGTCTGTCTGTCTGTCTGTCTGTCTGTCTGTCTGTCTGTCTGTCTGTCTGTCTGTCTGTCTGTCTGTCTGTCTGTCTGTATTCTGTCTCTTCTGTCTGTCTGTCTGTCTGTCTTCTGTCTGTCTGTCTGTCTGTCTGTCTGTCTGTCTGTCTGTCTGTCTGTCTGTCTGTCTGTCTGTCTGTCTTCTGTCTGTCTGTCTGTCTTCGTCTGTCTGTCTTCTGTCTGTCTGTCTGTCTGTCTGTCTGTCTGTCTGCGTCTGTCTGTCTGTCTGTCTGTCTGTCTGTCTGTCTGTCTGTCTGTCTGTCTGTCTGTTGTCTGTCTGTTGTCTTCTGTCTGTCTGTCTTGTCTGTCTGTCTTCTGTCTGTCTGTCTGTCTGTCTGTCTGTCTGTCTGTCTGTCTGTCTGTCTGTCTGTCTGTCTGTCTGTCTGTCTGTCTGTCTTCTGTCTGTCTGTCTGTCTGTCTGTCTGTCTGTCTGTCTGTTGTCTGTCTGTCTGTCTGTCTGTCTGTTCTGTCTGTTGTTGTGCTTTCTCGCCTGCTCCCGGCTGGCCCGCTTTTCCTGCCCTTTTCCCCGTTTCTTCCTGTCTTTCTGGCCGGCCTCTAGGCTCTTTTTCTGTTGCCCTCGCTCCCCCCCGGCGTGCTTTCTCTCCTGTCGATCTCCCCTCCCCTTTCAAATCTATTGATATGCATTTTTTGTTTATTTATTAATATTGGGTCACTACCAAACCATAAGTAAGAAGACAAAGAAAGTTTGATATTTAAAGTATTTTATTAATTAATGATTTATGTACATATATTATTTCTTAATAATTCTACAAGGAGGATTTTATTCATTGATGCGCCAGGAGGAACCGGAGAAACCTTTCTCATCTCATTAATTTTAGCTAAAGTTCGATCACAAAAGAGCCTTAGCCATTGCGTCATCAGGTATTGCAGCAACACTTTTAGATTATGCACTCAAATTACCGTTGAAAACACAATTTTCTGAAGATTATACATGTAATGTTAAGAAAAATTCTTCAATGGGCAAAATCCTGCAAACATATAAAATAATAGTGTGGAATAAATGCACCATGGCCCACAAAAAATCCTTAGAAGCGCTTGATCGCACTTTAAAGGACATGAGAAGTAATTCTAATTTATTTGGAGGTGCATTAATTCTTTTAGCGGGTGATTTTCGCCAGACACTTCCTGTGATACCTGGTTCAACACCGGCTGATGAACTCAATGCTTGCCTAAAATCATCATATCTCTGGCAACATGTTCACACGTTAAAATTAACAACAAAACAATTGCTGGATTTAGGAAATGGAAATGACAATTGAGCCAACCACAAATTGTGTAAAGTTTCCCTCTAACTTTGTAGGATCACATAATCAAAGAAAGAGTTAATATATTGTGTTTTTTCCAAATCTTCAACGTAATTTCAAAAATAGGCAGTGGTTATGTAAGCGTGCTTTACTGGCACCCAAAAACATTATTTTGAATAGAATCGATGGTAATTTAAAAACATATAAATCCATCGATACTGTTACAAATAATGATGATGTCGTCAATGTATCCCCACGAATTGAAGTTGAAAATTGGCGTTCCAATTATTTTATTGCGAAATATTGATCCACCACGTCTTTGTAATGGTACTCGATTAACAGTTAAAAAATTAATGAACAACTTAATCGAAGCAACGATTACAACTGGCCAATATAAAGGAACGGATGTCTTACTACCTCGGATCTCAATGACAACATCGGAAATGCCATTCGACTTTAAACGGTTGCAATTTCCTACACGTTGGCATTCGCGATGACAATAAACAAATTTCAGGGTCAATCCCTGCAAGTGTGTGGAATAAATCTCGAAAATCCATGCTTCTCACATGGTCAGCTTTATGTTGCATGCTCGCGAGTTGAGAAACCTTCAGATTTGTATATCTACGCGCCTGAGGGGAAAACGAAAAATATTGTATATACCAAGGCTTTAGAATAGGAAATAATTATTAAGAAAAATTTTAATTGTAAATATTAAGTCAATTAAATTTTAGTAATTTTGTAATATTTTGTAAATTATGCTAATGAATAGGAATAAGAAATAATTATTAAGAAATAATATATGTACATAAATATCATTAATTAATAAAATACTTTAAATATCAAACTTTCTTTGTCTTATTACTTTATGGTTTTGGATAGTGACAAACAAATATTAACAAAATTTTTATAAACAAAAAATGTATATGAATATATTTGAAAATTTTTATTTTATATCGACAGGGGTAGCAAAGCACGCCGGGTTTTAGCTAGTATTTATATAATTACGGGCTCTTAAACATTTCTTTTACTTAATATGTACCAAAAAAATGGAAAAATCGGAAAATTTATTTTTATTCATACTTATTGGGCCAGTTGTGATAAATTTTGTAAAATTAATTAATTTAGTCACTCGAAATAAGATAATGGCAAACAAGGCCCATATAAGACCAAATTCTAAAAATAGTTTAATACTTTTTGAAACATATTTTTTTTTTTTTCTGAGAAACTAAAAACAGATTTTAGACATTTTCGTTTCTATCTATGATCTAAAAATTTAAGCACTGTATATTTAAAAGTTTTAATATTAGACCTAGAAACATAAAATTAAACATGCAGCCCTGAGTGAATGAGAATTTATAATATGAGACTTTTGGTTACTTTTTCGATCTTTTACTGGTATTAATTAAACGTTAATGAGAATAAACAACATGGAACGATAAAGTGTTCTTCAAAAGTTACTTTTTGAATTTTCTATAATATTGAACCTAGAAACATGAAATTGAACATGAAGGGTCCACAGTGTGTGAGTATCTAAATGCGACCTTTTAGTACTTTTTCGTTCTTCAACGAATACCTTTTATGTTTCTATAATATAAGAGGACTTTTTGGGTACTTTGTATTTTTTCAAAAGGTGTTTTTTAGCTTTCAATAATATTGGTCAGAAACATAAAATTAAACACGCAGTGTTCTGTGCATGGAAATATGTATGAATTTCTTCAGCTGGTACTTTTTGAGTTTTCTATAATATTGAAATATAAATTAAAAAATAAGTGTTTTTTGGTTCTTTTTGTTTGTTATTTTTCGTAGAAACATAAAATATGGAAGGGACTTTTGGTACTTTTTCGCTCTACTTTCTGATTTTTCTATATAATTGGACTTAGAGGCATACAATTAAATACGCAGGGTTCCAGTTGAATGGAAATCTGCACAAAGGGAATATTTTTTACTTTTTCGTTCCTCAGCCGGTAATTTAGATTTCTAAAGTAATTATTCCCAAAAATATTAAATAAACATTAAAGGTCC
This sequence comes from Lucilia sericata, assembly GCF_015586225.1. NCBI lineage: Eukaryota > Metazoa > Arthropoda > Insecta > Diptera > Calliphoridae > Lucilia > Lucilia sericata. The sequence goes on from NW_023994239.1 coordinate 84,054, forward strand.
TTTGTGGATTATCAATAATATTGGTCTCAGAAACATCAAATTTAGCATGCAGGGTTCTGAATGAAAGGATATGTGTATGAAGGTACTTTGATACTTTTTATTCTTTAACTGGTACTTTCTGAATTTTCTATAATATCTCTTTTTGATATTTCTACAATATAATAAACGGTCGTACGTGAATTAAAACCTATATGAAAGTACTTTTTTTTCTTAATGGTACTCTTTAAATTTTCTTTTACATTAAATCTAGAAACAAAAAACGAAAGATCTATAAGTAAAAATCTATAAGGAACTCAATGGTACATTTTGAATTTTCTATAAAAATAATTATATGTACATGCAGTGATTAAAATTTTTTTTGTTAAAAACATTTTGGATCTTAAATTTAAATATTATTTATTATTATGCTGTTAAGTAGAGCTTTAAAAAAAACAATTTTTTAGACCAAAAATTGATTAAAAAATTTACCTTTTTTAGTCAATATTATCCATGAGAGCGAAATTTTGTAGGTGTCAAAATACGTCCACAATTTAATTACAAAAGTTTTTAATAAAATTTTCCAAAAACGTTCCCGAGGCAAGGTATATTTATTTGGCTCCGTACTCAAACAAAGTGGTCTCAGTAATAAAAAACTAGCAAATATTTTTACACAAAAGATTTCAATATACATATTTTGTTCAATAATACAGTCAAATATATAAATCTTTCACTATACAAAAATAACAATTTAGTTAGTTATATGATAGAAACAATACAATTTGTTTTTATACATATATCGTCACATAAAACGCAAAAATCCCTATTTAACATTTTTTAAATTCTACAGAAGAAGCAAGCAACTATTTGAAATGGAAAGTTTAGTTTCAATCAGAGCGATTTGTTTTTCTTCAAAAGACATTTTTTAACGGTAAATCTCTCAGTTATTTTCACAATTTACAATTTGTATTTACAAATGATTAGTTACGTCTTTTAGCCTTTGTATAAAACTGCTTTTGAAGATAGGGCCCTTTGTTTTCCGTCAATAAAATCGCTAATTTTGACCAGCGGAGTCTAAATTTTTTTGAACATTTGGTTTGATGCAATACATCAGAAAATAAAACTGTCGATTTTGATTTTTTTATTTAGGGCCGTTTTAGTTTTAGGTATGTATTTTTTACGGGGGCAAAGCCACAAAGTTGCACGTAGCCATATAGTAGGGATATAGGCGAAACTGAAGGGGTTGTCAAACAAAATTTGTTATTCTCTTCACACAGACGAGTTCTGAGAGAATAAAACACACTTGAGAGAACTAAACCCACTCACAAAACTTCAAATTTTCTTCGCGAAATTGCGAGGATATTAGCACTTAATACTTTTTCTTATCACTTAAACATAATATTTATTAGTTTTTGCGACACTTTTATTGTATTTAAAAACCCCGAAATAACAAAAAGACGTGTTTATAATATGTTTTAAGATGAAATATCTTCTGAAAAAAATTAATTAACTATTATTTTCATTCACTAGTATATAAAATCCCAGTAATAACATACAAAAATAACGTATCAGAAATACATTTATTATTTAGTACCTTTTGAACAACTGTGTTTATTTTTGTGCTTCTACTAATACATTCTCACCAGTTAGGTTTTGACAGGGGACTTAGGTCTTTGACAATCCCTTTCGCCTATATGCTACTATATGCACGTAGCTCTGTCCTGTTAATCATAAATCTCAGATGTTGATGAAAATGAATTTATTTAAATTAGAGTAAAAAGGTGATATGAAGTGATAAAAATAAGTTTAATCAATATATGATATTTTGAGAATAAAAAATTTGCTAAAAACCTACATATGTAAAAATTATTTACATATGTATATCCCATAATAATTAAAAAATCGTTTAAAGTGTTGTTTTCAAAATTTAATTAATGCCAAAAATTTATCGCTAACGAAGTAGCGGGCAGCAAGCTAGTATATTATAAATCTCTTTGTAAGTCTGTTCGTTTGTTTGTTTATTTGTTTGTTTGTTTGTTCGTCAATCACGCCTAAGCGGCGTGATTAGATCTATACTTGGAGAGTGTTATAGGCTATATATTTTTTTCAGAACTTGGACTAGGAGGGGGCAAAAAGGGGGTAAAATGGGTGAAAAACGGGCAAAATGAGTACTATTGATAGTAAATACTGATTTTGTTTATCTATCAGCAAAATCATTTTCGATTAAACTACTTAATTTGTTAGAAATATAAATTAATAAAGTGTCGCTGCGAAAATTTGACCGGAAGGGGACAAAAAATAGGGCAAATGGCGAAAATCTGACAAAATTAGTACTTTTGTGCTTTAAGAACGATTTTTTCTATTCTAAAGCCAAAATATTATAAACTATGATTTTGATAGTCTCAGACATATGTTCATATATTTAGAACTCCCACCCTTAGGGGAAAAAGCCGGTAAAAAATGGAAATCTGTATTTGCTGCGTAAATAGACTCAATAAATGCATATTTTCAGACAATTTAAACTACTTCAATGAATAAATGAAGCAAATAAATAAACAAGTAAACATTTATAGTTGATCATGGCTGACGATGTAATGCCCTACTCCAGTGATTACGTTACAAATGTTGATTATTTACTAATAATAAAACATTTAAATTAATTTTTATTTTATTCAGAAATATTTTAACAATTTATTGACAAAAAAAGATTTTCTTGAAGAGGGTTATATGGGGGTAGGTGGTTAATATGGGCCTATCCCTATACATTTTGGTAAAGGGATTAACGTCTACATTAAAGTTATTTATGTAGAATATCGCCGTAATATTAGTGTTTATAAGCGAATTTGAACCATCAAGTCATTTATGAAGGGGACATGATCAAATGAGGACCGATCATTGCGAAAATCAGCAGTGTCATTAAAACTTATAAAAAACTTAGTTTTGCAGATTTTGGTGTGATACAAGAACATTTAACATATTTATGAGCTCAAAAGCCATATTCGGGGGTGCGATTGTATGGGGGCTATGCGAAATAATGTTCCGATGTTAACCATTTTCAATAGGATTTGTCCTTGGAAGAGTATGTGCCAAACTCATCAAATTATCTTGCAAATTGCGACCTGTAGCGTGTGCATAATGTTTTTAATTACACTAAATTTGAAACATAGTTAGATATATAGGTGTATGGTGTGATATACTATATTCTTTTCCAAAACTTGGATAAGAAGGGACAAGAAGGGGTATGTGGATAAAAAAGAGACAAAATTCCTACTTTTGGGAGTAAATACTAATTATTGTCTATACACTGAAAAAATCCATGCCTAATATATACGAAATTGTACGAAATATTTTAGTATAATGCAAAATAAAAAAAATTAATTTACATAAATTGAAAAAAGTGAATTTTTAATAAATATGGTAAAATTTACGAAATATTAATTTATGCAAACATTTTTGTTAATTTTAAAATTATTTTTCTAATTTTAGTTAAAAATTATTCTCCACACGAATTTTTAATTTTATTTATGAAAATAGTGCTTCAATTATATTGTACTTTTTCTTAAATTTTATAAAAATGTTGTAGTTTTATGAAAAAATATTACGAAAGCTTTTCGTACTTTCGTAAAAATAGAAAAGGGTTTTATTAAGTAATATTTCGTATTATACACGAAATTTTTGTAAATATTACGAAAATATAAGTTACGAAATTTTTTTGTCAAGTTGAGCATGGATTATTTTCCCTTTAAAGCTATTACATTCGCCCTTTCGTTACCGACTACTCCCGAGTGGGTTGGTACCCATATGATGTGAACCTTACCTCTGGGAGAGTATTCAGTTAAAGCTTTCTTACAATCCAATACGGTCTTAGATTTAGTTCTATCGCCTGATATAGCCCTAATTGCCTTCTGGCTGTCGGTAAATATATTAAACGCTGTGGGCGCCATATTTATTCTAATCCAATTTACGCATTCCTTTATTGCTCGTACTTCTGCCTGGAATAGAAACCCAGCCCCACTTTGTCCCCCGATTTAGAGCCATCCGCGTAACAACGGATTCCTAATGGTATTTGCTCTAATGTTCCGCTTGACAAAGACATTCTATATGGGATCAGCGTTTCAAAGTTTCCTATATATTCTGTGTATGGTATACGATCAGGCACGTCCGATGATTGTGTATAACCTTCCAATGTGTCCAGTATACATTGATGACGTGTCCTATAACCGCTTTTAGCCAGTTCGCCTAAAGTAAAGAGCCGTTCGGCTGTAAGCGCCGCCTCATATCTTAAATATGTTTCAATGGGTGGAATATCTAGCAACGTTTCCAGAGCCTTGGTTAAAGTAGTACGCTGAACTCCCTGTAGTAGTTTGATATTGCACTTTTTGTCTAAAGCAGTCCACCAGATTATTGAAGCATAAGCTAGAATTGGTTTAATTACACTTTTATAAAGCCAATTTGTCATAGTAGGACTAAGACCCCATTGTATTCCTATAGTTCTCCTACAAATCGCCCAGCACCGATGTGCCTTGTTGATCCTATCCTCTATGTGGTGTCTCCATTTGAATTTCCGGTCGAGGATTACACCTAAGTACTTAACTTTGTCTGTCACCGGTATCTTCTTGCCCAGGAAGCAAGGTTCAGTATACGTAGAAATTTTTGTCTTTCTTGTGAAAAGACAGATTTCCGTTTTTGCCGGGTTAACATTGAGGCCTCTCGGTTGAGCCCAGCTCAATGCCGTATTCAGAGCCACCTCAGCTCTTCTACACAAGTAATTTGGATCCTTTCCCTTTAAAAGCATTACGACATCGTCTGCATAGTAGACAGGTCTAAGTCCTTTCTCAGTTAGGGTCCTTAGGAGGCTATCAATCGTGGTAACCCAGAGTAAAGGTGACAAAATGCCACCCTGTGGTATACCGCGAAATACCTTTTTCCTGATAGTTATATCGTACATCTCGCAGCTTATCCATCTGTTCCTTAGCATGTGGTTGATCCAGTTACGGAGCACCCGGTCAACATAAAACTGGTCTAGGGACTGGATAAGAGTATCAGTGTGCACGTTATTGAAGGCGCCTTCGATGTCAATGCATACCGCCAGTGTATACAGTTTGCTATCAAAGGATGCACCTATGTAGTGGACAACTTCGTTTAAAGCGGTTTCCACCGATCGTCCCTTTACATAAGCATGCTGCTTAAATTTTAGGTCTTTGTCGGGTATACTGCTTTTCACCATACTATCAACTATCCGTTCCAAAGTTTTAAGTAGGAAGGACGTAAGACTTATCGGTCGATAAGACTTAGGTGTCGAATTAATGGGGGTATATATGAATTTCAAGCATGCAGTGAATATCTGAGACAGATGTACGGAAACCAGTCCCGCCTACATCTGTAAGAGTGCCGAGAAAATGCCATCTGGCCCTGCAGCTTTATAGGGAGCGAAGCTCTTGATTGCCCCTTTAACCATATCAGATGTAATTACAATTTCCGTGTTAGCCTCCCCTTCATCCAATATCGGTTCATCTATGTTATTCGATATACCGGGTGGATAATGAGAGTTCATTAGGAGTTTCATTGTCTCCTCCATATCCTCCAGCCTCCTGCCCGTATCAGTTTTGGATAGGAATTTTTTATCTTCGATACGTCATTTACGCTGCCTACCTGTTCACAGAAAAGTTTCCAGGAGTCTCGTTTGGCTTTACGAACAATTTTCTTATATTCACCAAGTTTACTACGATACTCATCCCAGTATACTGCGGTCTTTTTACGCCGTGCCCGGTTAAATAGTTTGCGAAGAGTCTTACCAAGGTTCCGGATCTCCCCGGTTACCCAGGGTTTCTCCTGGGCAGATCTTCGCTCTCGCGGAGGGCAGCTTTCCTCGAACGATTCAACCAAGGCACTTGTGAGCATTTCTACTTTGGCGTCTATGTCCTCTTTATTTCGACATTGAAAAGTGTTCTGACCTAAACGGTTCTTTAGTAAGGAACCGAACATTGTTCCATAAGTTTTAGACTTATTCCGAAACTCTATCAGTTTTGTTCTCGGTCGAGACCCTGTATCAGCGTAGAAAAGTTGGAAATTTACGTGATTTAATCCAGAAACCTTGTTGCGAATCGTCCAAGGTTCCTGGATTAAAGCTATATGTATCTTACCTGTGTTAATTTTAGCCATCAGAGCGTTGGTAGCTGTCTCGCTCCGATGGAGGTTTATTTGGATAAATTCAATCATTGTCATCCATTTAAACTGTCTTCCAGCGAGCTAGTGATCACATCCCCGCTCGTTGGATTTGACTCCTCCGGGTAACCTGAAGTGGCTATTGATGCAGTGGGTACCATTGATGGCACTGCGGTGTCCTTATCAGGCATAGGAAGAGCAGTCTTTTTAATCGACACTTTCCCAATTTTGGACAGCACTGCTGTTCTGTCTTCTGACGGGTGAGTGATTTCCTCCTCGCTTTTAGGATTTGACTCCTCAAAATTACCAGTACTTGCTAATGATGCTTTGGGTACCGTCTTAGGTATTTTAGTGTCCTTTTCGAGGTTTGTTTTAACAGCCCTTCCAATCGGCACCTTCCCAATTTTGAATATGGAGGCGAAGTAAGCACTACCTTTATTCTTGGCAAGACTAGCCATAGATTTCTGGTCGATACCTATTACAAATAAAGTTCCCTCAGGTTCTTCTTTCTTGTAAAAGACGTCCCATTTTTCCACGGCCAGCTCAGCATTTTGACCACCAAGATTTCCAGTATACGTTCATTAGCCAGTTTACTGCCCCATCCTTTTATGTAGACAGTGGACTTTAAGAGCACCGGAAGCTCGCTCTTCTTTGCCAGTCCCAGCTTAGCGCCGTCCCAGGGAGGAGGGATACTTTCCACCAAGTTCTTTAGGGTGCTCACACATTGGTGAGATGCCAACCTCATCAACATAACGCCCATTCTGAACTCGCAGCTCACGCTCTCTATTGGTTGTTGGCCCTTTGAAGCGATTGCGTGGTCCACTATCTTATTGTTCACCAGATCTTCTACCTTACTCTGTTGGTCTATTGGAATTTTGCCTGTCGGATTACCGGCATCGTAAACTGCATAACAGAGATCGTCCCAGTGTCTTCTTTTGGCAACTTTGGCGTAAGATGGCGGCTCTTTTCCTTTTCCACTGTCAAGCCTATCTTTCCTCGTTTTTCGGGGTTTCTTTTGAGATACCCTTACCTTCGAGGTTGATTTCACCGACGTGGTCGTCTTCGGGATATCTATCTTGGCGTTGTCACCCTTTCTCTCAGGATTCTGACTTGAGGTTCCTTTGAGTGAAGTATGGCTTGGCTTCGACTGGGTATTAGAAGACGGGGAGCTCTATTTCTTCTTAGGTTTATTCTCAGTTGTCAACTCTTCGGGAGTCCTGATCCTCTTCGCCTTAGATCTTGTCAGAGAGTCCGATTTTTCCTTTGGAGTGTCGTTGGATTGACTAACTATGATTTCCTGAAGCATCTTTTTCAGCTTCCTCCTCTGTGCTCCAGATAGTCTTTTCTTAGTAATAGGAAGTTTAGCTATGCTATCACTCAACTGTTTCACCATTTGCCCTACTTCATCCTTGTTGGGATTTGCTATAATGGTGTTGTTATTATCTTCTTATAATTCAGTGTCGGAACCCTCACCTATATTTAGAGCTCTCTCCGAATACATCCTTCTCTTTCACCCCTATGTTTTTGCTAATGGCATGCTGTACACTTGACGCATTGTCCGCCACGGAGGCCAAGGTACCCACCTCCGTAGTAGTATTTTGCTCACGATTGCAGAATGACGACGACACGCGACTCGCGAGTGGATCAACACTTGCCGCCGGTACTGGGTTATTTAGGCCCTGCACCGTAACTTTCATCTTTTTATTTTTATTTTCCATGTTGTTTATTTACAGTTTTTGGTCCACGGGGAATATAATATTCCCAGGTGGTGGACAATCTGCCCTCCCTCAGTTTGATTCAAACTAAAACTGGGGGAGGACAGATGATCCATCACCACCCCCTATCCGCCACCCGGGGACGCGCTCGGTAAGTAAAACGGGAAAACTCCCCCGAGTAAATTTTTTGTAGTTTTATGAAATTTGAGAAATATATATTTTTTTATTAATATTTTCCGTAATCGGTCAAAATATGTGTTTTTGAAAAATGTTTTTGCAAAACATCATTAAAGAGGGAAAGGTTCCTCTCTGAAGTGATTTTCTTAATAAATGTTCTACAACATCGATTTCTGAAATGATACAAAATATATTAAACAAAATACATAAATTTTAATAATTCAATGGAGGAAGAGGGTATGGGTAGTATTTTTGGTACTGTGTTGGTATCTTTTATAAATATTGTTCAAATTCAATGAAATTTCTTTCATAGCTTTATAAGATCACAAAAAAATTGCAAGGAGTTTCTTTATAAGGAGACCTTCAGCATTTTTTGAAACATGAATAAGTTAGGGAAAAATTAGCACTTTATGCTTTATGTCAAGAATTATTCTTTCTCCTAAGTTAAATATGTATATTATAGTTTTACCTAACTAGATATTATTAGAATTATAGTTTTGGAATCTTTTAGCTTTGTACATTGGAACAAGTTAGAGTGCTATATTCGGCTGAGCCGAATCTTAAATACCCTCCACCAGCTACTTTTATATTAATACTTTTTTAATTGATCAAATATTTGTAGAAATAAGTTTTCTCATGTCTTAAATAGAAAAACCCCAAGACTTAAACAGCTTAAATCTGTTACAATTCCAAAATTTATTGAACAATACATTTTCTTTTATATTTTTATAGCGCCCTAAAATATGCTTTAACGATATTTAATAATGTGCATGTATGCAGGTGTGTGACAGATTTAAGGATTTTCAAAATACATATATATAATTTTGTTCTACACAAATTGCTAATGCAACTAGTTAAATACGGTTAAAGTGCTTTTAGGCGCAGGACCTAGTATGGGAGATATGACCAATTATAGACCGATCGTAAAAAATTCCTTAAGCTAAAGTTCTGTACATAAAAGCAATATTTCAGTCAAATTTTGTATCTATATCGTAATTTAGTAATAAGTAATGTGTGTACAAGTGATTTTCTGAAGGGAACCTTGCATAGGACCGACCGCACTCATGTTATGGACCGATCGTAAAAAAAATCTTGAAATAGAATTTTTGTATACCAAACTAATATTTGTGCCAAATTTTGTATCAATAGCTTTATTTGGTAATGAGTAATGGGCGTTTAAGACCTTGTATGGGAGATATGACCAATTATGTATATAAATACAAAATTTCAAAATTCTATGACCAAGGATGGAACGATCGGAAAAAATTTCACAGTAATATTTCTGTGCATATGAGCAATACTTGTACCAAATTTGATATGGATATCTTAATTTAGTAATGAGTTATGCGCATTTAAGTGATTTTCGGGAAGGGACCTTGTATGGGAGCTATGACCAATTATGGACCGATCGGAAAAAAATTTCACAGTAATATTTCTGTATGTGAAAGACTTGTACTAAACTTTATATGGATATTTTAATTTAGTAATCAGTTATGTGCGTTTAAGTGATTTTCGGGAGGGGACCTTGTACGGGAGCTATGACCGATCGGAAAAAAATTTCATAGTAATATTTCTGGGCATATGAGCAATACTTGTACCAAATTTTATATGGATATCTTAATTTAGTAATGAGTTATGCGCGTTTGAGTGATTTTCGGGAAGGGTCCTTGTATGGGAGCTATGATCAATTATGGACCGATCGAAAAACAATTTCATAGTAATATTTCTGTATGTGAGAGCAATACTTGTACCAAATTTTATATGGATATCTTAATTTAGTAATGAGTTATGCGCGTTTAAGTGATTTTCGGGAAGGGACCTTGTATGGGAGCTATGACCAATTATTGACCGATCGGAAAAAATTTCACAGTAATATTTCTGTGCATACGAGCAATACTTGTACCAAACTTTATATGGATACTTTAATTTAGTAATGAGTTATGTGCGTTTAAGTGATTTTCGGGAGGGGACCTTATATGGGAGCTATGACCAAGGATAAACCGATCGGAAAAAAATTTCACAGTGATATTTCTGTGCATATGAGCAATACTTATACCAAATTTTGTATGGATATCTTAATTTAGTAATGAGTTATGCGCGTTTAAGTGATTTTCGGGAGGGGACCTTGTATGAGAGCTATGTCGAATTATGGACCCATCCAGAAAATTTTTTCTCTCAATGAATTCTATTGACATAAGATTATAAGTTGTAAAATTTTGTGAAAATATCAACATTCTGATGGAAGTTATTAACAAAAAACTAATTTTCCGGGAATATGTACTTTTGTATGGGAGGTATGTATATGAAATTATGGACCGATTCTGGCAATTTTCAGCAGAAATCAGGATCTTGTGTAGAAAAGAATGTATGATGACTTTCATGAAATTATCTTGCATAGTTTTCGAGAAAATTACATCAGAATGTATAAAAAATGCTTATTTTTTCGGAGTTGTTTTAAATTTTGATTCATAACTTTTCCCGACGTGAACTGTTTTTGCTCATTTTCAATACCAAACTGTATCGGATAGGTTAGGTTAGGTTGATAGGAGGATGTATACTACATCAAATCCGAAGAAATACACCTAGGCCACTATCGGGCCTGTTGTGCGCTCCAATTCAAGAAAAAAAAAAAATTTGTTCACTGAATGTATTATTTTTCCATGTTCAGAAACTCAGTTTCCTGGACGTAATTCCTAAGAATCTTCCAATCGGTGTTGGTTAAGAATGTTATTTCCGGAATAACATCACTTCCAAGATACTTGGATCTAACTTCGACGAATGCCTGACAATGGCATAGAAAGTGCTCCAGAGTTTCACTGTCCTCTCCACATGCTCTACATTCGTCTGAATTCGCACGTCCAATTTTGTATAGATGTGCTCGTAATCCTGTGTGTCCACTGAGAATACGTACCATCATACTAACCTCAGACTTGCTCATTTTGAGAAGATTTCTCGTCTTGCTCTCATCAGGGTCACCCCATAGAATCTTTGTGGTTCTACCCACCGTTTCATTATTCCAAGAGGCCTTATGGGATTCTCTCATCCATATTTTTAATTCAGCTTTTGTTGCGTCGAATGGTTTTGCGTTTGTCAGGTTAACTACATCGAGCTCCCTTCCCTTTAAAGCTATTACATTCGCCCTTTCGTTGCCGATTACTCCCGAGTGGCCTGGTACCCATATGATGTGAACCTTACCTCTGGGAGAGTATTCAGTTAAAGCTTTCTTACAATCCAATACTGTCTTAGATTTAATTCTATCACCTGATATCGCACAAATTGCCTTCTGGCTGTCGGTAAATATATTAAGCCCTGTGGGCGCCATATTTATTCTAATCCAATTTACACATTCCGTTATTGCTCGTACTTCTGCCTGGAAGCTTGTGTTATGATTAGGTAAACGGTGGTATATTTCTGTTTCTGGGTCTTCAATATAGAACCCCAGACCCACTTTGTCCCCTAACTTAGAGCCATCCGTGTAGCAACGGATTCCTACTGGTATTTGCTCTAATGTTCCGCTTGACCAAGACATTCTATCTGGGATTAGCGTTTCAAAGTTTCCGACATGTCCAGTGTCTGGTATGCGATCAGGCACGTCCGATGAATGTGTATAACCTTCCAATGTGTCCAGTATACATTGATGACGTGTCCTATAACCGTTTTTGGCCAGTTCGCCTAAAGTAAAGAGCCGTTCGGCTGTAAGCGCCGCCTCATATCTTATATATGTTTCAATGGGTGGAATATCTAGCAACGTTTCCAGAGCCTTGGTTGAAGTAGTACACATGGCACCACTTATACCCAAGCAGCATGTACGCTGAACTCCCTGTAGTAGTTTTATATTACACTTTTTGTCCAAAGCAGTCCACCAGATTATTGAAGCATAAGCTAGAATTGGTCTAATTACACTTTTATAAAGCCAATTTGTCATAGTAGGACTAAGACCCCATTTCATGCCTATGGTTCTCCTACATATCGCCCAGCACCGATGTGCCTTGTTGATCCTATCCTCTATGTGGTGTCTCCATTTTAATTTCCGGTCAAGTATTACACCTAAGTACTTAACTTTGTCTGTCACCGGTATCTTCTTGCCCAAGAAGCAAGGTTCAGTATATGTAGAAATTTTTGTCTTTCTTGTGAAAAGACAGATTTCCGTCTTCGCCGGGTTAACATTGAGGCCTCTCGGTTGAGCCCAGCTCAAGGCCGTATTCAGAGCCTCCTCAGCTCTTCTACACAAGTAATTTGGATCCTTTCCCTTAGACCTGTCTGCATAGCAGACAGGTCTAAGTCCTTTCTCGGTTAGGGTCCTTAGGAGGCTATTAATCGTGGTGACCCAGAGTAAAGGTGACAAAATGCCACCCTGTGGTATACCGCGAAATACCTTTTTCCTGATAGTTATATCGTACATCTCGCAGCTTATCCATCTGTTCCTTAGCATGTAGTTGATCCAGTTACGGAGCACCCGGTCAACATAAAACTGGTCTAGGGATTGGATAAGGGTATCAGTGTGCACGTTATTGAAAGCGCCTTCGATGTCAATGCATACTGCCAGTGTATATGTAGTGGACAACTTCATTTAAAGCGGTTTCCACCGATCGTCCCTTTACATAAGCATGCTGCTTATATTTAAGGTCATTGTATGGTATGCTGCTTTTAACCATGCTATCGACTATCCGTTCCAAGGTTTTAAGTAGGAAGGACGTAAGACTTATCGGTCGATAGGACTTAGGTGTCGCATAGCTAGGTTTCCCTGCTTTGGGTATAAATATTACCCTTGCATCCTGCCATTTAACTGGGGTATATGCCAATTTTAAGCATGCAGTGAATATCTGTGACAGATGTACGGAAACCAGTCCCGCCTCCATCTGCAAAAGTGCCGGGAAAATTCCATCCGGCCCTGCAGCTTTATAGGGAGCAAAGCTCTTGATTGCCCCTTTAACCATGTCAGTTGTAATAACTATTTCCGTGTTACCCTCCCCTTCCTCCAATATCGGTTCATCTATGTTATTCTATATACCGGGTGGGAAATGAGAATCCATTAGGAGTTTCATTGTCTCCTCCATATCCTCAAGCCTCCTGCCCGTGTCATCGATCATAGATTCCGGTTGTACATGAGTTTTGGATAGGAATTTTTTTATCTTCGATACGTCATTTGCGCTATCTACCTGTTCACAGAAAAGTTTCCACGAGTCTCGTTTGGCTTTTCGAACGATTTTCTTATATTCACCAAGTTTATTACGATACTCATCCCAGTATACTGCGGTCTTTTTACGCCGTGCCCGGTTAAATAGTTTGCGAAGAGTGTATACCCTGCTTTGGGTATAAATATTACCCTTGCATCCTGCCATTTAACTGGGGTATATGCCAATTTTAAGCATGCAGTGAATATCTGTGACAGATGTACGGAAACCAGTCCCGCCTCCATCTGCAAAAGTGCCGGGAAAATTCCATCCGGCCCTGCAGCTTTATAGGGAGCAAAGCTCTTGATTGCCCCTTTAACCATGTCAGTTGTAATAACTATTTCCGTGTTACCCTCCCCTTCCTCCAATATCGGTTCATCTATGTTATTCTATATACCGGGTGGGAAATGAGAATCCATTAGGAGTTTCATTGTCTCCTCCATATCCTCAAGCCTCCTGCCCGTGTCATCGATCATAGATTCCGGTTGTACATGAGTTTTGGATAGGAATTTTTTTATCTTCGATACGTCATTTGCGCTATCTACCTGTTCACAGAAAAGTTTCCACGAGTCTCGTTTGGCTTTTCGAACGATTTTCTTATATTCACCAAGTTTATTACGATACTCATCCCAGTATACTGCGGTCTTTTTACGCCGTGCCCGGTTAAATAGTTTGCGAAGAGTCTTCCCAAGGCTCCGGATCTCCCCAGTTACCCAGGGTTTTTCCTGGGCAGATCTCCGCTCTCGCAGAGGGCAGCTGTCCTCGAACGATTCAACCAGGGCACTTGTGAACGTTTCCACTTTGGCATCTATATCCTCTTTATTTCGACATTGAAAAGTGTCCTGACCTAAACGGTTCTTTAGTAAGGTCCCGAACATTGTCCAATTAGTTTTAGACTTATTCCGAAACTTTATCGGCTTTGGTGGTGGCCTTAGTACTTTGAATCTTATGTACCGATGATCAGAAAAGGAGTGCTCGTCCGAAACTCTCCAATCCTGAATTTCGTTTATAAGCTCTTCTGAACATATAGTTATATTTAATACTTCTTCTCTGATTCTATTGACGAAGGTAGCTTTATTACCTAAGTTCAATGTTATCAAGTCTTTAGTATTAAAGAAATCCATGTGTCAGAGAATCGAAAGGCAGGTAAATAGATGCAAGGAATATGTTGCCACGACCTTGCTTCAGCACCGTTGCATCCGATGTTGATAATCCTGTTGAGAGGAGAAAACATAAGTTCTTGTGACATAAGATACATGTTCTCGGGCGAGATCCTGTATCAGCGTAGAAAAGTTGGAAATTTACGTGATTTAATCCAGAAACCTTGTTGCGAATCGTCCAAGGTTCCTGGATTAAAGCTATATGTATTTTACCTGTGTTGATTTTAGCCATCAGAGCGTTGGTAGCTGTCTCGCTCCGATGGAGGTTTATTTGGATAACCTCAATCATGGTCATCCATTAAACTGTCTTCCAGCGAGTTGGTGGTCACCTCCTCGCTCTTTGGATTTGACTCCTCCGAATAGCCTGAAGTGGCTATTAATGCAGTGAGTACTGTTGATGGCACTGCGGTGTCCTTATCAGGAATAGGAATAGCAGTATTTTTAATAGACACATTCCCAATTCTGGAGAGCATTGCTGTTCTGTCTTCTGACGGGTGAGTGATTTCCTCCTCGCTTTTAGGATTTGACTCCTCAACATTGCTAGTACTTGCTAATGATGCTTTGGGTACTGTCTTAGGTGTTTTAGTGTCCTTGTCATGGCCGGTTTTGACAGCCCTTTCAATCGGCGCCTTCCCAATTTTGGAAAGGGCAACTACACTTTCTTCTGGCGAGTTAATGGTAAATTCCTCGATTTTAGGATTTGAGTAGTGGATACTGATGCTGTGGTCTTAGGTTTTTTAGTGTCCTTTTCGAGGCTTGTTGTAACAGCCCTTCCAATCGGCACCTTCCCAATTTTGAATATGACAGATTTAGAGGCGAAGTAAGCCCTACCTTTATTCTTGGCAAGACTAGCCATGGATTTCTGGTCGATACCTATTACAAATAAAGTTCCCTCAGGTTCTTCTTTCCTGTAAAAGACATCCCATTTTTCCACGGCCAGCTCAGCATTTTGACCTCCAAGAATTTCCAGTATACGTTCATTAGCCAGTTTACTGCCCCTGTACTGTACTGTACCGGATAATAATGAATATTTTTGCATAATTTCGTTACTTTCCATTGCTTCGTTTTAACGTGAGCGTGTTTTACACAAACAGACAGACGGACAAAGCTAAATCGACTCAGAATTTCATAAGGACCCAGAATATATATACTTTGTTGGGTCTCAGATGAATATTTCTTGGTGTTACACACGGAATGACAAACTTATATATACCCTCTGTCACCACTGATGGTGGTGGAGGGTATTATGAGTAAAAGTTTGAGACAACCTCGAAAAAAATTGTGCTTTTTCACATATTTATTTGTATTTTTTACAAAAACTACTGCAGATAACTTGATGAAATTTGTCACAGATATAACTCTTGATGCCAGGATCAACATTATTAAAAATTATTCCGTTATAATGCCGATATCTTTACAAAATTTTACAAAATTAAGTTTCATGCCAATAGAATTCATATAAAGAAACAATTTTCTGAATCGGTCCATAATTGGTCGTAGCTCCCATATAAGGTTCCCTTCCGAAAATCACTTAAACGCACATAACTCATTACCAAATAAAGATATCCATACAAAATTTAGCACAAACATTGCTTTTATATACAGAAATGATACTGTAAAATTTGTTTACGATCGGTCCGTAATTTGTCGTAGCTCCCATACAAGGTCCCTTTTCGAGAATCACTTAAACGCATATTATTCATTAAAGATATCCATACAAAATTTGGCACAAATATTCCTATTATCTACAGAAATCTAACTATAATTTTTTTCACGATTGGTCCGTAATTTCTCGTAGCTCCCATACAAGGTCCCCTTTCGAGAATCACTTAAACGCATATTACTAATTACCAAATAATAATATCCATAAAAAATTTGGCACAAATATTTATTGTGGAATTTTGTCAGACATATACTTAGTTTGGGGATCCACTGTGTTAAAAATCGAAATCGGTCCACGATTTTTTGTACCACCCATAGGAAGTAAAAAAATTTATTATTTTTCGCAAAAAATTAAATAAAAACTGTCCAAAACGAACAGGATTCGAACTTAAAATCTCCCAGTTGCTAGTTCTACGTCATATTCACTGCACTATTACCTAGCTTCGTAACTGTTTGCAACTAATGATGTTCACATAGAAATTTCTTTCCTGTTTGTGTAAAAAATTGTTGCTAACCCAAGATCAAATAAAATATGCACATTGAGAAAGTATAACTGTTTAATTTTTATGCTATTCAGCAACATCAGTCTTAATAAAAGTTATTCAGCAGCAATGTTTTGTACAAACAGAAAATAACATGGAATTTGTATATGAAAAATATTAGTTAACGAAAGACAAAATAAAATTAAAAAAAATCAAATTAAATAACGAAATTTTGTTCAACAATAAAAATTTAAAAGCAAAATTTTTAAAATTTTTTTCATAGGATCAACAATATTGAAAAACTATTGTACCTCCCGTACAAAATTACATAAGTTTTATAACTGATCATATTGCCATACATTTTTCTCACAAATAGAAATTATTTTAAATAAATAACATACGTTAGTATTTCTTAAATTTAATACGCTCTGTAACATTCTGTTAAGTGGTAGTTTTGTTTTTAATTGCATATTCTAAGGCGTAATGAAAGTAAGAGTAAAATGTTAAGGTAAATTCGAATAAAACCATAAAATTTGATAATTTATAAAACCAGTTCAAGGTGGAGGGTATTTAAGATTCGGCAAAGCCGAATATAGCACTCTAACTTGTTTTTGTTTATTTTGTCACACTGTGCAATCTTATGCAACCGTAAATATCATATTTAAAACTCACAAGTTTAAATGGAACATAGGAATTATTAGAAAGGACTTTAACCCATTAAATGTTAATTGTATTTATTTATATCGAGGTCTTTGGCACTGTATTTTTATTTATGTTTATCAATTTTTATATATATTAATGTTAATGGAAAATTAATGCATTAATTTTATTACATAATTAATGTTAATGTAAAATTAATGCATTAATTTCAGAAATATTTAATGTTAATGCAAAATTAATGCGTTAATTTATTTAAAAATATTTAATGTTAATGTAAAATTAATGCATTAAATTCAAAAATATTTAATGTTAATGCAAATTTAATGCATTAAATTTTGGAAATTTAATGTTAATATTTTTTACATTAAATTAATTTAACTTAATGTTAATGCAAATCTAATGGAATTCGCCCAGGTCTGATTTTATCTGCCGTGATGGGTAATTGCTCTATTGAACTACTATGAAGATATCAAATTCGTCCAGCTCAGATGTGGTGGAATTATTCGATTTAATTTGACGAATTTGTCGGCAATGTCGCGTTGTACGAGGCAAGTAATCGGCGTTAGCGTTTTGTTTCGACGTTTTATACATTATATTGAAATTGAAATTACTCAAAAAGTCGGCATAATTCGCCATACGTGAAATGCACAGCACGGGGAGTGACTTATCCGGATGCAAAATCTGCGTCAGAGGCTTGTGATCTGTAATTAACGTCCATCGCCTAGCATAGAGGTATTTAAAAAGTTTCTGAACGGCGCACACTATGGCCAATGCCTCCTTATCAATCTCTGAATATCGACGTTCGGTATCACTCATTGCTCGGCTGGCGTAGGGAATAGGACGCTACAGACCGTTGTCCAATCGGTGCGACAGCACGGTACCCTTTCCAGTACTGCTTGCGTCTGTTGCCAACAACAATGGCAACTTAGGGTTATATGGAATTAAAACTTGTGGTGACATTAGAATGGTCTTGATATCGTTATATGCCCTGTCTGCTTCTGTAGACCAAGTCATATCCTTTGATCTCAACATTTCCCGTAGGGGCTTTTCTCTAGTGGATAAATCGGGGATGAATGCTCCGTAGTAGGATGCTTTACCCAAGAAAAGTTGTAACTGTTCTGAAGAGGATGGCACAGGTGCCCTTGAGATTGCCTCGACGTGTTTTGTGGACTTATGTATACCTTTTCCATCTATTATGTGCCCCAAAAATTCAACTAATGACGCAGCAAAGATGCACTTTTTCTTGTTTAGTTTCAAGCCACATGTCTTCATTCTGTTCAGGGTGGTTTCCAAAATATTAATTAATTCCTTAAAATCAGTAGCAAAAATTAAAAAATCATCAAATAAATTAAGAACGTTTGGAATTCCTTGTGTTACCGACTCCATTTTCCTCTGCCAAATTGCAGGAATATTGGCTGCTCCGTACACGGCTCGCTTTGGTCTTATGAGGCCATGGGTGGGTGTGTTAAGAGTAAGAACGTGGGAAAATTCGTCGTCGATGGTCAGGTGGGTGTACGCATCTGTTCGTCCAAATGTGCAAAAATCTTAGCACCCTGCATATAAATATATCTTCCGCTTTTGGTATCGGGTGCTCGTCAATAATCTGGGGGTTTACAGTCGGCTTATAATTTCCAGTGATGTGTATCATACCATTTTTCTTCGTGACTACGTGCGTTGTAGATGCCCATTCTGACAATTCAACTCTTTCAAAAACTCCCGCAGCAATTTTTGCATCAATCTCCCTAGCGTAAGCATCCCTTAGTGCCAATTGAACTTCTCTTGTACGCGAAAAAATAGGTGTAGCATTTGGTTTCATGTGTACCTTTACAGGTGGACCTGTCAGCTTACCGGCGGATTCAGCAAAGACTTCCTCAAACCGCTGAATTACTTGTTGTAATTGTGTTTTCTCGTTAGTAGTAAGGGTACAAACATGTGACACTATATTGTTGATATTATGCATGTCAACCTCGGAACAACCTTCGCTGTCATATGACGCAAACAGGTCAGCAAAATTAATATCACGCGCAAAATGTTGGATCCACTCCCGGTCGCAAAGCGTGTCAAGATCATCGTCAACAACATAGATATTCAACAATTTTGTGGTTTTCCCAATTGTGACGTTGACAACCACTGTACCAATGCAGTTTATTTTATGACCCGTTTAGCTAACGAATTTTCTATCAGCTTTGACGAAATTCCATTTGTTCTTGATAGCATATAAATTTCTTCTATTAATGCTGCAAAGCGATCCCTATCTAACTCCATTTGCACACACTTACCATTAATCAACACATCTAAAAGTTTACGTTCCGCCCCCTTCGATTTACCTGCCTTTGCTACTTGGTTTAGTTGTTCCATTACTTCGTGGTCTTCCACTTCAACAGACACATGGTTGCTCTTATTTCTACACATTTTCGATATATGGCCCCGTTTACCACAGGCAAAACATTTCGAATTTTTAAACTTGCAGTCTGCTCTAATGTGGTTGCCACCACACCCATAACACTGTATATTCTTTCTCTGTGGTACAGATGATTTTCTACTTTTTGTCTTAACCGGCGCAAAACCGAGCTTGTGTTTGTTCAGTGTGAAGGGCGTCGCTTGAATTCAACTCTTTTGTCGCGTTTTGAGTCAGCTCCCTACTATACGCCAGCTCATATGCTTCCGAAAATGTTGACGGTTTCCTAGCAATCAATTCGTCACATATCGCTGCAGACTCCAGCCGCTACAACAGCTTTTCAATGAGCATCCGGTCTAAGAATGTTCCATACTCACAAAAAGCTGCACCCTGTTTCAACCGCAATGCAAAATTTGCGATGGATTCTGCCGGCTGCTGTTTTAGGGATCTGAATTTCACACTCTCAGCATACTTATTTCGCTTTCCATCAAAATGGTTTATTAGTGTGTTCTTAATCTCTATGTATGTTAGTTCACCCGGCACTCTAGGGCTCACCAAGATTTTCAAAGCGGCATTTAATTGGCTTCCATATGAACACGGGCATAATTTGCAAAATCGGTCTCCGCCACTTTAGACAAATCTAATGCCCAGTCGAACCTAGTAAAGTAATCCGCTACAGTTGTGCCATCAACCTCTCTGTACTCGGAAATGGAGAACTGTGGTGTTCGTGGTAAAATCAGGGGCAGGAGAAGACGCAGACGACGCAGCACTACCCATTGCGCTTCGCATTGCCTCCGCTAGCATACCCGCAATTGCATTCATCTGCTCCGGTGAGATACTCATCTTAGCCCACTTCTGACACCAATGTTGTATTCACTTCGTTTTTATATATTTATCTTTATTGAATTCAAGCAGAAAATATATTACTTTACAATTTAAGAAAATGGAAGACTTGAAAATATTATACAAGATGAGCAACAGTGTTGCAAAATTATAAAATTAAGATAACTAAGTAATCATATTTGAGTATTTGGTAATTCTAACATAACACATATATTTTGAATTTCCTTAAATCTTTCACACACATGCATAAATGCAAATTATTAAATCTCGCTAAAGCATATCTTAGGGCGCTGTAAAAATATAAAATAAAATGGCGTTTGTAATGTTCAATAAATCTTGCAATTGCAACAGATTTAAGATGTTTAAATCTTGGGGTTTTTCTATTTAAGACATGAGAAAACTTACATATTTCTTCAAATATATGATCAATTAAAAAAATAAAGTGGTGTAGGGTATAAAAATGAGCTTGCGTAAACCAGCGTTAAGGAATGTGCATTAAAGGATAAAGTAAGAAATGGATGTACTGTTACAGGTCATTGTTATGACGAATGCGTTAAGGAATGTGCGTAGAAGGATAAAGTAAGAAAGAGAAGTACTGTTACAGGTCAATTTTATGACGAATGTGTTTTTATACCCTACACCACTTTAGTGGGGAGGGTATATTGGGTTTGTGCTGATGTTTGTAACATATAAAAATGTTCGTCCTATACCCTTAAAGTATACCAATCGGCTTAGAATCGTTTTCTGAGTCGATTAAGCTATGTCCGTCTGGCTGGCTGTCCATGTAAACCTTGTGCGCAAAGTCGCAATTTTCAAAATAATTGGATGAAATTTGGCGCACACTCTTTTTTCGGCAAGGTCAAGTCTATTATTTCACCTAGCCCCCATACAACAGAACCGCCCGAAAAGGGCTTCAGAGCTCATAATTATGTTAAATATACCTGGATATTGATAAAAAGTGGCACAACTAAGTTGTATACAAGCCTTGATGACCTTGCCAAATTTCATAGAGATCGGGCCTCTTTTGACCCTAGCTCCCATACAAAGTCCCCTTCAGAAAATTACTTGAATGTCCAAAATTAACTTATAAACACAAATATCGCGATGAAATTCATCACAAAGAAATATTATGTAAATATAAATATATTCACAAAATTTTATCGGGCTTGGTCCATATTTGCCCCTAGCCCCCATATAAAGCCTCTTTCAGAAAATTAGTTTTTCATCCATAAATTGCTTAAATGTATCGGAACAAGGTAATAGAAGATAAATGCTTTATTATGAAAAATAAATCTCATTTAATATTCATAACTGGTGTAGGGTACCATATGGTCGGTCACGCCCGACTATACTTTCTTACTTATTTGTTATTGCTTAACACATATTTTCATACATATATTTATAACTGTTCATCACTTGGCTTTTGTTATTATTGTATTTTATGTGTATAAAATGCAATCAACACAAAAAACATGTGTCATAAAAATGACCTGTAACAGCACTATTCGTTCTTACTTTATCGTTTTACGCACATTCATTTACGCAAGGTCATTTTTTCTCAACTTTTGAATTTTTGATGGAGAGAAGAAGAAATATCATTATTATTAAGTTTCAGAATTAACGGATACTACACTTACGACACAAAACATTTGCTAGAAGCAATATCGCATAACAGATGCCATATCTAGTGGCCAAACTACCTATTGGCCTACAGACCTCAATAAGATTCCCGATCTAATTGACTGTGCTGTAATCAAAAACATAAATCAAAAACATAAAACGAGAATTTATTTCCTGGGACCCTTATCTGGACCTCTCGTCAGACCACTCGCCTACAGTTTTAACGTTATTAGAAACCCCAAATAAATTGGAATACTATTGTTCTTGTTTCCCTAACAAGAAGACGAACTGATTAAAGTATAAAATGTATGTCAGCTCACACTTGCCACAAAACATTTCATTGAAAAATGACCATGAAATACAATCCGTTGTCGATATATTTACGGATATCTTACAAGATGCTGTAAAAGTTTCTACACCCCCAGTCACCTTGGCATACTACAAAAATTCGAAATGTCCTAGGAACATTAAGTCTCTAATTAAAAAAAAGAACACTCAGACGTATGTGGCAACAATCGCGATCTCCAAACATAAAGGTTAAACTTAATCATGGCCAAAGAAGACTTCACATCGCCTTAAAAAATAATAAGGAATCTAATCTGAGAAATTATCTCAAAAACTTAGACCCTACTAAGAAAACTGGCATCCTTGCCAATCCCGAAATGCCGATCCTGAAAATCCCGGGATTTTTCGGGATTAGAAAATCCCGATTCAAGGGATTTGCAAAATAAATCCCGGGATTTTTTCGGGATTAGGATATCCCGAATCCCGGGATTTTTCAAAATGAATCCCGGCATTTATTACTAAAAAATTTTTTAAATTCTTTTTTGAGCCATAATTTCATTCAATTCGCTTCAAAATTACGATCTTTGTTTATTTTTGACTTATGCAGAGCAAAATTCAGCACAGCTATTGTTGTACATTTTGAACCTTTTATTTTTTAAAGTGGTATGATACCAAATATTTTATTTTTATTATTTTTTTTTTTTTTTTTTTATTTATTTATTCAATATAGCAATACAAAGCCTTAAAGGCCAAAATATAAATATGTATTACTTAGTAATAAAAACCCTGAGTTTTCAAAAGGACTTAAAACTAATAATCAAAAGTTACAATCCAAATCACATAATTGGCTCCCCAGCCATAAGTTCAAATTTCAAAATTAAATAATATAGAAAACGTAGGTAGGTCCCAATCAGCAGTACCACGAATAAGCATACGGTAAGTAATAAAATCAATCATAAAAAATTATAATAAGGTGGTGAAATTTTAGTCTTACTTACGACTACAAGTGAGTCAAACTGGCAAAATAAAGTTGAAGTTTAAGACGAAAGACATTGTTCGTGTGAGAGAAAATACGTAGTTCATGAGGCAAAGAATTCCAGCACCGAAAGGTCACCACAAATGACCTTTCAAAATGGAGTCTAAAAATTCTGGGAATATGAACTTGCGGATTCCTAGAAGACCGCAAGAATACAAACTTATTATATAAAGTTAAAGGAAAACCATTTCTGATAACGTTATACAAAAATTTTAGATTACGATATTTTACAAAGTCACTAAAAGAAAGCCCAAGAAATTGCTGTACATATGAGGATATATGATCCCTACACTTGACATTGTAAACAAATCTAACAATAGTATTAAGAATACGTCTCAATCTAGTCAAAGTAACCACAGAAGAACCAGATGCAACCTCAAGACAGTAAATAATATGAGGCATGAGAAGTGCATGAGCATGATTTTGTCTAATACAGAGAGGTAGATATATATTAGTAGCATAAATTTTACGTAGAATACACCAAACCTTACCAGACATGAAGTCAACATGATCTTCAAAAGACAAATGATCATCAAGAAACATACCCAAACACCTATGTCGAATAACATTTTCAATTAATACATTCCCAATATAGAAGTTTATATCAGCAGTAAAGTGACCAGAACCAAAAATAATTGCCTTAGTTTTAGTAGGGTTAATAGCAAGAGAATTATTAACTGTCCACTGTAAAACACGATCAAGAACATTGTTGACATCAATTGTAAAAGAATCAGATCTAGTACGATCACCCTTAAATAATAAAAAGACATCATCAGCATACATAAATGTTGTACAGGATTCAGAATTAGTATGTAAATATAGATCATTAACATATAAGATAAATAATAAAGGACCTAAAACGGAACCCTGCGGAACACCAGAATAAATATTACACGTACTTGATTTAATTCCTTTGATGTCAACAAATTGAGATCGACCACACAGATATGAGTTAACTAATTTACACGCAGATGTAGAGAATCCAAATTCAGCTCTGAGCTTTTTAATTAAGGTATCATGGCATACAGAATTAAAAGCCTTAGATAAATCTAGAGAGACCAAAGCATTTACTTTATTGACATTCATACTTTCCCTTATAGACTCAGTAAGAGAAAGTAAGAGTGACGTAGTGCTAAAACCACGCCGGAATGCATATTGCGATTCATAAATGTTATCAATGACCGAGTGAAGCATTTGACTGTTAATGAGATGCTGGTAAAATAGAGATGGGTCTAAGATCATCAGGAGTATTCACAGTTTTAGATTTAGGAATCAAATCAAGTAATAATATAGAAACACGAGGAAAAATAAGTTTGAGAAATCTGACAGGAGTGTTATTATAATTATGAACATTATCAAGATTATATTCAACATTATTATTAGAATCATGACCTCCTGCAAAAAATTAATTTAAACTATCAACATCACCACCCCATGTCATATTATTACTATATCCAGCACATCCCGAATTCCGTAGAACACGCCATAAGCCAGCCGTATCAAGTCCACCAAAAAGTTGCAAAAATACTTCCTTTTTTCTCTCCTAATAACACTTTTAGCCTTATTACGAAGTCTACAGTACATCCTCCAGTTTTCAATAGAACGATCAGACCGATATGTAGCATAAGCCATATCTCTTAAAGATCTAGCCACAGATATAGCATGAGAATTCATCCAAGAACACAATTAACCCTGATACGCTTCTTTACAATCGGAACATATGCAAAATGATCAGCAACAAGAGAGGAGAAATAGTCACACTTAACATCAACACAAGTAGAATTAAATAAAGGATCACAATTAAAATTAGAAAGACATGAAAATATTCCGTTCCAATCTATGTTGTTATAGTCCCTATATTCAATATATTTTCTATGTGATGTGGTATTAAAATTAAAGGAACCAAATATTAGGGCATGATCCGATATTGATGGGCACTGAACCTGGTGAGAAACGACATTACAAGAGGCATCACTAAGCAAAAAGTAATCCAGTGCCCCGTTTCTGTAATTCTCGCATCGAGAAAATCTGTCGAAAAATTCATGATCATCTTGTGTAAAATAGGGTGAATACAAGAAATTTAAAAATTTCTTATTAAATTTTAATGAGTACAGTTTAAAAACAAGTTAGAGTGCTATATTCGGCTGAGCCGAATCTTAAATACCCTCCACCAGATATTAATAGTTTTTTTAATGATAAAATATTTGTAGAAATATGTTTTCTCATGTCTGAAATAGAAAAATCCCAAGATTTAAACAGTTTAAATCATTACAATTCCAAGATTTATTGAACATTACAAACGCCATTTTCTTTTATATTAAGATATGCTTTAACGACATTTGGTAATTTGCATGTATGCATGTGTGTGAAAGATTTAAGGATTTTCAAAATACATATATGTATATATAATTTTGTTCTACACAAATTGACGGTTAAATTGCTTTTAAGGGCAGGACCTAGTATGGGAGATATCACCAATTATAGACCGATCGTAAAAAAATTTTCAGTCAAATTTTGTAACCATATCGTAATTTAGTAATAAGTAATGTGTGTTCAAGTGATTTTCTGAAGGGACACTTGCATGGGACCGACCGTACCCATGTTATGAACCGATCGTGAAAAAATTTGGAAATGGAATTTTTGTATACCAAACTAATATTTGTGCCAAATTTTGTATAAATAGCTTTATTTGGTAATGAGTAATGTGCGTTTAAGAGATTTTCGTAAAAGGACCTTGCATGGGAGCTATTACCAATTATGTATATAAAGACAAAATTTTAAAATTCTGTATCTATATATATATATATTCTGGGTCCTTATTAAATTCTATGACGATCTAGCCATGTTTGTCCGTCTGTCTGTCTGTCTGTTAAAAGCACGATAGAGTCCAAACGAAATAAAGTAGGGAGCTGAACCTGTGCATAAAAATTCTCTATTGATGCAGTTTGTTTGGTACTGAAAATGAGCCATATCGGATTTCACTTAGTCCCATAAATAACATACAAGTGGCCCCTCTAAATATAATATATAAGGTCCTCTTCAGAAAATAGTTTTAAAGCTCATTACAGACTTAAAAATACGACTACAGCGATGAAATTCGACATAAACATATTTTATACAAATAGAAATTTATCTCCCAAATTTCACGAGAATTGGTCCATAATGTGGTCTAAACAAATAATAAGGTGTAAATGGTATAACAGAAATTAGAAGCAATATTTTGGTACGCTATAGAGATCGTGATCGCTATAGTGTATAATTTACTTGTCATATAAGTTATTTGTGACTGTTTATACAGTTGATGTGGGTTTGTACTTCTAATATATATAGATATATATATATATATATATATATATATATATATATATATATATATATATATATATATATATATATATATATATATATATATATATATATATATATATATACTATTGTATATATGTACATATGTATGTATGTATATTGATTTGTATTTCATGGTATGAGTGAGAGCCGTAATTACTTAGGCACTTTAAGTGCTTCTATGGTTTATTGATAAAGTGATCAAAAATCATATTTACAATATACATATGTATTTACGTACATTAGGGTGGTGCCAATATAGAAGTTGCCGATGTTCCCAATGAAAATAAAAACTTTGTTTATTTTCCAAATGTTTGTCCTGGCGTAAATCTTTGCTCTGCTAAACCAAAGGATAAAATGTAATTTTTTGAGGTTTTTGCAAATAAAAAAATACGAACTTTTGGTAACATATGAAAGGTCTTTGAAAGGTCGATTTTAATGTTATATCAAACATTTATATGCGATACAAATATTATTATTATTTGGCAATAAATATTCTGCATTTAAGTGATTTTCTGGAGAGGACCTAGTATGAGAGCTATGACCAGTTATGGACCGATCACAAAACAATTTTATAGTGTAATTTATGTATATAAGAGCAATATTTGTGCTAAATGTATGGATATCAATATTTTGTAATGAGTTATGTGCGTTTAAGTGATTTTCGGGAGGGGACCTTGTAGGGGAGCTATGACCAATTATGGACCGAATCTAGTCAAAGTAACCACAGAAGAACCAGATGCAACCTCAAGACAGTAAATAATATGAGGCATGAGAAGTGCATGAGCATGATTTTGTCTAATACAGAGAGGTAGATATATATTAGTAGCATAAATTTTACGTAGAATACACCAAACCTTACCAGACATGAAGTCAACATGATCTTCAAAAGACAAATGATCATCAAGAAACATACCCAAACACCTATGTCGAATAACATTTTCAATTAATACATTCCCAATATAGAAGTTTATATCAGCAGTAAAGTGACCAGAACCAAAAATAATTGCCTTAGTTTTAGTAGGGTTAATAGCAAGAGAATTATTAACTGTCCACTGTAAAACACGATCAAGAACATTGTTGACATCAATTGTAAAAGAATCAGATCTAGTACGATCACCCTTAAATAATAAAAAGACATCATCAGCATACATAAATGTTGTACAGGATTCAGAATTAGTATGTAAATATAGATCATTAACATATAAGATAAATAATAAAGGACCTAAAACGGAACCCTGCGGAACACCAGAATAAATATTACACGTACTTGATTTAATTCCTTTGATGTCAACAAATTGAGATCGACCACACAGATATGAGTTAACTAATTTACACGCAGATGTAGAGAATCCAAATTCAGCTCTGAGCTTTTTAATTAAGGTATCATGGCATACAGAATTAAAAGCCTTAGATAAATCTAGAGAGACCAAAGCATTTACTTTATTGACATTCATACTTTCCCTTATAGACTCAGTAAGAGAAAGTAAGAGTGACGTAGTGCTAAAACCACGCCGGAATGCATATTGCGATTCATAAATGTTATCAATGACCGAGTGAAGCATTTGACTGTTAATGAGATGCTGGTAAAATAGAGATGGGTCTAAGATCATCAGGAGTATTCACAGTTTTAGATTTAGGAATCAAATCAAGTAATAATATAGAAACACGAGGAAAAATAAGTTTGAGAAATCTGACAGGAGTGTTATTATAATTATGAACATTATCAAGATTATATTCAACATTATTATTAGAATCATGACCTCCTGCAAAAAATTAATTTAAACTATCAACATCACCACCCCATGTCATATTATTACTATATCCAGCACATCCCGAATTCCGTAGAACACGCCATAAGCCAGCCGTATCAAGTCCACCAAAAAGTTGCAAAAATACTTCCTTTTTTCTCTCCTAATAACACTTTTAGCCTTATTACGAAGTCTACAGTACATCCTCCAGTTTTCAATAGAACGATCAGACCGATATGTAGCATAAGCCATATCTCTTAAAGATCTAGCCACAGATATAGCATGAGAATTCATCCAAGAACACAATTAACCCTGATACGCTTCTTTACAATCGGAACATATGCAAAATGATCAGCAACAAGAGAGGAGAAATAGTCACACTTAACATCAACACAAGTAGAATTAAATAAAGGATCACAATTAAAATTAGAAAGACATGAAAATATTCCGTTCCAATCTATGTTGTTATAGTCCCTATATTCAATATATTTTCTATGTGATGTGGTATTAAAATTAAAGGAACCAAATATTAGGGCATGATCCGATATTGATGGGCACTGAACCTGGTGAGAAACGACATTACAAGAGGCATCACTAAGCAAAAAGTAATCCAGTGCCCCGTTTCTGTAATTCTCGCATCGAGAAAATCTGTCGAAAAATTCATGATCATCTTGTGTAAAATAGGGTGAATACAAGAAATTTAAAAATTTCTTATTAAATTTTAATGAGTACAGTTTAAAAACAAGTTAGAGTGCTATATTCGGCTGAGCCGAATCTTAAATACCCTCCACCAGATATTAATAGTTTTTTTAATGATAAAATATTTGTAGAAATATGTTTTCTCATGTCTGAAATAGAAAAATCCCAAGATTTAAACAGTTTAAATCATTACAATTCCAAGATTTATTGAACATTACAAACGCCATTTTCTTTTATATTAAGATATGCTTTAACGACATTTGGTAATTTGCATGTATGCATGTGTGTGAAAGATTTAAGGATTTTCAAAATACATATATGTATATATAATTTTGTTCTACACAAATTGACGGTTAAATTGCTTTTAAGGGCAGGACCTAGTATGGGAGATATCACCAATTATAGACCGATCGTAAAAAAATTTTCAGTCAAATTTTGTAACCATATCGTAATTTAGTAATAAGTAATGTGTGTTCAAGTGATTTTCTGAAGGGACACTTGCATGGGACCGACCGTACCCATGTTATGAACCGATCGTGAAAAAATTTGGAAATGGAATTTTTGTATACCAAACTAATATTTGTGCCAAATTTTGTATAAATAGCTTTATTTGGTAATGAGTAATGTGCGTTTAAGAGATTTTCGTAAAAGGACCTTGCATGGGAGCTATTACCAATTATGTATATAAAGACAAAATTTTAAAATTCTGTATCTATATATATATATATTCTGGGTCCTTATTAAATTCTTTGACGATCTAGCCATGTTTGTCCGTCTGTCTGTCTGTCTGTTAAAAGCACGATAGAGTCCAAACGAAATAAAGTAGGGAGCTGAACCTGTGCATAAAAATTCTCTATTGATGCAGTTTGTTTGGTACTGAAAATGAGCCATATCGGATTTCACTTAGTCCCATAAATAACATACAAGTGGCCCCTCTAAATATAATATATAAGGTCCTCTTCAGAAAATAGTTTTAAAGCTCATTACAGACTTAAAAATACGACTACAGCGATGAAATTCGACATAAACATATTTTATACAAATAGAAATTTATCTCCCAAATTTCACGAGAATTGGTCCATAATGTGGTCTAAACAAATAATAAGGTGTAAATGGTATAACAGAAATTAGAAGCAATATTTTGGTACGCTATAGAGATCGTGATCGCTATAGTGTATAATTTACTTGTCATATAAGTTATTTGTGACTGTTTATACAGTTGATGTGGGTTTGTACTTCTAAATAATATATATATATATATATATATATATATATATATATATATATATATATATATATATATATATATATATATATATATATATACTATTGTATATATGTACATATGTATGTATGTATATTGATTTGTATTTCATGGTATGAGTGAGAGCCGTAATTACTTAGGCACTTTAAGTGCTTCTATGGTTTATTGATAAAGTGATCAAAAATCATATTTACAATATACATATGTATTTACGTACATTAGGGTGGTGCCAATATAGAAGTTGCCGATGTTCCCAATGAAATAAAAACTTTGTTTATTTTCCAAATGTTTGTCCTGGCGTAAATCTTTGCTCTGCTAAACCAAAGGATAAAATGTAATTTTTTGAGGTTTTTGCAAATAAAAAAATACGAACTTTTGATAACATATGAAAGGTCTTTGAAAGGTCGATTTTAATGTTATATCAAACATTTATATGCGATACAAATATTATTATTATTTGGCAATAAATATTCTGCATTTAAGTGATTTTCTGGAGAGGACCTAGTATGAGAGCTATGACCAGTTATGGACCGATCACAAAACAATTTTATAGTGTAATTTATGTATATAAGAGCAATATTTGTGCTAAATGTATGGATATCAATATTTTGTAATGAGTTATGTGCGTTTAAGTGATTTTCGGGAGGGGACCTTGTAGGGGAGCTATGACCAATTATGGACCGAATCTAGTCAAAGTAACCACAGAAGAACCAGATGCAACCTCAAGACAGTAAATAATATGAGGCATGAGAAGTGCATGAGCATGATTTTGTCTAATACAGAGAGGTAGATATATATTAGTAGCATAAATTTTACGTAGAATACACCAAACCTTACCAGACATGAAGTCAACATGATCTTCAAAAGACAAATGATCATCAAGAAACATACCCAAACACCTATGTCGAATAACATTTTCAATTAATACATTCCCAATATAGAAGTTTATATCAGCAGTAAAGTGACCAGAACCAAAAATAATTGCCTTAGTTTTAGTAGGGTTAATAGCAAGAGAATTATTAACTGTCCACTGTAAAACACGATCAAGAACATTGTTGACATCAATTGTAAAAGAATCAGATCTAGTACGATCACCCTTAAATAATAAAAAGACATCATCAGCATACATAAATGTTGTACAGGATTCAGAATTAGTATGTAAATATAGATCATTAACATATAAGATAAATAATAAAGGACCTAAAACGGAACCCTGCGGAACACCAGAATAAATATTACACGTACTTGATTTAATTCCTTTGATGTCAACAAATTGAGATCGACCACACAGATATGAGTTAACTAATTTACACGCAGATGTAGAGAATCCAAATTCAGCTCTGAGCTTTTTAATTAAGGTATCATGGCATACAGAATTAAAAGCCTTAGATAAATCTAGAGAGACCAAAGCATTTACTTTATTGACATTCATACTTTCCCTTATAGACTCAGTAAGAGAAAGTAAGAGTGACGTAGTGCTAAAACCACGCCGGAATGCATATTGCGATTCATAAATGTTATCAATGACCGAGTGAAGCATTTGACTGTTAATGAGATGCTGGTAAAATAGAGATGGGTCTAAGATCATCAGGAGTATTCACAGTTTTAGATTTAGGAATCAAATCAAGTAATAATATAGAAACACGAGGAAAAATAAGTTTGAGAAATCTGACAGGAGTGTTATTATAATTATGAACATTATCAAGATTATATTCAACATTATTATTAGAATCATGACCTCCTGCAAAAAATTAATTTAAACTATCAACATCACCACCCCATGTCATATTATTACTATATCCAGCACATCCCGAATTCCGTAGAACACGCCATAAGCCAGCCGTATCAAGTCCACCAAAAAGTTGCAAAAATACTTCCTTTTTTCTCTCCTAATAACACTTTTAGCCTTATTACGAAGTCTACAGTACATCCTCCAGTTTTCAATAGAACGATCAGACCGATATGTAGCATAAGCCATATCTCTTAAAGATCTAGCCACAGATATAGCATGAGAATTCATCCAAGAACACAATTAACCCTGATACGCTTCTTTACAATCGGAACATATGCAAAATGATCAGCAACAAGAGAGGAGAAATAGTCACACTTAACATCAACACAAGTAGAATTAAATAAAGGATCACAATTAAAATTAGAAAGACATGAAAATATTCCGTTCCAATCTATGTTGTTATAGTCCCTATATTCAATATATTTTCTATGTGATGTGGTATTAAAATTAAAGGAACCAAATATTAGGGCATGATCCGATATTGATGGGCACTGAACCTGGTGAGAAACGACATTACAAGAGGCATCACTAAGCAAAAAGTAATCCAGTGCCCCGTTTCTGTAATTCTCGCATCGAGAAAATCTGTCGAAAAATTCATGATCATCTTGTGTAAAATAGGGTGAATACAAGAAATTTAAAAATTTCTTATTAAATTTTAATGAGTACAGTTTAAAAACAAGTTAGAGTGCTATATTCGGCTGAGCCGAATCTTAAATACCCTCCACCAGATATTAATAGTTTTTTTAATGATAAAATATTTGTAGAAATATGTTTTCTCATGTCTGAAATAGAAAAATCCCAAGATTTAAACAGTTTAAATCATTACAATTCCAAGATTTATTGAACATTACAAACGCCATTTTCTTTTATATTAAGATATGCTTTAACGACATTTGGTAATTTGCATGTATGCATGTGTGTGAAAGATTTAAGGATTTTCAAAATACATATATGTATATATAATTTTGTTCTACACAAATTGACGGTTAAATTGCTTTTAAGGGCAGGACCTAGTATGGGAGATATCACCAATTATAGACCGATCGTAAAAAAATTTTCAGTCAAATTTTGTAACCATATCGTAATTTAGTAATAAGTAATGTGTGTTCAAGTGATTTTCTGAAGGGACACTTGCATGGGACCGACCGTACCCATGTTATGAACCGATCGTGAAAAAATTTGGAAATGGAATTTTTGTATACCAAACTAATATTTGTGCCAAATTTTGTATAAATAGCTTTATTTGGTAATGAGTAATGTGCGTTTAAGAGATTTTCGTAAAAGGACCTTGCATGGGAGCTATTACCAATTATGTATATAAAGACAAAATTTTAAAATTCTGTATCTATATATATATATATTCTGGGTCCTTATTAAATTCTATGACGATCTAGCCATGTTTGTCCGTCTGTCTGTCTGTCTGTTAAAAGCACGATAGAGTCCAAACGAAATAAAGTAGGGAGCTGAACCTGTGCATAAAAATTCTCTATTGATGCAGTTTGTTTGGTACTGAAAATGAGCCATATCGGATTTCACTTAGTCCCATAAATAACATACAAGTGGCCCCTCTAAATATAATATATAAGGTCCTCTTCAGAAAATAGTTTTAAAGCTCATTACAGACTTAAAAATACGACTACAGCGATGAAATTCGACATAAACATATTTTATACAAATAGAAATTTATCTCCCAAATTTCACGAGAATTGGTCCATAATGTGGTCTAAACAAATAATAAGGTGTAAATGGTATAACAGAAATTAGAAGCAATATTTTGGTACGCTATAGAGATCGTGATCGCTATAGTGTATAATTTACTTGTCATATAAGTTATTTGTGACTGTTTATACAGTTGATGTGGGTTTGTACTTCTAAATAATATATATATATATATATACATACATACATATGTACATATACAATAGTATATATATATATATATATATATATATATAGATATATATATATATATATATATATATATATATATATTATATATATATATATATATATATATATATATTATACTATTGTATATATGTACATATGTATGTATGTATATTGATTTGTATTTCATGGTATGAGTGAGAGCCGTAATTACTTAGGCACTTTAAGTGCTTCTATGGTTTATTGATAAAGTGATCAAAAATCATATTTACAATATACATATGTATTTACGTACATTAGGGTGGTGCCAATATAGAAGTTGCCGATGTTCCCAATGAAAATAAAAACTTTGTTTATTTTCCAAATGTTTGTCCTGGCGTAAATCTTTGCTCTGCTAAACCAAAGGATAAAATGTAATTTTTTGAGGTTTTTGCAAATAAAAAAATACGAACTTTTGGTAACATATGAAAGGTCTTTGAAAGGTCGATTTTAATGTTATATCAAACATTTATATGCGATACAAATATTATTATTATTTGGCAATAAATATTCTGCATTTAAGTGATTTTCTGGAGAGGACCTAGTATGAGAGCTATGACCAGTTATGGACCGATCACAAAACAATTTTATAGTGCAATTTATGTATATAAGAGCAATATTTGTGCTAAATGTATGGATATCAATATTTTGTAATGAGTTATGTGCGTTTAAGTGATTTTCGGGAGGGGACCTTGTAGAGGAGCTATGACCAATTATGGACCGAATCGAAAAAAAACTTCCATAATAATATTTCTGTATATGTGAGCAATACTTGTACCAAATTTTATATGGATATCTTAATTTAGTAATGAGTTATGTGCGTTTAAGTGATTTTCGGGAGGGGACCTTGTATGGGAGCTATGACCAATTATGGACCGATCAGAAAAACCTTTCACAGTAATATTTCTGTGCATATGAGAAATACTTATTCCATGTTTTATATGGATATCTTAATTTAGTAATGAGTTATGCGCGTTTAAGTGATTTCCGGGAGAGGACCTTGTATGGGAGCTAAGTCCAATTATGGACCGATCTAGAAAATTTTTTCTCTGAATGAATTCTATTGACATAAGATTTTAATTTGTAAAATTTTGGGAAGATATCAACATTGTGACGGAAGTTATTAACAAAAAACTAATTTTCCGGGAATATGTATTTTTGTATGGGAGGTATATGAAATTATTGACCAATTCTGGCAATTTTTAGCAGGAATCAAGATCTTGTATAGAAACGAATGTATGATGACTTTCATGAAATTATCTTGCATAGTTTTCGAGAAAATTACATCAGAATGTGTAAAAAATGCTTATTTTTTTCGGAGTTGTTTTAAATTTTGATTCATAACTTTTCCCGATGTGAACCGATTTTGCTCATTTTCAATACCAAACTGTACCGGATAATAATGAATATTATGGGTGAATTTGGTTAAATTATATTGCTTCGTTTTAACGTGAGCGTGTTTTACACAGACAGAAAGACAGACAGACAGACGGACATAGCTAAATCGACTCAGAATTTGATATGGACCCAGAATATATATACTTTGTTGGGTCTCAGATGAATATTTCTTGGTGTTACACACGGAATGACAAACTTATATATACCCTCTATCACCTCTGATGGTGGTGGAGGGTAGAATAATCAGAGTCACACTGTGAAAAACTGGAGGACTATTATATTTTAAGTTTTTTCTCGATTCAAGAAAATTACAGAAACGAGGTACAGCAAGGACGTAGAATCATTAGCTACATCATAGTGAGTTGGTCTAGAGTTATGCATTATAGACAGATTAGACCGAACACAAAAAGATCTCATAATACTAGATCTAGAAATGTTAAACAGATTACAATTAAAATCACCAGTTTCAATAATATTTAAATATTTTGAAAAGAGGCCACGAAGGTATACAACTCCAAATAATATTTTCATATTAGCAAAATACAATTCAATAAAAAGAGATTCACACATCCCAGCAACAAACCCCCTAAAAACTGATTTAAACCTTAGCCTATTAGAAACAAATATCCCTACACCACCACCTCTAGAAGGACGATCATTCCTACAAAAAACATAGCCAGGAATATTAATAGCACGGTCAGAAACAGTTACATCAAGCCAAGTCTCAGAAAGTGCAAATATGTCAAATGTAGAACCAATGATAGAATTTATCTCATCCAATTTAATAGAATTAGAAGAAGGTCTGATACTCCTGCAATTCAAATGACCAATCTTAAGTTTGTTACCATATCCTTGCATAAAAATATCAATATAAGTGTTACTGCTAACAATAGGACCCATATTTTCACTAAAAGACATCAAAGATAAATAAAAAGAGTATAGCGGGGAACCAAAATATGTCAAATGAATGTACAAAATTCATAATACTAATAAACAATTTCATAATAAATTAACTATTCAATACCAACATAAACATTCAGCTGGTTATTAGAAAATGAGATCAAGAAATAACATCAATTTAATCTTAAATTGATTCAAAGGTAGCAAAATAGAATTTTTAAATCAGAAAAGCACTATAATCTAACATATATAAGAATAAAAAAGAAGAAGAAGAAAAAGTTAATTAATAATATCCCAATTACATATATCATGAATTCCAGAAAAGAACACAGAAAAACTGACAATTTTTGACCTCATGTCTTCCAATTTCCTTCATATTATCAATATATGTTCTTTAAGTAGAAAATAAAACAACTCCATTGTTTATTTTGAAAATTTTCAAGAAACGCGATTTTTATGGCGATTTTAATTTGATCGAAAACTACAAAAAATCAAAAAGGTATAAAACTTTGAACCATTATATCTTTGAGAGTTTATATCGGATTTTTTTGATTTAGAGCCCAATCTATTACTATGGATGAGCTCTTTCATTTAAATATATTTTTTTTATTAAAAAGTTTAAGATAGTGCATTTTTTAAAGAAATGCACTTTTTGAATGCATTTTTGAAATCGTTCTCCCTGTTTAAAATTTTTTAAAAGTGCATAAGTCGATTATTTGAAGCTTTTTATGCAAAATATAAAAATATTTTGTTGTGACGTTCATTACATCTATTTTTGCCGATTTTATTAAATGTTTTATATTGAAATTTTATTGATATTTTATGCATTTAACAGAATTTAAAACTGCTTAAAATACATTACTGATCACAATTGGGATGCGAATATTTAAATTCGATTACAACACTTTCATAAAAATTCATTTCTAAATAATATTTGTTAAGATAAATGCATTTCTATTGCAAATGCATATTGTGAGCATTTTCTATATTTTACTCCATGTTTAACGTATCTTGTAAGAGCATTATTGATAAATGTATATAAAATAAAAAGTTATATATATTTTATGGGCATTTGAACTAACTAAAACTAAAAAAAATAATTTTTATAATATCGCGAAAAATGATGTTGCATATTCGTTTAATAAAAAAAATTATATACATAATATGAAAAATAGCAAGTTTTGATTTATGATATTTGAAAATACTTTCAATAGGGAGAACAATTTGGAAAACGCTCTCAAGTTGCACTTGCATCAAAAATGCATTTATCATAAGAAATATTATTTAGAAATGCATTTTTATGAATGTGTACATTAGTGGTAATCGAATTTAAATATTTGCATCCCAATTCTGATCAGTAATGTATTTTAAGCAGTTTTAAATTCTGTTGAATGCATAAAATATCAATAAAATTTAAAAAACTTTCAATGTAAAACATTTAAAAAAATCGGAAAAAATAGATGTAATGAACGTCACAACAAAATATTTTTATATTTTGCATAAAAAGCTTCAAATAATCGACTTATTTCAAAAAAGCATTCAAAAAGTGCATTTCTTTAAAAAATGCACTATCTTAAACTTTTTAATAAAAAAATTATATTTAAATGAAAGAGCTCATCCATAGTAATAGATTGGGTTCTAAATCAACAAAATCCGATATAAACTCTCAAAGATATAAAGGTTCAAAGTTTTATACCTTTTTGATTTTTTGTACTTTTCGAACAAATTAAAATCGCCATAAAAATTGCGTTCCTTGAAATTTTTAAGAATTTAACGTTGATATGTCTTATGTGTCTAATAGAGTATGTGTTTACAAAAAATTAAAGAAATCTGAAGACCATCGGTCAATTCTTATTTGATTTCTCATGGAATTCATGATATATAACCTCATCCTGGCAACATTGCATAAAAATTGTAACAGATTATACCAATAATCAATCGATTCCAAAAAAACAGAGTAGCCAACATTGAAACGTATAAGTGAAAAAGATTAAAGATGGCGTTACTTTTAAGCAATAATTGAATTAAAAATTCCAAAAATATAAAAGTTAAATTCTAATTGGATAAAAACTAGCTACAGTGCATGTGTAAAAAAATCATATAAATAAGAATTTACTCAAAATCCCATTCTACAAGAAATTCATAAGTATATATGTAAATGGGATAAGTATACATGTAAATGGATTTAAAGTTAAAATTTAAGTGAGAATCTAGTGTAATGAAGTTTACAGAGAAAAAATAAGTAAAAATCATATACAAACATTACATTATATTCTAAAGGTACGTTCACACCTATCAAATATTTGACGTTTTTTATCAAATATTTGTTGGCTGTAATGTGAACACAAAATATTTTTGAAGAGCAAACAAAATATCAGCTGTTTTTCGTGAAACATTTTTATTTGTCAACCTACAAATATTTTCTTAATGTGAACACCAAACATGAAACATTTTTGTTAAACGTTAAAAAAACTATTTAATAATATTTTTACGATTTCATAGAAATTTCTGCCTAAAAACAAAAAATTAAATACATTTTTATTTCATAATGTGCTTAAAATGAGTATTTCTATTTTGACGTTTTGTTTGAAGAAACACAGCCAAACACAATTCAATACAAATAGTAAAAGTTTGTTTGCCCGGTGTTCACATTACAACAAATAATTTCGTAAAACAATTGACGGATAAAACTGTAAAAAAACAAGATTTTGTTTGCAGGCAAAGAGGAACATAAGAACAAGAACAGCTAATGCGCAACCAAACCAAAAGCCAAAAATATACAGTGTCTCTCATAAGTATTCGAATTTAGGTAAACTATGTGAAAAACCAAATATAATAATATATTTTGTGTGGAAAATAAATAAATTAATTTGTTATATTGTCTAGATAGTCCTTAGATTTGATATCACGCCCCTTAAAACTTGAAAACTTTACATTTACTTAAATTAGTTGTGATTTTTTTAAAAAAAGTCCAAGAAACTACTTCACAAAAGTATACGAATTTTTCCTGTATTTCATATTTGATCATATTATACGATACACAAATTCTAGAATCGCATGGTTTTATGCTTAATATTGTTTTAAGGGGTAACTATCAACCGCATGGATATATTTTTGACCCATTTGGTCCACAATTTTGGGGGATTTGTACCCTCTTTTCATGTAATATCATTAAAATGGCGATTTTTGGCTATATTTGTAATGTTTTCACCCTTTTTCCAGAGATAAAACTAAAATTTAATATTGGAATTTAATAGAACCCATAGGGTATCTAAAAATAATATTTTTTGTTATAAGGATCTGTACTTAAACGTTCCAAGATGTATTTTTGGTATCGTTTTTCAGTTTCTAATTGAATTATCTGGATCATAAGTCCCTTTTCGTACCTCTAGGGACGATATTTTCCGACAAAGTTGTCTAGTGTATATTCATGTACATATTGGCACTAATATATTTTAAATTTTCAATATATTATAGCGGTATACAACCCTAAAACATGCCTTAATAAAACGTCATCCTATATAGTAGATTTCAGTTTTTACTACTCGTAACTTTCACGCTTATGTTGCCCGTTACAATAACACTGTAAGTCCAAAATTTTGGTTTTAATTTGATCATAGTAAATAATATTTAAACATATATCAATATTTTTGAGTTAGATCATAATGATATCGTGCCATGCAGCATGGAGGCCATTGGTATCTAAAAATAATGATTTTACTATTTTGAATGGTGTTTCTTCGAGGCATGTTTTGGAGTTGTACACTTCCGCAACACATTGAAAACTTAAAATGTATAAAAGCTGATATCTAAAAGAATATATACCAGAAAACTTCCCCGAAAATAGTTGATCCTAGTATTATAAAAATGGACTTAAGTTCCAATATATTGAATTAGCGACAGAAGAATGATCCGAATAATTTATCTTGGAACGTTTAAATACAGATTCTTGTAACAAAAAATATTATTTTTATATACCCCAAGGGGTCTTATAAGTCCCAATATCAAATTTTTGTTTTATCTCTGGAAATAAGGAGAAAAATTTACAATTATGGCCAAAAATCGCCGTTTTAATGATATTACTTGAAAAAAGGTACAAATTCCCCAAAATTGTGGGCCAAATGGTCCAAAAATATATCCTTTCCGTGGATAGTAACCCCTTAAAACAATATTACGCATAAAAACCATTCGATTCTAAAATTTGTGTTGCGTATAATATGATCAAATATGAAATACAGGAAAAATTCGTATACTTTTGAGAGGCAATTTCATGGACTTTTTTTAAAAATCCATAATTAATTTAAGTCAATGCAAAATTTTTCAAGTTTTAAATAGCGTGATATCAAACATAACGACTATCTAGACAATATAACAAATTCATTTATTTATTTTGCACACAAAATATATTATTAAACTTGGTTTCTTTTTATAGTTTACCCAAATTCGAATAATTATGAGAGACACTGTATGTGTTTATATTTACTAAAAAGCTATATCATTGAATAATAACTTCTATATATTCTAAAATTTCAGTTAATATTGTTTTTCATCAAAATTTTACAACAAAAAAAATTGAAAATTATAGATTAATATAATAAATAATTGTTTAAATAAATTGAGTAATAAATTAATTAAATAATTTCTCAATTAATTACTAAACTATAGACTAGATTATAACCTATAGACTAGACTATAAACAATACTATAAACTAGAGTATAGACAAGACTATAGACTAAACTATAGCTTGACTATAGACTAGACCAGCGGTTCCCCCGGTTTTTACTTCGCGGACCCCTTGAGGAATTTATTTAAATTCGCGGACCCCCATACATATTTTGATATCTTATTGTTCTAAATATGTAATTGTTCATCCGAAAATTGTCATAGTCCATAAATCCCAAGGTCAAACAGATGTAGATATGTCATTTCTATAAAATATTCCCGTACATTGAGAATAATTAATATTTCAGAGAAGTTTCAATTGCCTGTTTTTGAAGATAGAATGACTTCATTGTTAAAATGTTAACATGATGTTTAATTTTATGATCGTGAGATCTTTCACGTTCATTTTTCTTTAAGGTAACGAAAAGGTTTCTTCATCAAATATCGTCGACATGTGCTTAAAGAGTCATGTTGCAAAAATTTTTTGCGATTGCAGACGGGTGAACTGAGTATGTTAGCCAATTTTTCGGAAAAATAATATAAGAAAGTTGAACTTCTTCGATATTGTTGCGGAATGCGTTATCCGCATAAGATATGACTTGAACTCTTTGCGAAAGTACTGTGAATTTTACTGCATGGTTTTGACTATTTACGCATTTTCTGATGTTAATTTAATAATATTGGTCGACAAAATCAAGTTAAAATCTGTGTATCACGTCGGAATGGAATATTCATATTTAAAATTACCTGGATTAACGTATTGAAAACGAATAAAGAGTCACCTCTGTTTCGGAAATATATTATTTTAGTCCTTCAAAACAAGAACACTTTTGTTTACAATTTGACAAACTTAAATCTGCGATAAGCTTGTCCTTGAATTATGAAATGTGGCCTAACTTCATACTCCGAGATAACAGTATCTCTTATTTAATTGTAATTTGGGAACCGTTGGACTAGACTGCAAACTAGACTATAGATGCATATATTATGTAGCATAACTATATATAGTATGTTGTTACCAACCAATAAATAACAAAACAAACAACAAAAATAATAATTATCATTAATTTACGCAATTGCTTGAATTTCAATTAAATGTCACAACTTTGTCTCAGATTTATATTTTATAAAAAATAAAATAAAACCAGTCATATAAGCGACTATTTACATTTTTGTATGAGGTGACAACACTCATTTTCAGAAAATAAACAAAGAACAGCTGTCATTGACGCTGTTTGATCTTACATTTGGTTTGCAAGATCAAATAATTATTTTACCAAAATGACGTAAATTATTTGACTTTTGGTGTTCACATTGATGAAACAATGAGAAAATATTTATTTGCCAGCAAATCAATTTGTTTTATGAAAATCATCCGCATTGCTGTTTGTTAACATGAAATATTTTATGTTCAGATTCGACAAACAAAGTTTTTTCAATCGTGTTATATATTAATATTATACACTTTTATTATAAAAATTTAATTTTAAACCTAATAAAAATAGTTAAAATTAAAACAAATTGCCAAATTGCTTTTTTCTTACATGAAAATATACGATATTCTGTGGCTGCAAAACATGTTTGTGTTTGAACCAAATTATTTTTGCACTGTTTGATAAAACAATACCATCAAATATTTGATCAAGTCTGAACATGAAATAAATATTGCGTTTGTTTGACGCAACTTTATAAATATTTTATAACAAATATTTGGACCAAATATTTTACAGGTCTGAACGTAGCTTAAGTTAACTAAAAATTATAATAAAATGTGTGTAAATATACTTAAGTACAAATATCAGTTCAGCAGAGAAAGAACATCAGCAGCACCCATCTTCAGCAATTCTGCACAGCCACAAGCATCACGCTCAATTGTTGTATTATTATGCAAAGTAAGTTTAGCAAAAGGCTTAACAGCATTAACAAGTTTATATTATACCCTACACCACTATAGTGGGGAGGGTATTATACGTTTGTGCAGATGTTTGTAACACACAAAAATATTGGTCCTACACCCACCTTTAAGTATACCGATCAACTCAGAATCACATTTTGAGTCGATTAAGACATGTCCGTCTGTCCGGCTGGCTGGCTGTCCATGTAAACCTTGTGCGCAAGGTACAGGCCGCATTTTTCAAGATAATTTGATGAAATTTGGACCAAGCATGTTTTTTGGCACAAGGACGAAGCCTATTGAAAATGGTTGAAATCGTTCCATTATTTCA
The DNA here is from genome assembly GCF_015586225.1 of Lucilia sericata. Classification (NCBI taxonomy): domain Eukaryota; kingdom Metazoa; phylum Arthropoda; class Insecta; order Diptera; family Calliphoridae; genus Lucilia; species Lucilia sericata. The sequence continues at coordinate 127,370 of NW_023994239.1, forward strand.
CCTAGCCCCCATACAACCGTACCTCCCGATTTGGGCTTTTTATGCCATAATTACGTCAAATATGCTATTATCTCTCCAAAAATTGGCACAAATAAGTTTTATATAAGTATAAATGACACTGCAGATTTTCGTAATGATCGGCCCTTATTTGACCCTAGCCCCCATACAAACCCCCCTTCAAAAAATGTCTTAAACGTCTAAAACTGACTTGTAACCATTTGTATCGCAATGAAACTCAACATAATTAACTATTATTTAACAATATATCCTTTTCCCAAATTTAATGAGGATCGGCCCATGTTTGACCTATACTCCTATATAAAGCCTCATTTAGAAAATTTGTTTTTTATCAATAAATTTGGAAATTTGGAATTAAGGTAAAATTCAACATAAAAGTTTATTTGTGAAAAATTTAAATTTTTAAAATATACTCATGGTGTAGGGTATTATATGTTCGGCCATGCCCGACTATACTTTCCTACTTGTTTATTAATCAATTTGCTCTGACGCAATTTTAGGCATATAGCATTCAGTCTACCCGCAGCTGGAGAATAATGCTCGTTCAGAAAGACTCGTCGATTAAGTAAATTATTCGGTATTTTCGGATCTGTGACAAAATCTGATGCCTTGAGTGGTTGAGTCTTTATGGTTTTAAAGTATTCGTTCATAATACTGTCTCTTATAAAAATGGAATTAAATTTGACAAGAACAGATTTTTTATTGTTAATGTAAACAGCATGATTAATATCCTGTATCGTAACTTGGATTTCATAAAAACTAGCCAAGTTAATAATAGTATCAGCAAGATTAACAATACAATCCGGTAAGCCACTAACAATAATATCAGATCTATTGAATCTTTTATACAACGAATTATTTTCAGCCTCCAAGACAGTCAGTCTAACATCTGTACTAGTTTCAACCCAGCGTATTGAATTGTTACAATCAACAATTTCAGATTTCAACTCTCTCACACACGAAGACAGTTCTTTTTATACCCTCCACCACCATCAGTGGTGATAGAGGGTATATATAACTTTGTCATTCCGTGTATAACACCAAGAAATATTCATCTGAGACCCAACAAAGTATTTATATTCTTGGACCTTATGAAATTCTGAGTCGATTTAGCTATGTCCGTCTATCTGTCTGTATAAAACATTCTCACGTTAACACGAAGCAACAAAAATTAACGAAATTCACCCAAAATATTTATTATTGTCCTAGGCAGTTTGGTATTGAAAATAAGCAAAATCAGTTCACACCGGGAAAAGTTATGAATCAAAATTTGAAACAACCCCGAAAAAAATAAATAAAAATTTTTTACACATTCTGATGTAATTTTCTCGAAAACTATGCAAGGTAATTCCATGAAAATCACCATACATTCGTTTCTACACAAGAGCTTGACTCCTGCTGAAAATTTCATATACCTCCCATACAAAAGTACATATTCCCGGAAAATGGGTTTTTTGTTAATAACTTCACAATGTCGAAATCTTTACAAAATTTTACAAATTCAAACCTTATGTGAATAGAATTCATTCAGAGAAAAAATTTTCTGAATCGGTCCATAATTCGACATAGCTCCCATACAAGGTCCCCGCCCGAAAATCACTTAAACGCGCATAACTCACTACTAAATTAAGATATCCATATAAAATTTTCTACTAGTATTACTCATATGCACAGAAATATTACTGTGAAATTTTTCTCCGATCGGTCCATAATTGGTCATAGCTCCCATACAAGATCCCCTCAAGAAAATCACTTAAACGCACATATTTATATAAAGTTTAGCACAAGCATTACTCATATACAGACAAATATTACTGTGAATTTGTTTTCCTATCGGTCCATAATTGATCATAGCTCCCAAGGTCCCTTTCAGAAAAACACTTAAAGGCACATAACTCATTATCAAATAGTGACACCCATAAAACATTTGGCATAAATACTATTTTTATACACAGAAATGTTATTTGAACATTTTTTCTTGATCGGTCCAACTTTGGTCATAGCTCCCATACTAGGTCCCCTCCAGAAAATCACTTAAATGCACAATATTCATTACCAAATAATGATATACTATAGATACAGAATTTTGAAATTTTGTCTTTATATACATTAGAGATGAGCGATATTTTCACGACTGTGATTTAATCACTGCGATTGGTAAATCTCTGGTAACTACTGTGACTGAAATTATCAAATAACAGTTACTAATAATGTCGTTCTTTCAAATTTGTTACATACTCAAATTTATTTAATTTTATTTTGAGCGAGGCAAAATTACTATTAGAGGATGCTGATTATTTACTTTTGTCTTTTATATATAAACTTTCTCTGAAACTTAATTGTCAAACTTCATATAAAAAAAAATTACATTAAAAATAACAACTTTGATGACACCACCATGATTTTGTTTAGTAGTATTTTCGTAGTATGTATCTAGTTATCTCTTTCATACATGTGTATATTTACGTCTTTATAAAATACGTTATTGTTATTCTTGTATTTACACTTGTTCTTCTTCAATGTTTTTCTTTTGAAAATCAAAAACGATTTTTTAGAAAAGGTGCAGGTTAAATAAAGTAAAATAATTTGTTATTTGAAATAATGGCATCAGAGTTTAAGAAAAAGAAAACATGTGAAATATGGATCTTTTTTGAGCCTATCGATGATTTTTACCCAAAATGTAATATTTGCAAAGCTAAACTTTCATATAAAACAACAACTTCTAACTTAAAAAAACATATGAATAAAAAGCATCCTACTGTTGTTTTGCCCGAATGTAATAAAAAAATGGTAATTCGTATTCTATATTTTTATTATTTATTGGCATTAAATATAAATTATTTAATAGTCGCAATTTATAGAGATGGTGAATTTAGATGACGACTTAGAAATTTCTATATTGGAGTCGACAACATTAATTGAAAATACTGCAGATAAAGCTTCATCAAATAAAATTAGCCAAACGCCATCACATTCCAAACAGAATCAATTTGTTGGAATTACTCCTAAATCAAACACAATACAAAACGTACTCTGTTCTGGAAGCAAAGATCTAGCTGCAAGACATGTCTCATCAAATTGTTTACGTCAATCAAAAGTATCAACAATGCTTGGAAACTCAAAACTAACAAAAAAGTCTTCTAGCCAGATTGACAGAAGCTTGTTAAACTTGTTTATATCCGATTTCCAACCTTTCAGTATTGTCGATGATTCGGGATTTAAGGCGTTTGTTTCTGCGTTGAATACATCATATCAGCTCCCAAGTAGACACTCAATTTCGAAAACAGCAATTCCAGCGTTATATGAAGAATGTAAACAAAAAATGAAAGAAATTATAGAAAAAGGAAATCAATTTTGCATCACAACTTATTGTTGGACATCTATAAATACGGCCAGCTACATTGCCGTTACTGCGCATTTTTTAGATGAACATTTTAATTTATGCTCTGTTCTACTTGAATGCCATTCCATTGATGTATCCCATACTTCTGAAAATTTGGCATCAGAGTTATTAAATATTGTAGATAACTGGGGAATACAAGGGAAAATTTTGTTATCGGTTTCAGACAATGCTGTAAATATTAAAAATGTAATCACAATCAAATTAAAGTGGAAGTATTTTGGATGTTTTGCCCATACCATTAATCTTATTGTAAAAGATGCACTTAAAAATTAAGAGATTTCAAATATGTATTATAAATAAAATTAAACATATTGTTACACATTTCAAAAGAAGCCCCAAATCCAACGAAAAACTAGTTTCTTATCAAAGAAATGCTGGTACTGTTCCGTTAAAGTTGGTCAAAGATGTCGAAACTAGATGGAATTCAACTTTTTACATGCTACAACGATTTATATTACTTGAGGAGGCAATTAAATCCACTATGGCTCTAATTGATAAAAAATTACCAACTTTATCCCAAAAAGAATAGCTCATAATGGAAAATTTGGTAACTATATTGAAACCATTTGAAGATGCAACAAAAAATACAAGTAAGAAAGTATAGTCGGGCGAGGCCGACCATATGATACCCTACACCAGTTATGAATATTAAATGTGATTTATTTTTCATAATAAAGCATTTATCTTCAATATTCCCTTGTTCCGATACATTTAAGCAATTTATGGATGAAAAACTAATTTTCTGAAAGAGGCTTTATATGGGGGCTAGGGGCAAATATGGACCAAGCCCGATAAAATTTTGTGAATATATTTATATTTACATAATATTTTATTGTGCTGAATTTCATCGCGATATTTGTGTTTATAAGTTAATTTGGGACATTCAAGTAATTTTCTGAAGGGGACTTTGTATGGGAGCTAGGGTCAAATGGGGCCCGATCTTTATGAAATTTGGCAGGGTCATCAAGACTTCTATAAAACTTAGTTGTGCCGTATATTATCGATATATCTGTATATTTAACATAATTATGAGCTCAGAAGCCCTTTTCGGGGGGGTTCTGTTCTATGGGGGCTAGGTGAAATAATGGACCGATTTTAACCATTTTCAATAGGCTTCGTCCTTGGGTCAAATAAAATGTGCGTGCCAAATTTCATCCAATTATCTTGAAAATTGCGACCTGTAGCTTGCGCACAACGTTTACATGGACAGCCAGCCAGCCAGACGGACGGACGGACAGACGGACATAGCTTAATCGACTCAGAAAACGATTCTAAGCCGATTGGTATACTTTAAGGTGGGTCTAGGACGAATATTTTTGTATGTTACAAAAATCAGCACAAATCCAATATACCCTCCCCACTAAAGTGGTGTAGGGTATAATAAGTGGAGACTCATATTGCTCTGCGTCGTTAGTTATTCCAATTACAAATGGTTTAATTAATGTTTACTCCAAAATTAAAGCCAATGAATATCCTCATGAAATAATGTCAATTGTTAATAAAATTAATTCAGGTTTAAAAGATCGCCTCTGTAATGTGGAACATAATGATATATTAGGAATAACTACTTTTTTTTGATTCGAGATTTAAAACGTTTGCCTTTTGCGATCCGACTTGTGCAGAACGTATTAAATAAATTGTTATATCTTCTGTCTCTTCAATATGTAATTCTGAATTAGAACATCAGATACAAGAAGATATAATTATAGAAGATGACACCCCGAAAGAATTTTCAATATGGAACTCTTTTGATACGAATATTTCTTACTTTAAACCTAGAAGAACAACAGTATCGCGTGCTATTAATGAAGTTCATAGTTATTTGGAAGATGAAGTTATTCCACGAAATAAAGACCCAGTAAACTGGTGGCGTACTAATAAATTAAAATATCCAAAACTTTATAAAATTGCTCAAGAAAAACTTTGTGCCCTTGGTTCTTCGGTACCATGCGAAAGGGTCTTCTCAAAAGCTGGACAAGTATTAAATGAGCGAAGAACGCGGTTAAGTGATAATAAAGCAAAAATGTTATTGTTTTTAAACTCTAATTATAAGTATATTTAATAAGTACATACAATATGAATACATATTTATGTAAATTTTCTTTGTATATATTATTTAGTCATTTTCTTGTGCATTTTTATGTGCATTTCTTGTATATTTTACATTAATTTACATGAATTTATTGAATTTTTGTTTTGCTATTAGTTTGATTCCGCCTTATAGTTATTTTTTTATTGTTGGAATAAAAATAAAAAAATGTTCTTTTGTTTGTTTTGAATACTGTGATCACTGTCACTGTTTTAAAAAACAGTGATTTACAAATCGCGTTCACTGGGAACGACGTTATTTAAAAATCACTGTATCGCTCATCTCTAATATATATAATTGGTCATAGCTGCCATACAAGGTCCTTTTACGAAAATCTCTTAAACGCACATTACTCATTACCAAATAAAGCTATTGATAAAAAATTTGCCCGAAATATTAATTTTGTATACAAAAATTCTATTTCAAGATTTTTTCACGATCGGTTCATAACATTGGTGCGGTCGGTCCCATACAAGGTTCCCTTCAGAAAATCACTTAAACACACATTACTTATTACTAAATTACGATATAGATACAAAATTTGACTGAAATATAGCTTTTATGAACAGAAATTTAGCTTAAAGAAATTTTTACGATCGGTCTATAATTGGTCATATCTCCCATACCATGTCCTGCCCCTAAAAGCGCTTTAACCGTATTTAACTAGTTGCATTATCAATTTGTGTAGAACAAAATTATATATATTTATTTTGAAAATCCCTAAATCTTTTACACACATGCATACATGCAAATTACTAAGTATCGCTAAGCGCTATAAAAATATAAAGAAAATGGTGTTTGTAATGTTCAATAAATCATGGAATTGTAATAGATTTAAGCTGTTTAAATCTTTGTATTTTTTCTATTCAAGACATGAGAAAACTTATTTCTACAAATATTGATCAATTACAAAAGTATTAATATATGTATAAGTAGCTTGTGGAGGGTATTTAAGATTCGCCTCAGCCGAATATAGCACTCTAACTTGTTTAATGTCAGAAACTACATCAGTAAAAGATTGCTTAATAAAATCACGGTCATCATTCCCTTTGGCAATAAACTCATCAAACTTAGAACTCAACCTATCAAATTTGGCATTCAGATTGGTTATTTCACCACGTAAACCACCAGCAGACATATTACCCTTACATGGCGAGCATATGTAAGACATGGACTTGACTTCATTAATTTTAGCCATTTCTTCATCAGAAATTTTAGCACAAGATGCATGTATCCACAGTGAACAGATGTCGCATAAAATGCTAGATTGACTGCCTATGCAGAGATTACAAACACCACACTTATGCACTTATATAGTACATACAAATTTACTTTTTCATTTCGTCGTAGACACAAATTTGGACCAAAATTAACACAAGAAATCCTAAAAGCACCTCCTCTGAAAACCAATTTGATGCCAATGTTAATATCAATACATTACAATCAGCTATTTGATGAGATTCATTTTTAAAATAGAATCGATTTGAATCTACAAAAATAATACAAAAATTGTGTAATATTAAATTTCTGCGGCTTTTCATACAAATTATCATATTTTTTTAAATTTATTCTCTTAAATTGAAAGTATTTTGTTGTCTGCGTAGTATTTTGCAATAATAAACCATTCCTCGATTGAAATTGAAATTGTTCGAATTCCATCACATACCGGAATATTTATTTATTTTATTTCGGCACAGTCAAATATAAAATAAATTTTTAAATGATATCTAGAAGGTTTTGCATTACAACCCAGCAAAAAAAGAACTTCCAAAGAAGCGAAAAAGAAAAGAAGAAAAGAATTTACTCCATGGAAGTACTGAAGAAGTGATGATTTTAACACAGGCTTGTCATAGGAGGGATGTCCTTTTTATTTGATTCTAAATTCACTACATCTGAAGTCATTCTCAAGAAGTAATTTTTATGATCTTTTTTTTGGAAGTTATTCGGAAGTGAAATTGTATTATTATAGAATACAACTAATTTGCATTAAATAATTTTAACATTAATGAGGTAATAGATACATATAATAAACAAGTAAGAAAGTATAGTCGGGCGAGGCCGACCATATGATACCCTACACCAGTTATGAATATTAAATGTGATTTATTTTTCATAATAAAGCATTTATCTTCAATATTCCCTTGTTCCGATACATTTAAGCAATTTATGGATGAAAAACTAATTTTCTAAAAGAGGCTTTATATGGGGGCTAGGGGCAAATATGGACCAAGCCCGATAAAATTTTGTGAATATATTTATATTTACATAATATTTTATTGTGCTGAATTTCATCGCGATATTTGTGTTTATAAGGGGCCCGATCTTTATGAAATTTGGAAGGGTCATCAAGACTTCTATAAAACTTAGTTGTGCCGTATATTATCGATATATCTGTATATTTAACATAATTATGAGCTCAGAAGCCCTTTTCGGGGGGTTCTGTTCTATGGGGGCTAGGTGAAATAATGGACCGATTTTAACCATTTTCAATAGGCTTCGTCCTTGGGTCAAATAAAATGTGCATGCCAAATTTCATCCAATTATCTTGAAAATTGCGACCTGTAGCTTGCGCACAAGGTTTACATGGACAGCCAGCCAGCCAGCCAGCCAGACGGACGGACGGACGGACATAGCTTAATCGACTCAGAAAACGATTCTAAGCCGATTGGTATACTTTAAGGTGGGTCTAGGACGAATATTTTGTATGTTACAAACATCAGCACAAATCCAATATACCCTCCCCACTAAAGTGGTGTAGGGTATAAACAGAAGCCCAAAAATGTAAGAACAAAAAAATATCTTCAGCTTTGAAAAAATATAATTATTTTCCAATCTTCGGAAGTCTTTAAACATCACTTCCTCAGAAGGTTAAAAATTCACTTAGTGCTACTTTTAAAGTGGTGATAAATGGTATTCTTCTGGAAGTACTTCGTTTTATTTTTGCTGGGATGCTTTCTACAAATCTGAGTGATAACAGTAAAGGTAAATTAAATTGTTCTAATGATCTAAATTGATATTCGAAGGATTGAACGTTATATTTATTATAACCTACACCACTACAGTGGGGAGGGTATTATACGTTTGTGCTGATGTTTGTAACGCATAAAAATATTGGTCCTACACCCACCTTAAAGTATACCGATCGAATCAGAATCGCTTTCTGAATCGTCATTTGACCCTAGCCCCATTAAAAAATATCTTAAACGTCCAAAAATTTTCTTATAACCATTAGTATCGCGATGACATTCAGCATAACTAACCTTTATATAAAATTACATGCCTCTTCCCAATTGTTTGAGGATCGGCCCGTATTTAACCCTAGCTCCCATATGAAGCCTCTTTTAGAAATCATCAATAACATCGGAATTAAGGTAAAATTCAACAAATTTTTTATGAAAAATAAATAATTTATCTTCTGTCGATTAATCTTCACAAGATTAAACTATTTTCTTCACAAACATGAAGATTTCAGATTTTCATGTATAAAATAATTAAATTTATGTAATCCCGAAATCCCGTAAAATCCCGGGATCCCGAAATATCCCGGGATTGCAATTTTCAATATCCCGAATCTCGGGATTTGTAAAAGCCAGTCCCGTTTGGCATCCCTAAAGAAAACAGAATATAGTCTCTTGAAAGCTGTTAAACATATGTAATGACCTATTGCATATGAGTCACCCATACGCCTCCAGAATGGTCAATGGGCAAAAAATACGTCAGAAAAATTTGAAGCATTCGCCAATCACTTGGAGAATGTGTTTACTGAAAATGATACAGATTCTTCTATTAGTGCTAACATTATAAATAATGTGGTTTCACGCCCAATAAAATTCCGGTTGTCTACCGTGAAGACGATAATCAAAGGTCTAAAGGCAGGAAAATCACCTGGTATAGATAAAATTACTACCACGATGATAAGTAACCTGCCCAATTCAGCACTGAGAATTATTTTGTTCATCTTTAACTCGATGCTACGTATTGGATATTTCCCTACCTCATGGAAAGTATCCGAAATTGTTATGATACCAAAACCGGGAAAAGATGTCACTCATGTGACATCATACCAGCTCCAGCTTCATCGGCGAATAGGAAAAGTGGCTGGACAAATGAAAAATAAAGGTCAATGCAACAAAATGTACTCACGTTACATTTACTTTAAGACGAGAAAATTGTCCTCCCGTACAGATAAACAATATAAAAATTCCTGAGATATCCTGATATCCACCTTGATCGCCGCTTAACATGGACTCACCACATTGAAGCCAAGGTTACACAAATAAAATTAAAGTCAGCTTAAATGTACTGGCTAATTGGACCACGGTCAGCTCTAGACTTGGAATATAAAGTGCTTTTGTACAAAACAGTTATAAAACCAATATGGCTATACGGCATTCAACTGTGGGGAACAGCATCCTCATCTAATGTTCATCTAATTACAAAGAAAGCAGTCAGCACTGTTAAGATCAATAACAGGTGCCCCGTGGTACATTCGCAATAGTAATATTCATACGGATCTCAATGTCCCCATAATACGCGAGGAGATCAAATTCTATTGTTTAACCTACTTGTCGAAACTAATGGATCACCCAAATCCCCTTGCCAGGGAGTTGGTGTCATTTGAGGGTCATAGACGACTGAGAAGAACGGAAACATTGGATTTTGCCAGATAATGAAATTATCGAGAACTTTGGTTGAAATTGCATCGGCAGTAACAACGTTAGTTATAATTTAGGTTAAGATTTTAATACTTATTGTAAATTTCTACATAAGAAAGATTCAATAAAGAATAAATAAAATGAAAAAAAAAAAAATATTAAGTCTCTCTCATGTAAATTCAGAAGGTAATATGTTAATTTATTAACAGCTATATTTTTCTTCGCGCACGTTCATTCATTATTATAAGATCACTAGCTATACCCGGTGTGCTTTGCTACCCCAAAAGAAATATAAATAAAAAACCCCACTAAGGATTTTGAATATTCTAACTATTCAAATTATTGCATGTTCAAATTATTGCATGTTCAAATTATTGCTTGTTCAAATTATTGCAAGTTCGCCAATTTTTCCAAACGTTGGAACTCTTTAACGAATCTAAACGGATCCAAAGTTTTTCATTTTTTTCCATTGATAGAACTTTTAATACGGAATCTAACAATACTATTTTTTTGGTTTGCTTTCTTATAGTTATGGAGTTATAGACGTTCAAAAACTGTATATATAAAGTTAAAAATCTCGGAAATGGCTTGCTCGATTGTAAAAAAATAACATGATATGAAAGGTCGTGGAAAAGCCTTTCATGAAAGGCCTTTATATGAATTATTAACCCATTGAGAGCCAAAAGCTAAAAAAGGGTTTTGAAACATGACTTTTTTTGTAAAAGTGCCCATAACTCGAAAAGTGTTCGATATAAGCACATTTCCCAAGTATTATATAGAAAACATAATTAAATGCCGAAAATATATGAATATAATTATTTAAAAAAAATCCATTTTAATGTTAATATTTATTAAATGATAATAACATTTAAGTGATTAAAAAAATAGTTTTCTAAATGTTATATAAATGCATTGCAGTAAAAAACAAGTTAGAGTGCTATATTCGGCTGAGCCGAATCGTAAATACCCTCCACCAGTTACTTATACATATATTAATACTTTCCTAATTGATCAAATATTTGTAGAAATAAGTTTTCTCATGTCTTGAATAGAAAAAATACAAAGATTTAAACAGCTTAAATCTATTACAATTCCATGATTTATTGAACATTACAAACACAAGAAGAAAACAAACAGGGGATTTTTGGCAAACTTTTTTCAGAGTTGCATAGAATGGTACTTTTTTTGTGTATACACGTGGAAAAGTACATAGAAAATGTAAACAAAGCTAAAAATACATAAAAAACGTAAACAAAAAGAAAACAAACTCATTGAATTATTTGTGAAATATTGAAATATGGTAATAAAATTGAAAATCCTTTTTGAGCACTAAATCTGAAATATGTTATTGATAGGGAATCGAAAAACGAATAGATCACTGTATTAATTATTCTTCGGAGTACTTTCTATTAGATGATGTGAGGTAACAAACTTTGAAGAAATTACAAATTTAACAAAAAAGACTTTATGCTTAAAAAAAAATTAAAAATATTCCTTTAGCAATAAAGCAGTCAATGGTGCCCGATGGGGAATCGATAGACTAATTGATTCCCATATTTATTTCATTTATGGGTACTACTTATTAGCCAGTGTAACTTAACAAACTTTGACAAAGTCGCAAATTTAACAAAAATGTTTTTATACTAAAAAATATTAAAACATTTTTTGAGCAGCAAAACTAAAATATGTGATCGATAAAGAATCAATAGACGAATCGAACCGCGTATTGATTTTCTTTCTGAGTACTTGCTATTAGCCGGTGTCACGTAACAATCTTTGACAAAGTCGCCAATTTTATAAAAAAGTTTTTATACTAAAAAGTTTAAAAATATTCTTTGAGCAGCAAAACTAATATATGTATGTGATCGACAGAGAATCAAGAGACGAATCGATCTCCATATTGCTTTCATTTCCGGGTACTTGCTGTAAGACGGTGTAACGCAACAAAGTTTGTAAATTCGCAAATTTAACCCAAAAGTTTTTATACTAAAAAAATTTAAAATATTCTTTGAGCAGCAAAACTAAAATATATGATCGATAGGGCATCAATAGACGAACTAAACCCCATATTGATTTTTTTTCTGAGTACTTCCTACTAGCTGGTATAACGTAACAAACTTTGACAAAGTCGCCAATTTTATGAAAAAGTTGTTATACTAAACAATTTTAAAATATTCTTTGAGCAGCAAAACTAATATATGTATGTGATCGATAGGGAATCAATAAACGAATCGCACCCCATATTGATTTTTTTTCTGAGTACTTGCTGTAAGACGGTATAACGTAACAAACTTTGAAAAAGTCGCCAATTTTATGAACAAGTTTTTATACTAAAAAAATTTTAAAATATTCTTTGAACAGCAAAACCAAAATATATGATCGATAGGGCATCAATAGACGAACTAAACCCCATATTGATTTTTTTTCTGAGTACTTCCTACTAGCTGGTATAACGTAACAAACTTTGACAAAGTCGCCAATTTTATGAAAAAGTTGTTATACTAAACAATTTTAAAATATTCTTTGAGCAGCTAAACTATAATATGTGATCGATATGGAATCAATAAACCAATCGAACACCATATTGATTTTTTTCTGAGTACTTGCTATTAGCTGGTGTAACGTAACAAACTTTGACAAAGTCGCCAATTTTATGAAAAAGTTTTTATACAAAAAAATTTTAAATTATTCTTTGAGCAACAAAACTAAAATATGTGATCAATAGGGAATCAATAGACAAATCGCACCGTATATTGATATTTTCTCTGAGTACTTGCTATTAGCCGGTGTACCGTAACAAACTTTGAAAAATTCGCAAATATTATGAAAAAGTTTTTATACCAAAAAATTTTAAAATATTCGTTGAGCAGCAAAACTAAAGTATGTGATCGATAGGGAATCAATAGATGAATCGCACCCAATATTGATTTGTTTTCTGAGTACTTTCTATAAGATGATATAACGTAACAAACTTAACCAAAAAGTTTTTATACTAAAAAATTTTAAAATATTCTTTGAGCAACAAAACTATCGATAGGGAATCAATAGACAAATCGAACCATATATAGATTTTTTCCTGAGTACTTGCTACAAGACGATGTAACAAACTTTGAAAAATTCGCAAATTTTATGAAAAAGTTTTTATACCAAAAAATTTTAAAATATTCGTTGAGCAACAAAACTAAAATATGTGATCGATAGGGAATCAATAGACAAATCGAACAATATATAGAATTTTTTCCTGAGTACTTGCTACAAGACGATATAACGTAACAAACTTTGAAAAATTCTCAAATTCTATGAAAAAGTTTTTATACTAAAAAATTTAAAAATGTTCTTTGAGCTGCAAAACTATAATATGTGATCAATAGGGAATCAATAGACAAATCGAACCATATATTGACTTTTTCTCTGAGTACTTGCTATTAGCCGGTGTACCGTAACAAACTTTGAAAAATTCGCAAATTTTATAAAAAAGTTTTTATACCAAAAAATTTTAAATTATTCCTTGAGCAGCAAATCTGAAATATGTGATCGATAGGGAATCAATAGACAAATCGAACCGTGTATTGATTTTTTTCCTGAGTACTTGCTATTAGCTGGTGTAACGTAACAAACTTTGACAAAGTCGCCAATTTTATGAAAAAGTTTTTATACAAAAAAAATTTAAAATATTCTTTGAGCAACAAAACTAAAATATGTGATCAATGGGGAATCAATAGACAAATCGAACCGTGTATTGATTTTTTTCCTGAGTACTTGCTATTAGCCGGTGTACCGTAACAAACTTTGGAAAATTCGCAAATATTATGAAAAAGTTTTTATTCCAAAAATATTTTAAAATATTCGTTGAGCAGCAAAACTAAAATATGTGATCGATAGGGAATCAATAGATAAATCGCACCCAATATTGATTGAAATTACAAATTTAACAAAAAAGAGTTTATGCTTAAAAAAAAAATTAAAAATATTCCTTTAGCAAGCAGTCAATGGTGCCCGATGGGGAATCGATAGACTAATTGATTCCCATATTTATTTCATTTATGGGTACTACTTATTAGCCAGTGTAACTTAACAAACTTTGACAAAGTCGCAAATTTAACAAAAATGTTTTTATACTAAAAAATATTAAAATATTTTTTGGGCAGCAAAACTAAAATATGTGATCGATAAAGAATCAATAGACGAATCGAATCGCGTATTGATTTTCTTTCTGAGTACTTGCTATTAGCCGGTGTCACGTAACAATCTTTGACAAAGTCGCCAATTTTATAAAAAAGTTTTTATACTAAAAAGTTTAAAAATATTCTTTGAGCAGCAAAACTAATATATGTATGTGATCGACAGAGAATCAAGAGACGAATCGATCTCCATATTGCTTTCATTTCCGGGTACTTGCTGTAAGACGGTGTAACGCAACAAAGTTTGTAAATTCGCAAATTTAACCCACTTTCCACTTTTTTAATATTAGCACAATGTTGTGTGGCAACTTTTTTCAATTTGCATAAGAATTTAAAATGGTGGCAACTCCGTTCAAATTGGTGAAATTATTTTTTGATAAAAATATGCGAAGAATTCGGCGGCGGCGCGGCTTGCAAAATATTACCGACGGCCATCCGCCACCGATTTGAGCCGTCTCGGCTTGTATCTCTGATGGCCGCTGCTTGTGTGTGTGGCTGCTGAAGAAAAACAAAACCACTTGCAAGTTATTGCAGCAGTGCGTTGACACCAGTGTTGCCAACTTAGTGCTTTTAGCACTATTTGCGGTGCCTTTTGGTGTGCCAAACGCGGAAAATTTTGCTCATGGTGCCTTTTTTCAAAAAGGCACTACAGTGGTGCTTTCTAATTTTATGACAGTGCATTTAGTGCTTTTTATACCCACCATCAAAAAAAATGAGTTGATTTTGTCACTCCGTTTGTAACACATCGAAATATTGGTCGTAGACCCACAAAAGTATATATATTTTGGGTCCTTATTAAATTCTAAGCCGATCTAACCATGTCCATCCGTCTGTTCATCTGTCCGTCCGTCTGTCTGTTGAAAGCACGATAGGGTTAGATCGGAAAGAGCAAGCGAGTTAAATTTTTCCACAAATATTTCTTATAGGTAAGGTTTGCTTGGTATGGCAAATGGGCAATATGGGTCCGCAATTTCGCATATCCCCCATACAAGTGACCCCCCGAAAAACAGCTTTAACAGTCACAACTGTTTTAAACATACGAGTATAGCGATAAAATTTGGCATAAATAAGTTTTATATGCGTCAAAATCTCTGTACCAAATTTTATGGGAATCGGTCCAAAATTGACCCTACCCCCCATACGAGTATAGCGATGAAATTCAACATAAGTAAGTTTTATATAAGCCAAAATCTCTACTAAATTTTATAGAAATAGGTCTATAATTGAGCCTACCCCCCATATAAGGTCTCCTTCAGAAAATGATTTAAACGGTCATTACTGACTTAAAAATACGAGTATAGCGATGAAATTCGGCATAAATAAGTTTTATATAAGTCAAAATGTCTCTACCAAATTTTATGGGAATTGGTCCATAACTGACCTTACCCCCAAATAAGGTCTCCCTATGAGTGCAGCGTTGAAATTCAACATAAGTAACTTTTATATGCATCAAAATTTCTCTACCAAATGACATTAATACTCATTACCGACTTAAAAATATTCGACATAAATATGTTTTAGCAAATTTTACGGCAATCGGTCCATAATTGACCCTACCCCCACATATGGTCACCTTCAAAAATTGATTTTAACGCTCTTTACTGACTTAAAAATACGAGTATAGCGGAGAAATTCGAAATAAACAACTTTTATACAAACGTAATCTTCCTACCGAATTTAATTCGGATTTTTCGGTAACCTACCCTACCCCCTATTAAGGTCCCCTTAAAAATATGAGTACAGCGATGAAAATTCACAAAAAATAAGTTTTATACAATTTTTTTACACAATTGAACCTATCCCTAATATATAAAGCCTCCATGATTACTTCATCGTTGTACTCGCAATAAAAAGATTTTTATTATAATTCTTTATTCCGAATTTTATGACGATATAACTGGCCAACAAAACAAAATCTATGTACAAAATTTTATGGGTATCGATATATAATTGTCCCAACCCCATATAAGTTCCCCTTTAGATAATAACTTTTACGCTTATGTCTGAATTAAAAATTCGAGATCAGCAATGAAATTCGAAACGAATAAGTGTTATACGAAGTCTTTCTACCAAATTTTACGACAAACAGTTCATAATTGACACTACCTCTGATATATATATATTTTGTTTTTAAAAATTAATATTTTGTTAATTCGAAGATCACGTACATAATTGAATTAAGCATTATCTCCCTGATGTTTACAGAGAAGCATTCCTTTTACGTCATAAGATTTGATGGTGGGTATATAAGATTCGGCACAGCCGAATATAACACTCTTACTTGTTAAAATATTTTAAAATAATTGTGAATTTCAGGAGGTAATTTATTTAATTAATATTAAACATTTTCTCTATAATGTTAAGAAAACTGAGGGATCATTCTTTGATCTTTCTATTTGTACCACTTTTTGTTGTTTATTAGAATACGATCAGTTTAATAGTTTACACTAAGGACTAAATTTTTCTTAAAAACTGTTTTATATTTTTTTACACGGGTGCTCTAAAGTTTTTTTTATTTGTGTTAAGTTTTAAAAGCAAATATTCTTCAAAAACAAAAAACAAAATATTCAAAATACGTTAAAATAAGTTATGTTATTCACTATCAGTGAAATTAAAAATTTTTCCAGAACTCAAAAAACTTAAAAATAATATATATAGATTTTGCAAAAAAATATATTTCATAAGTTTTGTACAATTTTACAATTTGGGTGTGGTTACATCGGTTCGCCAGTTGGTAGTGTGCCTGTCAGTTTGAATGTTTAATGACATTTTACTATTTTTAAAAAACTTTTAAACAAATCAAGGAATTTGAAAATTTCTCATCTTATTTATCTAATATTCGTCAAACATTAGTTTTAGTTCTTACGTTACTAAAAATCTAACTCACACAGATGAAAGACTTTAGTATGACGCATGTTTTGTTTTGTAGTCAATGTTCTAAAAAACGAATTTTGGAGTCTTGTAGGAAATGAGCGAAATAATGTGCAATTTTTATTAAAATAAACAATATTTTACTAAAAAACGTTAGTGCTTTTTTACCCATTTTCAGTTAGAAAATTACGCTTTTTTACCCCTTTTTAATGTTTTTGCGCGCGTTTTGCTTGACCAATGTTGGCAACACTGGTTGACACAGTTGACTGACTTCAGTTAGCTTGTGAGGTAAAAATAAATACTTGAACTTTCTTCAGTTCAGTCGACATTTAAAAAAATAAAACTAAATATTAAACCCTGTTTAAAATTTGTTGGAGAAAAACTTTTTTCTTTTTGTCAGATTTTGTGAAGTTACCGAAGTTTGTTGCGTCAAAGCGTCCAATACAAAGTACTCCGGAAAAAAATGAATATAGGGATCAATTCCTTAATCGATTCTCTATCGATCACTATAAACTGTTTTGGTGCACACGGAATATTTTAAAAATTTTTTGTATAAAAACTGTTTTCTCTTTTTTGTTAGGTTTGTGAAGTTGTCAAAGTTTGTTGCATCACAGTGTACAGTAGAAAGTACCCCGGAAAAAATCAATATAGAGATCGATTCGATAATCGATTCTCTATCGATCACTATTAGCTGTTTTGGTGCACACGGAATATTTTAAAATTTGTTTGTATAGAAACTTTTTTCTCTTTTTTGTCAGATTTTGTGAAGTCGCCGAAGTTTGTTGCATCACAGCATCCAATAGAAAGTACTCCGGAAAGAAATCAATATAGGGATCGATTCCTTAATCGATTCTCTATTGATCACTATTAGCAGTTATGGTGCACACGGAATATTTTAAAATATTTTTGTAAAAAAACTCTTTCCTCATTTTCATCAGATTTGGCAATATGTCAAAGTTTGTTGCGTCTTTTTCTCTTTTTGTGAAGTTGCCGAAGTTTGTTGCATCACAGCGTGCAATAGAAAGTACCCCGGAAAGAAATCAATATTGGGATCGATTCCTTAATCGATTCTTTATTGATCACTATTAGCTGTTTTGGTGCACACGGAATATTTTAAAATTTTTTTTTGATAAAAACTTTTTTCTCTTTTTTATTAGATTTGTGAAGTTGTCAAAGTTTGTTGCGTCACAGCGTCCAATAGAAAGTACACCTTAAAAAAATGAATACAGGGATCGATTCCTTAATCGCTTCTCTATCGACCACTATTAGCTGTTTTGGTGCACACGGAATATTTAAAATTTTTTTTTATAAACACTTTTTTCTCTTTTTAGTTAGATTTTGTGAAGTTGTCAAAGTTTGTTGCGTCACAGCGTCCAATAGAAAGTACTCCGGAAATAAATCAATATAAGGATCGATTCCTTAATTGATTCTCTATCGATCACTATTAGCTGTTTTGGTGCGCATGGAATATTTTAATTTTTTTTTTTTTGATAAAAACTTTTTTCTCTTTTTTGTTAGATTTGTGAAGTTGTCAAAGTTTGTTGCATCACAGCATCCAGTAGAAAGTACTCCGGAAAAAAATCAATATTGCGATCGATTCCTTAATCGCTTCTCTATCGACCAATATTGGTTGTATTAGAATATTTTAATTTTTTTTTTTTTTGTGATTAAATCTTTTTTCTCTTTTTAGTCAGATTTTGTGAAGTTGTCAACGTTTGTTGCGACACAGCGTCTAATAGAAAGTACTCCGGAAAAAAATCAATATAGAGATCTATTCCTTAATTGATTCTCTATCGATCTCTATTGGCTGTTTTGGTGCACACGGAATATTTTAAAATTTTTTTGTATAAAAACTTTTTTCTCTTTTTTGTCAGATTCTGTTAAGTTACCGAAGTTTGTTGCGTCACAGCGTCCAATAGAAACCTCTATGAAGAAAACAAACTTTTTAACAAACTTTTTTCAACTTTAACAAACTTTTTTTCAGAGTTGCAAAAAATGGTACTTTTTCTGTATGCACGTGGAAAACTACATAAAAAATGTAAACAAAAAGAAAACAAACCATAACAAACGCATTGCTTTATTGCCATAAAATTTAAAATCTTATTTGAGCACCAAAACTGAAATATGTAATCGATAGGGAATCTTAAAACGAATCGATCTCTGTATTAAATATTCTTCGCGGTACTTGCTATGAGATGCTGTGATGTGACAAACTTTGTAAATTCGCAAATTTAACCCAAAAGTGTTTATGCTTAAAAAAAATTAAAAATATTCCTTCAGCAACGAAACAGTCAATAGTGCCCCATGGGGAATCGATAGACTAATTGATTCCCATATCGATTTCATTTATGGTACTTCTTATTATTCAGTGTAACTTAACAAACTTTGACAAAGTCGCAAATTCAACAAAAATGTTTTCATACAAAAAATTTTAAAATATTCTTTGAGCAGCAAAACTATAATATGTGATCGATAGGGAATCGATAGACAGACTAAACCCCATATTGATTTTTTTTCTGAGTACTTGCTATTAGCTGGTGTAACGTAACAAACTTTGACAAATTAGCAAATTTAATGAAAAAGTTTATATACTAAAAAATTTTAAAATGTTCTTTGAGCAGCAAAACTATAATATGTGATCAATAGGGAATAGACAAATCAACCATATATTGATATTTTTCCTGAGTACTTGCTATAAGACGGTGTAACGTAACAAACTTTGACAAATTAGCAAATTTTATGAAAAAGTTTTTATACTAAAAATGTTAAAATATTCTTTGAGCAGCAAAACTAAAACATGTGATCGATAGAGAATCAATAAACAAATCGAATCGTATATTGAGTTTGTTTCTGTGTACTTGCTATAAGACGGTGTAACGTAACGAACTTTGACAAATTTGCTAATTTAATAAAACCGTTTTTATACTAAAAAATTTTAAAATATTCATTGATTCATTAATCAGTATTTTAGGAAAATCTCTTTTTCATAAAATGTGAACCTTTCAATGTTTGTTACGTTACACCGTCTTATACAAGTTTTATGTACAAAAACTTTTTTTCATAAAATGTGAAATTTTCAAAATTCATTACGTTACACTGTTTATAGCAAGTACTCAGAAAAAAATCAATAAAATAATCAATCAATCAATCTATCTATCTATTGATTTCCTATCGATCAATAATTTTAGTTTTGTTTATCATGGTTTTGTTGCTCAATTAATATTTACAGTTTTTTTAGTATTAAAACTGTTTTGTTGAATTTGCGAATTTGTCAAAGTTTCTTACGTTACACTGTCTTATAGCAAGTACTCAGAAAAAAAAATCAATATATTATTTAGATCGTCTATTGATTCTTTATCGATCACCTATTTTAGTTTTGCTGCTCAGAGAACGTTTAAAAATGTTTATGTATAAAAACTTTTGGGTTAAATTTGCGAATTTACAAAGTCTGTTACGCCGTCTAAAAGCAAGTAAGCAATATGGTGTTCGATTGGTATATTGATTCCCTATCGGTCACATATTTCAGTTTTGCTGCTCAAAGAATAATTTAAAAATTTTTGGTATAAAAACTTTTTTATAAAATTTGCGAATTTGCCAAAGTTTGTTACGTTATATCGTCTTGTAGCAAGTACTCAGGAAAAAAATCTATATATGGTTCGATTTGCCTATTGATTCCCTATCGATCACATATTTTGGTTTTGCTGCTCAAAGAATATTTTAAAATTTTTTAGTATAAAAACTTTTTTATTAAATTTGCTAATTTGTCAAAGTTTGTTACGTTATAGCGTCTTATAGCAAGTACTCAGAAAAAAATCAATATGGGGTTCGATTCGTCTATTGATTCTCTATCGATCACATATTTTAGTTTTGTTGCTCAAAGAATATTTTAAAATTTTTTAGTATAAAAACTTTTTCATTAAATTGGCGACTTTGTCAAAGTTTGTTGGAGAAAAACTTTTTTCTTTTTGTCAGATTTTGTGAAGTTACCGAAGTTTGTTGCGTCAAAGCGTCCAATACAAAGTACTCCCGAAAAAAATGAATATAGGGATCAATTCCATAATCGATTCTCTATCGATCACTATTAACTGTTTTGGTGCACACGGAATATTTTAAAAATTTTTTGTATAAAAACTGTTTTCTCTTTTTTGTTAGGTTTGTGAAGTTGTCAAAGTTTGTTGCATCACAGTGTACAGTAGAAAGTACCCCGGAAAAAATCAATATAGAGATCGATTCGATAATCGATTCTCTATTGATCACTATTAGCTGTTTTGGTGCACACGGAATATTTTAAAATTTGTTTGTATAGAAACTTTTTTCTCTTTTTTGTCAGATTTTGTGAAGTTGCCGAAGTTTGTTGCATCACAGCATCCAATAGAAAGTACTCCGGAAAGAAATCAATATAGGGATCGATTCCTTAATCGATTCTCTATTGATCACTATTAGCAGTTATGGTGCACACGGAATATTTTAAAATATTTTTGTAAAAAAACTCTTTCCTCATTTTCATCAGATTTGGCAATATGTCAAAGTTTGTTGCGTCTTTTTCTCTTTTTGTGAAGTTGCCGAAGTTTGTTGCATCACAGCGTGCAATAGAAAGTACCCCGGAAAGAAATCAATATTGGGATCGATTCCTTAATCGATTCTTTATTGATCACTATTAGCTGTTTTGGTGCACACGAAATATTTTAAAATTTTTTTTGGATAAAAACTTTTTTCTCTTTTTTGTTAGATTTGTGAAGTTGTCAAAGTTTGTTGCGTCACAGCGTCCAATAGAAAGTACTCCTTAAAAAAATGAATACAGGGATCGATTCCTTAATCGCTTCTCTATCGACCACTATTAGCTGTTTTGGTGCACACGGAATATTTAAAATTTTTTTTTATAAAAACTTTTTTCTCTTTTTAGTTAGATTTTGTGAAGTTGTCAAAGTTTGTTGCGTCACAGCGTCCAATAGAAAGTACTCCGGAAATAAATCAATATAAGGATCGATTCCTTAATTGATTCTCTATCGATCACTATTAGCTGTTTTGGTGCACATGGAATATTTTATTTTTTTTTTTTGATAAAAACTTTTTTCTCTTTTTTGTTAGATTTGTGAAGTTGTTAAAGTTTGTTGCATCACAGCATCCAGTAGAAAGTACTCCGGAAAAAAATCAATATTGCGATCGATTCCTTAATCGCTTCTCTATCGACCAATATTGGCTGTATTAGAATATTTTAAATTTTTTTTTTGTGATTAAATCTTTTTTCTCTTTTTAGTCAGATTTTGTGAAGTTGTCAACGTTTGTTGCGACACAGCGTCTAATAGAAAGTACTCCGGAAAAAAATCAATATAGAGACCTATTCCTTAATTGATTCTCTATCGATCTCTATTGGCTGTTTTGGTGCACACGGAATATTTTAAAATTTTTTTGTATAAAAACTTTTTTCTCTTTTTGTCAGATTCTGTTAAGTTACCGAAGTTTGTTGCGTCACAGCGTCCAATAGAAACCTCTATGAAGAAAACAAACTTTTTAACAAACTTTTTTCAACTTTAACAAACTTTTTTTCAGAGTTGCAAAAAATGGTACTTTTTCTGTATGCACGTGGAAAACTACATAAAAAATGTAAACAAAAAGAAAACAAACCATAACAAACGCATTGCTTTATTGCCATAAAATTTAAAATCTTATTTGAGCACCAAAACTGAAATATGTAATCGATAGGGAATCTTAAAACGAATCGATCTCTGTATTAAATATTCTTCGCGGTACTTGCTATGAGATGCTGTGATGTGACAAACTTTGTAAATTCGCAAATTTAACCCAAAAGTGTTTATGCTTAAAAAAAATTAAAAATATTCCTTCAGCAACGAAACAGTCAATAGTGCCCCATGGGGAATCGATAGACTAATTGATTCCCATATCGATTTCATTTATGGGTACTTCTTATTATTCAGTGTAACTTAACAAACTTTGACAAAGTCGCAAATTCAACAAAAATGTTTTCATACAAAAAATTTTAAAATATTCTTTGAGCAGCAAAACTATAATATGTGATCGATAGGGAATCGATAGACGAACTAAACCCCATATTGATTTTTTTTCTGAGTACTTGCTATTAGCTGGTGTAACGTAACAAACTTTGACAAAGTCGCCAATTTTATGAAAAAGTTTTTGTACTAAAAAATTTTAAAATATTCCTTAAGCAGCAATACTAAAATATGTGATCGATAGGGAATCAATAGGCGAATCGCACCCCATATTGATTTTTTTTCTGAGTACTTGCTATAAGACGGTATAACGAAACAAACTTTGACAAATTAGCAAATTTAATGAAAAAGTTTTTATACTAAAAAATTTTTAAATATTCTTTGAGCAACAAAACTAAAATATGTGATCGATAGAGAATCAATAGACGAATCGAACCCCATATTAATTTTTTTTCTGAGTACTTGCTATTAGACGGTATAACGTAACAAACTTTGACAAATTAGCAAATTTAATGAAAAAGTTTATATACTAAAAAATTTTAAAATGTTCTTTGAGCAGCAAAACTATAATATGTGATCAATAGGGAATAGACAAATCAACCATATATTGATATTTTTCCTGAGTACTTGCTATAAGACGGTGTAACGTAACAAACTTTGACAAATTAGCAAATTTTATGAAAAAGTTTTTATACTAAAAATGTTAAAATATTCTTTGAGCAGCAAAACTAAAACATGTGATCGATAGAGAATCAATAAACAAATCGAATCGTATATTGAGTTTGTTTCTGTGTACTTGCTATAAGACGGTGTAACGTAACGAACTTTGACAAATTTGCTAATTTAATAAAACCGTTTTTATACTAAAAAATTTTAAAATATTCATTGATTCATTAATCAGTATTTTAGGAAAATCTTTTTTTCATAAAATGTGAACCTTTCAATGTTTGTTACGTTACACCGTCTTATACAAGTTTTATGTACAAAAACTTTTTTTCATAAAATGTGAAATTTTCAAAATTCATTACGTTACACTGTTTATAGCAAGTACTCAGAAAAAAATCAATAAAATAATCAATCAATCAATCT
This sequence comes from Lucilia sericata, assembly GCF_015586225.1. Classification (NCBI taxonomy): domain Eukaryota; kingdom Metazoa; phylum Arthropoda; class Insecta; order Diptera; family Calliphoridae; genus Lucilia; species Lucilia sericata. The sequence goes on from NW_023994239.1 coordinate 151,645, forward strand.
ATCTATCTATTGATTTCCTATCGATCAATAATTTTAGTTTTGTTTATCATGGTTTTGTTGCTCAATTAATATTTACAGTTTTTTTAGTATTAAAACTGTTTTGTTGAATTTGCGAATTTGTCAAAGTTTCTTACGTTACACTGTCTTATAGCAAGTACTCAGAAAAAAAATCAATATATTATTTAGATCGTCTATTGATTCTTTATCGATCACCTATTTTAGTTTTGCTGCTCAGAGAACGTTTAAAAATGTTTATGTATAAAAACATTTGGGTTAAATTTGCGAATTTACAAAGTCTGTTACGCCGTCTAAAAGCAAGTAAGCAATATGGTGTTCGATTGGTATATTGATTCCCTATCGGTCACATATTTCAGTTTTGCTGCTCAAAGAATAATTTAAAAATTTTTGGTATAAAAACTTTTTTATAAAATTTGCGAATTTGCCAAAGTTTGTTACGTTATATCGTCTTGTAGCAAGTACTCAGGAAAAAAATCTATATATGGTTCGATTTGCCTATTGATTCCCTATCGATCACATATTTTGGTTTTGCTGCTCAAAGAATATTTTAAAATTTTTTAGTATAAAAACTTTTTCATTAAATTTGCTAATTTGTCAAAGTTTGTTACGTTATAGCGTCTTATAGCAAGTACTCAGAAAAAAAATCAATATGGGGTTCGATTCGTCTATTGATTCTCTATCGATCACATATTTTAGTTTTGTTGCTCAAAGAATATTTTAAAATTTTTTAGTATAAAAACTTTTTCATTAAATTGGCGACTTTGTCAAAGTTTGTTACGGTACACTGGCTAATAGCAAGTACTTAGAGAAAAAGTCAGTATACGGTTCGATTTGTCTATTGATTCCCTATCGATCACATATTTTAGTGTTGCTGCTCAAAGAATATATTAAAATTTTTTAGTATAAAAACTTTTGGGTTAAATTTGCGAATTTACAAACTTTGTTGCGTTACACCGCCTTACAGCAAGTACCCGGAAATGAAATCAATATGGGGATCGATTCGCCTATTGATTATCTATCGATCACATATTTTGGTTTTGCTGCTCAAAGAATATTTTAAAATTTTTTAGTATAACAACTTTTTTACTAAATTTGCGATTTTGTCAAAGTTTGTTACGTTACAGCATCCCACAGCAAGTACCCAGAAATGAAATCAATATGGGGATCGATTCGTCTATTGATTATCTATCGATCACATATTTTGGTTTTGCTGCTCAACGAATATTTTAAAATTTTTATGTACAAAAACTTTTTCCATAAATTGTGAACTTTTCAAAGTTTGTTACGTTACAGCATCCCACAGCAAGTACCCAGAAATGAAATCAATATAGGGATCGATTCGTCTATTGATTATCTATCGATCACATATTTTGGTTTTGCTGCTCAACGAATATTTTAAAATGTTTATGTACAAAAACTTTTCATTTTGCGATTTTCTATCGATTACATATTTCTGTTTTATTGCACAAAGCATATTTAAAATTTTTTTAACAAAAAAATTTTTGTTAAATATCTAAGAGTTTGCTGCTTGATAACATATAATAGCAAGTACCCAGAAATGAAAAAAATACTGGAATCCAGTCATTTTCCGATTCCCTATCGATCGGTATAGTTTATTTTGGTGCACAGTCAATATATTACATTGTATATCAATATTTCAATATTTTAGAAATAAAACAATTAGTTTGTTATTGTTTGTTTTCTCTTTGTTTACGTTTTTTACGTATTTTTTGCTTTGTTTACATTTTTTATGTACTTTTCCATGTGTATACACAAAAAAGTACCTTTTTATGCAACTCTGAAAAAAGTTTGCCAAAAATTCCCCAGTATGTTTTCTACTTGTAGGTAAAAAAGTTTGTTAAAAACACGAATATTTTCAGATAGAAAGATAGCAAGGTTGCGATCAGACGTCTACTCAGTGTTCGTGCTGCTTTTTTAAAGTCAATTTTTTTTCTGTTTTGCTGCCGTTATAACGGTTTTTTAACTACATTTATTAGTGTAAATTTTTGAGAAAGAGACTCAACAACAACAACAATTCTTGTTTTTTTAAAACTAGAAGTTGCTTTAATTGAAAAAAATAAAATCATCTGAATACTTTTATTATTTTTTGGATAAAAAAAATAAGAATAAAATTAAAAAAAGCCAATTCAGGCATACAATTTGTGACTAATTAAAAGGAAAACCGAAGTGAGAACTGGATAACAGGCAAACCTCAATGTGCAGTGTCTCCCATGGCGAGTGACGATGATGAAGCTCCTCCTGGGAGTACCAAACGGAAGGGAAAGGTAAGCCCATCGACTAATAAGGCGTTTAGGGATGGAAATGGCAACCCGGTGAGGGAGGCTGCTGAACCAGACCTATCAACAATATCAGAATCCAGCAACAACAATGATAAAAGCTCTGAAATGCAAAATTCATCTTCAGATTCCACACAATCTCAAACAAGTAGCACTTCCAACGATGGACGGGCTTCTGCTCCATCTAATCTGGGCAATAACCAAGCTTCTTTGAACATACCTATGATCAATTGGTACCCTTCAACCCATGCGGGACCCTACAATGTGTTGGTAAAATTAGCAGTACAACTGTCCAACTCTAGGAAAAACATAGAAATGTTTCTTCACGAAAAACTGAGAGAAAACAAATCTTCTCTAAGGCTGTAATAAAGGAAGTTGGTTTCAATCTTTTCCGACTTACCTTTCTTACTTCAGAAGAAGCAAACAATTTTATTTTGATTAAAAAGCTTAGGGAAATCGAGCTTGAAGCCTTTATACCGGATAGGTTTATCCAAAGATATTGTGTGATTAAGAATGTACCCACATCCTTTACCGAGAGCGAAATTCGCGACGAAATCGAGGACAACAACGGTCTAGATGTGATATCCGTATACAGATTTCAGAGGAAAAATGGGGAGGAGCAAATTCCTTCTGGCACGGTCAAGGTGGGTTTCGGCTCACTTGACTTCCCAAAAAGTTTGAAAATATTTAACACCATAGTTAGTGTGGAACTTTATGTGCCACCACTATGCAAAAACTGTGGCAGACTGGGTCACATTGCCTCAATGTGTAGGTCTAAAAAGAAATGTCTCGACTGTGGTAAACAACTTTTATGTCCCTACAACTGTGAAGATCAAAAGTGCGAACAGTGTCGTATCTCGACCAAATGCAACCCCGAATGTGAGGATAAACGATGCCTTAATTGCAACTCAAGAGAACACGTATCACAAGACTCTCGTAAATGTCCCACCTGGAAAAAGGAAAGCGACATTAGGGAACTCATGGCGCTCTCTAATTTATCCAGAAAAGAAGTAGTGCAAAAATACGCCCTGAACCAAAACTACTACCAACTTTTATCTGAGGAAGATTATTCGGCCAACTTTCCAGCTCTACACCAGAAATCAGAGAAAAACATGAGAAACTTTGAGGACGAAATAAACAGAAGAGTCACAAAAATAAAATTTAGCAAAATTGCCGCTGCGCGACCAAAGCCTCATTTTACTCAACTTCAACCGACGACAATTTTTCCCACAACACCCGCCTACGCTCAGCCGGGATACTTTAAAGTAACAGAAATTGAACGAACTATGAATAGTTTCTTAACACTTTTTTCAAATCTTTTATCACAGGTTAGCCACAATGATGGACATAATATTTTGGAAACTTTTAAGACAACAGTCTCAAATCTCAATATACCAAAATCAACAAAGTCAGGTCAACAGGATAGACCTCAGCAAGCACCCTAAAATGGCAAAATGCATCAACCAACTCTCTTCTATTCTTTCTTAATTGTAACCACAAATCTTAAAACTTAAAAAAATACATTCCTTTTAATTTAAATGATAAACTTACTACAGTTAAATATACACAGCCTTACGAGGCTTTGTATATTTAACAAATATAACATAGACATATGCTGTCTGAGATTTTCAATTTCCCCGAAGACAATCTGAATGCTCGGTTCATCAATCACAACATAATAATGAGGAAAAGAAGCAACTGTAGTTTTGGAGGTGTAGCCATCATGGTAAGCAAACACATATCTACTGTACAACTCCCCTTTTCATCCTCCTTGGAGGTAATAATTTGCGAGACAAAAAACTTACTGGAAAATCTTACTTTAGTTTCAATTTATGTTCCCCAATCAGTAAAGGCCAGACAATTTGAAATCGAGATGAGCAAACTACTGATTTTTCTTGACACCAAACAGAATGTAATACTTTGCGGAGACTTCAATGCGAGATCACAATCCTTTGGTGACTCAGTAAATTCACCTCGTGGCAACTCTCTTAATGCCTTGATTGATGACTCAGGTTTCCATTCTTTGAACAATGGGAGCATCACCTTTAGGGCTTCACTTGTCGACCCACACTGTTTTGGTTCAGTACTTGATCTCACTTTCACAAATTCCCTTCTTAATATGCAGTGGAGCACATCATGTTCACACATTGGTGGCAGTCACCATTACCCCATACACATTACCATCAAGGAAAACAGCCCGGATAGAAAAGTTTTTCTCTCAAAAAAAAACTTTTAAAGGACATCGGTAATTCTTTTTTTCTTCCTAATTTTGATCATATAGAAATGGAAATGAATTCATTAATATCCAATTCCAAATTCCATATTCAGGAAAATACATCGAGAATGCCCAAATATTGGTGGAATCCGGCCGTTGATAAATCTTTTCGTCTCAAAATTGCTGCTCAGAAAAAATTCAACATTCTAAAGAATTCGCAAAATGCCAACAACCTGGCGCAGGCCATTAAAAATTTTCGGAAAGAAGTGAAATCTGCCAAAAAGAAACCATTTCAAAATAAAATGGATGAACTCAACAACATACCCGGTACAAAGACCTTTTTTAAATTCATCAATTCATGCAGATCCTCCCTGTCACCGAACAGCTACTCTAGATGGCAATACGATAACAACCAAGCATTTTTAGATCATCTCAAAAGTCAAGTGCCGGACAATACAACCAGCCAGATAATCTTACCCTTTTTTTCCTCTGATGTCCCCTTCTCCACTTCTGAACTCGAATATGTCCTGCGTAACAAATCTAAACCTTCTGCTGCTGGTCCCGACAATATTTCATATGAAATGCTGAAAAGTCTATCAGCTACGTCAAAATTATCTCTTCTTCAAGCATTCAATAAGGCATGGCAACACTGTGATATCCGGGACTCTTGGAGGAAAATCCGGATTGCCCCTATTCCGAAAAGGGATAAGGATTTGGATATATACACGAATTTCCGCCCGATTGCACTAATATCAGTTTTAATGAAAACCATCAACCTCATGCTCAAAGAGAGAATCAACACTTTTTTGTCTGAAAATAACATACTTCCAACAAGGTCTTATGCATACCGCAAACACTCCGCTTCGTCATGCATCAACGATCTCTTACATTTGATCACTGCTGCCAAGGAGAACAACCTTAAAGTCACTCTTGTTACTCTCGACATTGCGAGAGCATACGATTGCGTGAAAATCGACACGCTACATACAATCCTCTGTCAACTAAACATGCCCCTCCATTGGTCTTGCTGGATATATGAATTCCTACGCCACCGCATACTGACTCTTGGTAATAGCAATATCGATATGTATAACGGTCTTCCTCAGGGTAGCTGTCTAAGCCCGCTCCTATTTAACATCTACACTAAAAAATTACACAAAATAGCTGATGAGAACACGCACATTTTCCAATTTGCAGACGACTTTGTAATCGTATCCACACACCGAGATTTTGACCTCTCTGTTCGACAACTCCAAACCAAATTAAACCTTTTTTATGGTATCTCCAAATCTCTAAATCTCAACATAAACTATCAAAAAACAGCTGCTCTATATATGGCAAAAGGAGCAAGGAGGAATGTGTCAGTGAACATCAATGACAATCCAATCGTAAACGTGAATTGTTTTAAATTTTTAGGAAGATACATCAAAAACAGCCTTTCACTCAAGGAACATTACGACTCTGTTGTTGGAAAATCTAAATTAGCATGCAATGCCATAAAAGTGGTTACATCTTTCAAAGGTGGGCTTATGCCAAATATTGCGATAAACCTTTCTAAATCCTTGGTTTTCTCGAAAACAGAATATGCTAGATCTTCCACGGCTCACGCGCCCAAATATATAAACAAAAAAATAATGACATTTCAAAACAACTTACTTCGAAGAAGCCTAAAACTTAATTCCTCCACGCCTACTCACATAATTTATGCCCTATCACTCACTCTCCCACCTCATCAAAGAGCTCTCTATCTTGCATCCAAGGAATTGCTGAAAATGAAAATGTTTAATCCTGAGTCGTATCGCCAAATTGTTCAAACTCCGACGAGGAAATCGGGCCTGGGTTACACCTTTCTCACCTTCCGCAACATTTTTGAAAACACCTGCACGGATTTTACTACCACGACATCTAAAAAAGTCTCCATATTCCTGGACAGCTTTTCATCATCAAAAAACAACACCTCCACTGTGGAAATGAACATGATCTTTCGGGAAAAAATACACCACCTTAAGTGCGAAGGATATGCTATTTTTGCCACAGACGCGTCTGTCATGGCGGATAGTACTGGTTGTGCAGTATGCAACATTTCATGCAATCATAACTTCATGTTTAAAATTCCAAACAAAGTCTCCTCCTTGACTGGTGAACTATATGCTATCGACAAGGCGATAGACATCATCATAGAAGATGGCTACTCACACTCGGCAATCTTCACTGACAGCAAAAACGCGTGCCTACTTCTTCGGCAAAACACCTCCTTCAACTTCCTTGTCTCAAGGATCTTAAAGAAGATTGAAACCGCCAATCTAACTTCTATTTTCTTTATCTGGACCCCAGCACATGTTGGTATACCTCCCAACGAACTGGCCGATTATTTTGCTAAGCATGCTGCCTCTGTTGGCTCCATCATAAACCCTCAGCTCTCCTTAAAGGATGCGTATGCTGAAATCTATAAAATCCTATGGGATCAATGGGACACGGAATACAAAGCGCATCAGTCGGGACGGTATTTTCATGAACTTTTTCCTGAATTGCCGAAATGTCACTGGTTTATAAACAGCAAATTTTCGCCCTCTCAAATTAAAACCATCAACAGACTGCTAACAGGTCATACTTTCAACAAACCATACCTCAAAATGATTGGATCAATATCAACAGATCTATGTGAAATTTGCAATACAATTGACGATGATAACCATGCAATTTTTCATTGCACAAAATTTGACTCCCAAAGGCAACACTTCCCTTTTTTCGGGAATTACAACAGTCTTATGGACCTGCTAAAGTCAAAACAACTCTTGGTCTACAAGGACCTTTTGAATTTCATCAATTTATGCAAAATCGAGCTACAAAGTCTCCCACGATCTAGCTCTACCACCTACCAATACAGCTATGTATAAACTAAGGCAGCTATATATAAGCAAATCTAAAAACACTACTACACTCAAATACTAGTATGTATTATGTCTTTTTTGACACAAACAGTACTGGCATATAAGCGTTACCACATGCTTAGCCAAAATAAACAAAAACCCAAAAAAAAAAAACATGAATATTTTTGTATGTTACAAACATCAGCACAAACCCAATATACCCTCCCCACTAAAGTGGTGTAGGGTATAATGAGAAAATTGTTTTGATATTAACAAAAGCATCGATTCATAAATATCAAAGTTTATTTATAAGGAGCATCTATAGCGACGAAATTCGACATGAACATATTTTATAGGAACCTTAATATCTTTGTTAAAACTTTGTAAGGATCGGTCAAAATTGACCCTACCCCCCATATAAGGTCCCTATTAAAAAAATGATTTAAACGCTCATTGCTGGCTTAAAAATACGAGTATAGCGATGAAATTTGACATAAGTGAGTTACTTTCAAGCGATGAAATTTGACATCAGCAAATAAAGGTCCCTTCAAAAACTACTTTAACACTCATTACTGGATTCAAAATACAAGTATAGCGATGAAATTTGACATAAGTAAGTGTTTTACTATCAAAATCTCTCTACCATATTTTATGTGGATCGGTCCATAATTGACCCTACCCCCATATAAGATCCCCAGCAGAAAATGACTTTAACGCTCTTTACTGGCTTAAAAATACGAGTATAGCAATGAAATTTTACATAAGTAAGTTACTTTCAAGCCAAAACCTCTCTACCAAATTTTATGTGGATCGGTCAATAATTGACATTAGCCCCCATAGGTCCCTTCAGAAAATTCCTTTTTTTCATGATAAGGAGCGCACAACAGGCCCGATAGTGTCCTAGGTGTATTTCTTCGGATTTGATGTAGTATACATCCTCCTATCAACCTACCTACCATATACATATGTGCGAAATTTCGTGGTGATACCGATAATTTGTCCGAAGTTATTAACAATAAATCTATTTCAGAGAATATATACCTTTGTATGGGGTCTATGGGAAATTTAGAATCGATTATTTTGAGTTTGAACATATTTGATCCCTGGGCAAAGAAAATAACGTGTAACAAAATTCATTCAATTACCTTTAGTAGAATGAATAAGTGTCATCTCTAATTTTTATCGGGTAATTATCATAATCAGTTGTTTGTTTACATTGGTTGGAGATAAATAAAAAAATTTATTTACAGAAAATGCAAATAAACAGAAAATATATAACTTAATTTGTTAAAGTAATGTAACGAACGTATTTTTGTATCATACACACACACAAATATTTCAAAAAATGTCAAAATAATGAATAAAAAAAAGTGGCGATGAAATGTCAAAACAAATTACGAATGTGTCATGGGAACGTATTAAGGGTCCTTCAGACGATCACACTTCACGTACGACAAGTCTAATGAAAAAGTAAAATGAATTTCCATCTGTATGACAAAAAATTTAATAAAAGTCGTATGATTTATTATTTTTGTCTTTACACTATTGGTATAAAACAATAACAAATTAAGATGAAGACAGCTGTTTCACTTTTTTGTATGTGTTTACATAAAAATACATCCTTGGTCTAATGCGACTTGCTTGTTTTTTAAATCATTTCAAAAAAATGAAGAGAGCTATACGACTGTCAAATTTTCCATCCGTATTTTCTATCAATGTGTGATGATTTCGTTACATATTGCGTTTAGACGATCCCATCCGTTCTCTTCTACACAAAATTTTGACAGATCATATTACTTGTGTGCCATTCAGAGGCCGAAGCCCGTGTCTATATTAGACAAATATTTATCACAGCACATGACAAAACGTCGGCAGAAAAATTGTAGTTTTTAGTTAATGTTAATGCATAGTATCAACAAAATGCTGATTTTATCACGACAACTCACAGATAATTTTACTGAAATAATGTTATAATAATAGAAACAGTAATTTCACTAAAACTTATGTTCAATTAATTGCACAAAAACAAAATTGTATACAAATTTTACAATACAATGACGTTTGTTATCAAGACAACGTTGTCTAAACAATTGTTTAGACAACACTGTCATAACGATTCTATAACGCTAATAAATGCTGTCTATACATGCTAATTTTTTATCATAACAATTTGACGTTAAGCATAATAAATATTTGTCCAATATTGGCAGGGGGAATTAAGTAATTCAACTGCACGTGTGAATTTGGTAATATTGAGTATGTAATTGGAGGTTGAATGATGAATGAGATCGTGAATGACGTATAATTGCATCATGTGAACGTAGTATTACGCATAACTTGTGCAATTCGCAGCTAAAATTTTGTAGAGCGAATTATGTAATTCAGTTCGTAATTAGGGTCTTACCCCATGTCTATATTAGACAAATATTTATTATGCTAAACGTCAAATTGTTATCATAATAAAAAATTAGCAGGTACAGACGGCATTTATTAGCGTTATAACGCCGTTATGACAGTGTTGTCTAAACAATTGTTTCGACAACGTTGTCTTGATAACAAACGTCATTTTATTGTAAAATTTGTTTAGAATTTTGTTTTTGTGCAATTAAAATTGATTTTTAACATTAGTTTTAGTGAAATTAGTGTTTATTTACAAAATTTGCATTTAATTTTAATTGTTTTTATAAAATATAGCATTATTTCAATAAAATTATCTGTGAGTTGTCGTGATAAAATCAGCATTTTGTTACCCCAATGCATCAACATAAACAAAAAACTGACAATTTTTCTGCCGACGTTTTGTCAAGTGCTGTGATAAATATTTGTCTAATATAGACACGGGGTTAAAGACGAATGATAGCTTATTGACGAATAATTGAACGGATAGAATACCACACATTACATCTTACACCACCTATTAACAATCAGCGATAACAATGAATAGTCGAACATGCTAAATAAATAATCGTGTAAATGCAGAGGTACAATTGTTTGGCGTTATTTGCTTTATTTTGAAAACTAACTGGCAACGCTGTTTACAAAGCAAATAAAGATAATGTTTTGTGGCTGGTTTTTATAAAAAATAAGTTTTAGTGGAGTTTAATTTTTCATATTTGTTTCTATAGAAGTATGTTAAACAACAATTTTTAATAATTTTTGGAAAATATATAACATATTTGAAAAAAAAAAAAACGTAATCACGTAATTTAATCTAAATAAATTCTCTTTTAATGTGTATGTCAACAAAAATATAGTGGCTGTTTTTTTATTCGTAGAGTCATACATAATGTGTATATCATATTTATTGAAATGCTTGAATTTGGAAAGTGTTGTTGTGAATTAGTGTGTTTAAAGGATATTAAGAAACACCGTTTGGTTGAAAAATTAAGAGTCGAAATAAAATAAGAGCTTTTAAATTAAATGTCTGACGAAAACAAATTGAAATTTAATATATAAAGAAGATATCACAATACTAATGTTATAAGTAACAAATTTAAGTATAAAAAATAAATAGCGCATTTTATGTGTATGCCTTGTGCAAGCAATGACATGTTTTGAGATAGGAATTTCATAATAAAGAAAAAAAACAAACAAAAAATTCAGGTTCGTGTTATATATATTCGGAAATGCCCTTAACTAAATTAAAGATAATTATAAATATGTCAGAAAAAACTAAACAAGCTAATATTAATATACAACTTTCATAATAGTGCAAATAAAAAAAATATTTAAGAAATTTTTACATAAAAAAAGTTATATACTTTAATTTGAGTTATGATCTGTAGAAGCCGGCTGTTTAACATTTGAAACATACATACATACATAGGTATGTATATATGTATATAAGTATGTATATTCCTAATTGAATTATCTGCTTCAATATTTTTTAGAACTTTAAACCACTTAGAAGTTGTTATATTACAACTTTGGATTTGGGAATATGTGTAATAAAAAGACATTTTATGATAATTACAGAATTTAACCGAATCTTTTTAGTTTTGTAGCAATGCTGTTTAAGTGTAGAAAATGAAGTATGTTGAATTACTACAATATAGAAAACGTGAACATTAATGACAAAAATCAGAAGTGCATTTTTGACGATTAAACGCTGCATGGTAGTAAAATTTTCTATTTGTCAAGCACTGCAGTACACAGTTTGATATGATATGATATTATTAATAAGCTAATCTCACAAACCGCAATTGAACTTCTAATAGGAGCTCAATAGAACTTGTAATAATGTCCGCCAGATTTGTCGATATTTTTTGGCTTACAAATATTGGAATAAATATACATTTGGTAGGTATAACTAACGTGACCAGATGGTTTTTGAATAAAAGCAATGCGGGATTTTAAAAATTTCCATTCACTAAATCCTAATCATAAATACATATGTACTAGGGATGCCAATCCCGAAATCCCGATCCCGAAAATCCCGGGATTTTTCGGGATTGGTAAATCCCGAATCCCGGGATTTGGAAAATAAATCCCGGGATTTTTTCGGGATTAGGATTTGTTTCAAAAAACTGTTTTTATTTTCTTTTTTTGAGCCATAATTTTCATTAATTTGAAAATTACGATCTTATTTTATTTTTGACTCATGCAAAACAAAATTCTGCAGAGCTAATTTTATACATATTTGAACCTTTTATTTTTTAAAGTGGTATGAGTCCATACACATAGCACATATAAATTTATTTATTCACTTCGTTTTTATACCTTGCACCACTTTAGTGGGGAGGGTATATTGGGTTTGTGCTGATGTTTGTTACACACAATAATATTGGTCCTATACCTTAAAGTATACCAATCGGCTCAGAATCATTTTCTGAGTCAATTTAGCTATGTCCGTCCGTCCGTCCGTGTAAACCTTGTAATCAAACTACAGCAATTTTGAAGATAATTCAATGAAATTTTGCATGATCTCCTATTGAAAATGGATAACATCGGTCCAATATTTGACCTAGCCCCCATACAACTGAACCCCCCAAATAGGGTTTTTAAGTTCATAATTATGTTCAATATACTCGTAACTCGACAAAAAGCTGCAAAACCGAGTTCTATACTAGCCTTCATGACCCTGATGTATTTTTTGATGATGCGGCCTCATTTGACCCTAGCCCCTATGCAAAGCCCCCTTCGAAATATGACTTAAATGTACACAATTTTATTCAACAAAAAATAGCTAAATTATATCTGAGGCAAGGTACAATTCAACTTAGATGCTTTATTATGAACAATAAATCACATTTTATTTTTATAACTGGTGTAGGGTATTATATGGTAGGCTTCGCCCAACTATAACTTTTTACTTGTTAGCACATTGCAATGTTGGTCGTAGACCGACCCAAAAAGTATACACATTCTGTGTCTGTAAGCTGAAAACACGAGTTAGAAGACTCATTCTATTTGGGCTGCAAATTTGGACCAAAATTGACACAAAAAAACCTAATTGGACCTCCTCTGAAAATCACATTGATGCTGATATTAATATCAATACATTACAATATTTTGATGGTGGGTATTTAATTTCGGCACAGTCGAAAACAAACTTTATTTTTCAATACTAGAGGATTTTACATTTCTAACTTTCTACAAATCTGAATGATACCGGTAAAGGTAAATTACCTTGTTCTGAATGCACTTAAAATTTTAAATTAATGTTACGAATATAATAATATGTTCCAAAACTAATATGTATTTTGAGTAAAATTCCAAATATTTTTCAAAGAATAGGTTCTAAATTGATGTTCGAATAATTGAATTGGTATCTGTTATAATTATTAGTTCACATGGAACAGTATGAGGTTTTAAAAAGTGCTTATGTCTAATTTCGGAACTTGATATTTATTTTTATTTAGGAAGTAAGTATGTATTTAAAAAGTTTCAGAAATTATGCAATTCTGAAAGTTTTTATTTAAAAATTGGAATTAATTGGATTGTTTTAATTTAAATATATCTTCTGTCTGTTAAATTTCCACAAAATTAAACAATTTTCTTTACAAATATGATGATTTAAAGATTTTCATATATAAAATAATTAAATTCATGTAATCCCGAAATCCCGTAAAATCCCGAAATACCGAAAAATCCCGGGATCCCGAAAAATCCCGGGATCCCGGGATTGCAATTTTCAAAATCCCGAATCCCGGGATTTGTAAAAGCCAGTCCCGTTTGGCATCCCTAATATGTACATATGTATGGATATCGGGTGATTTTTCAAAGATCATCTTTTATGAAAGAAACTATTTTATATTTAGAGTTATTTGTATGAAAAATGGTTTTCGTGTCACAAAAATATTGAAAATTCCGTTGAATATTCTTAATTTAAATTGTTGAATAAATGTCGGAAAAAGTTAGAATGATATGGGTACTCAGCTCTATAAGTTTATAATTCTGAAATAAAAAGTCAATTAATTTTTTCTTATTTTTTTTTTACTTTTTAAAAAACGTTATAGGTATAAATACATATTCCTAAAAATTGGTTAAAACAAAAGGAACTAGTAAAAATTAACCCACTTTTTACAAGTTCCTTTTGTTTTAACCAATTTTTAGGAAGTCCTAAATTTTGTATTATTTTTGTTTTCAGTGTTCATTGTTATGTTCCCAAAAAGGTGCAAGCACCTCAAAATCAATACACATTTTCAATATTTTGCAAGCACTACTGAAGGATAATAATTAATTGAAACGGTTTTATTTCAAAATTTTGACGTATAGAAAAAGCCCTTTTTAAAAATATATGTTGTAGTCTCTGAGCCAACAAAAGATTTTAATATTTCAACTAGTGTTATTGAAATGTATTAACATAGTAAACCGCAAAAAGTTTTAAATAATAATAATATAGGAAAATGGTTGTTTCGAACAAAATGTCCGTTCGAAATTTTGAATACTATGTGATGAAAAAGAACAGAAATACATAATTTGAACGTTATTCCGGTATAATTTCATTGGTAGTATTGAAATAACATTCGCGTACTGATAAATGTCTATAAAATTTGTATGAACAAATTAGATATGGCAAAAAATTTTTAGCCCTGAGACCAAGGCATACTATACTTAAGGATTGAATTTCGATTAATAAAGGTAAGACAAACATGGCATGAAAACCTTATGCGAAAGAAAAATTCTAAAGCCAGATTCGAATTTTAGGTAGCAATCTTTTCGACTTTTTGAAATTTTTGTTGGCCTGTGTTATTAAAAAATCTATACAAATAAAACTTTTTCTACAGCATATTTTTTATGTTTCTCGAGAAATCTGACTAAATCAGAATATGTAGTGAGAAATCATAATGTATCCGCAAAATTCAATAACATCGCTCTGAAATATCAGTTAAAAATTAAAGCAAATCAAACGCAAACGGAAATATGTACTTAGTTTTCCTGATTGTTAAATATAAGTTCGTGATGACGTACATTGGTTTAAAATTAGATTTTTCTGGCCAAAATGTAATTTTTTCATACTGTTTTTTTTTTGAAACTTTTTATGACATCGATATAAAAAACACTTCAAATTATTAAAAAAAGGAATTTTGTTTTTAAAACCCATTACTTCCTGCTACTCAACAGTTGCTCAAACATTGAACTTTTTAGTATTGTTGAAAAATCTAGTGCATTTATTGTAACTTAAGTATTTAGTTAAATGATTCTGTAGCTTACATATAAAAAGTTTTGAACACAGTTTTTATGAATTGCAAAGCTGATGGCATGTATTTATTAAATGTAACATAACAAATTTCAAATAATAAACAGATATAGATAAAAAAAAAACGATCTTTTCTGATGCATAATGGAAAATTTTTTTTCGATAAATTTAAACTTTTAAAAAAATTTACAAATTTGTCCAGCGAAAAAACAAAATTCGAAAATAAATCGTAGTCTGTTAAATCAGAATGTTTATTTTTTCTGCAATAACTTGCAATAATTGAAAATATGTATAAATATATTTCTAGACAACCTTCGCTTCAAAAATATTGATTTCGTTAAATTTTGGCTTAAAAAAACATTAAGGAGAAGAATGAGACATTTATTTTGTACTTAGACCTATTTATATCCAAAGATTGGAACTAGTTCTGTATTAAATAATATAAAAAAAATATTCTTCAAATTGTAATTGTTGGGTTATGGGTTAACAAATACACCACTGAATTAAATTATATTAAAAGTATTTGGTAACCATTGTATTTAATTACTTTTAAACATGTATTGATGTATATAGTTTTTGGTCTTGAAATAAAACAGCGAAAGTATGGAACAAGATTGGTTTTATTTAAGTACTAACAGTAATAAAGGTCAAAATTTTAAAAAGTGTAATTTTTTAAAGATTTTGTTCTTAATAAAGGCAGTCAATGTCAATATTTACATTAATTTTTTAAATATTTTAAAGTTACAAAAATTAAGATTGTAAATATTATACGAATTTTTGATATATTCGTATATAACTATAAAAAGACGTAACTTTCTCATAAAAATTTTGCTATATATAATTTATTTTTATATTATGAACGCATATAACTTATGAACAAGTAATGATTATTTAGCAATTATTTTTTTGTAGATTCATAAATGGTTAATTTATTTAAAATTTGAATTAATATTTCATAAAAATCAGAAAAGGTTTAGACCCGCAACTACTACTGTGAAAAAAATAAATTAAGATTTTGAAACGCAAATGTTTCGAAAACCACAAGAGTTAAATATACTATAACGGTACTTTTTGAGTTTTCTATAAAATTAAACCTAGAAACATAAAAATAGCTTGTAGAGCCCGGAATAAATTAAAAAGTGCCTTTTTATAGGTCCTCATTTAATCCGGGCTCTACATGCTTAATTTCATGTTTCTAGGTTCAATATTATACAAAAACTCAAAATGTACCTTTTGAAGAATCAAAAAGTCCCCTTTTATAGGTTCACACTTAATACGGGCACTATATGCTTAATTTCATTTTTCTAGGTTCAATATTATAGAAAATTCAAAAAGTTCCTTTTGAAGAACGAAAAAGTTCCAAAAAGTCCCCTTTTATAGATTCTCATTTACTCCTGGCTCTACTTGCTTAATTTCATATTTCTAGCTTAAATTTTATAGAAAACTCAAAAAGTACCAATCGAAGGACGAAAAAGTATCAAAAAGTCTCCTTTTATATGTTCTCACTTAATCCGAGCTCTACATGCTTAATTTCATGTTTCTACATAGGTTTAATTTAAAAAAAAAAAACTCGAAAGAGTAGAACGAAAAAATACGGAAAGGTCACTTTATTATTAATTTCATGTTTCGATTTTAATATCATAGAAAACTTAAAAAGTACCAGTTGGAGAATGAAAAAAGTACCAAAAAATAGCACTTGGTACCAGTATTCCAAATAACACCCCATTAGCATATTTAGTGTTTCTAAATCTAATAATTTAATTAAATTGGATCATTGTGTTTGAATAAAATCAAAATTTTGTTCCAAAAAGTTGCAACATCGTATTGGGACTCCCGTTTGGGAGCCCGTTATTATGTATTCATATGTATAAGATAATAAACCAAAAACAGTGTTTTATGAAAAAAGTACCAAAAATATATAAAATTTTCACACCTTAAACGTCGGAATATCCAAAAAGCACTAAAGTCACATTTTTATTTTTCGTCAAGATATAAAGCAGTCAAAAATATTGTTTGAATGTTCACTGGTTTAAAAGATACATGGGTTGCAAAAAAAGTACCAAAATACAGTTTTTCCCGTTTATTCCCTAAAGGGGCCGTATTTGAAAAAAGTACCAGACACCTGTCCGCTTATTTTTTAAATGAACGACGATAAGTTTTCTAGTTTAGGAGATATGAGGTTACCCAATTTACCCTTTTTACCCTCTAAACATTCGAATTTCCAAAAATCCCGTCTTAGTGGATCTATTTGGTGGGAGACCAACCTCCTGTCCAAATTTTAGCTCTTTAGCTTCAACCGTTTAGGCTGTGCGATTATGAATCAGTCAGACAGTCAGTCAGTAACGTTAGAATTTTATATATATATATAGATTTTGGTATTATTATTAATATCAAATGAAGCTGTGAACCTCTACTTCAAAATAATCTTATATATTTCACTTCATCGGGTTTAAAAAAGTAATGGAAGCTTAGAGAAAATTTGTCACAAAAAAGTAGTTAAAAATTTTTGTTTCGAAAATGACACCTTTTTTAAATTTAATTTCTTTTTCGATTTTTTGTCTAAGTGAGTCAAATAAATTATATAGATAGAATGTACAGATTCTCAGCTTTCATGTAATACCAATATTAGCATCATACAAAACACATAAATATTTAAAATATTCGTTTGAAATTGTAAGTCCTTTAAACTTTGAAGTCCTATTATAAGGACATAAGAGCTGATTAAGAAATTTTGAGTAAGCAGAATTGCTACAAATAGAATATAGTTTCACATCAGGCGCGGATCCAGCTCAAGCGTTTGGGGGGGGGGGGTTAACTTTTTTTTTTTGCTCGGTATATATTTTGTTATTGACGATTTTAGTTGATTTTGATGACTACGCAATTTTTCATATGAAAGTCGAAACATTTTGACGATTTTGTATTAGTTTTTAGTTAAAATAAAAAAAAAAATCAAAAATTCTCGATTTTTTAGATTTTTATGAAAATTTGTACACACACTCATTGTGTAAATACTAAATTTAAGGTATTACAAAATTTCCAAATTCATTACAGTTTAGATTTTATCGACGATCAAAGTTTATATTTTTAAGAATTTTTTCAAGAAGCATAAAATTTAAAATTATATTATACTAGCTTATACCCAGTGGGCTTCGCTACCCTCATCGTAATGGAATAAAATAAATATTATTATTGTAAATGTATATATATATACACATATCTGCAATATCAAAAAGTCCCCTTTTATATACATAAGTTTGATTTTATGATTCTAGTCTCAATATTACAGACAATTAAAAAAAACAAAAACAGTTGAAAAACGAAAAAATACCAAAAAGTCCCCTTTTGTAGGGTATAACTTAATCATGTTTCTAGGTTCAATATTATAAAAAATTCAAAAAGTACCAGTTGAAGAACGAAAAAGTCCCCTTTTATAGATTATAATTTACTCCGGGCTCTACTTGCTTATTTCATGTTTCTAGCTTAAATTTTATAGAAAACTCAAAAAGTACCAATCGAAGGACGAAAATGTTCCAAAAAGTCTTCTTATATGTTCTCACTTAATCCGAGCTCTACATGCCTAATTTCATGTTTCTAGGTTTAATTTTAAAGAAAGCTCAAAAAAGTACCTTTGTAGAACGAAAAAATACCGAAAGTCCCTTTATTACTAATTTCATGTTTCTATTTCAATATCATAGAAAACTCAAAAAGTACCAGTTGGAGAATGAACAAGTTAGAGTGCTATATTCGGCTCTGCCGAATCTTAAATACCCTCCACCTTAAACTGGTTTCATAAATTATCAAATTTTATGGATTGATTCAAATTTACCTTAATATTTTAGACTTACTTTTACGCCTTACAATATGGAATTAAAAACAAGTTAGAGTGCTATATTCGGCTGAGCCGAATCTTAAATACCCTCCACCAGCTACGTATACATATATTAATACTTTTCTAATTGATTAAATATTTGTAGAAATAAGTTTTCTCATGTCTTGAATAGAAAAAATACAAAGATTTAAACAGCTTAAATCTATTACAATTCCATGATTTATTAAACATTACAAATACCATTTTCTTTATATTTTTATAGCGCTTAGCGATATTTAGTATTTTGCATGTATGCATGTGTGTATATATGTGTGCATATAATTTTGTTCTTTTGGGGCAGGACATAGTATGGGAGATATGACCAATTATAGACCGATCGTAAAAAATTCTTTAAGCAAAATTTCTGTTCATAAAAGCTATATTTCAGTCAAATTTTGTATCTATATCGTAATTTAGTAATAAGTAATGTGTGTTTAAGTGATTTTCTGAAGGGAACCTTGTATGGGACCGACCGCACCCGATCGTGAAAAAATCTTGAAATAGAATTTTTGTATACAAAATTAATATTTGGACCAAATTTGTTATCAATGGCTTTATTTGGTAATGAGTAATGTGCGTTTAAGAGATTTTCATAAAAGGACCTTGTATGAGAACTATGATCAATTATGTATATAAAGACAAAATTTCAAAATTCTGTATCTATATCATTATTTGGTAATGAATATTGTGCATTTAAGTGATTTTCTGGAGGGGACCTAGTATGAGAGCTATGACCAGTTATGGACCGATCGTAAAACAATTTTATAGTTTAATTTATGTATATAAGAGCAATATTTTTGCTAAATGTATGGATATCAATATTTTGTAATGAGTTATGTGCGTTTAAGTGATTTTCGGGAGGGAACCTTGTATTGGAGCTATGACCAAAGTTGGACCGATCATGAAAAAATGTTCAAATAACATTTCTGTGCACAAAAATAGTATTTATGCCAAATGTTTTATGGGTATCACTATATGATAATGAGTTATGTGCCTTTAAGTGTTTTTCTGAAAGGGACCTTGGGAGCTATGATCAATTATGGACCGATAGGAAAACAAATTCACAGTAATATTTGTCTGTATATGACCAATGCTTGTGCTAAACTTTATTTAAATATCTTAATTTAGTAATTAGTTATGTGCGTTTAGGTGATTTTCGGTAGGTGCCTTGTATGGGAGCTATGACCAATTATGGACCGCTCGGAGAAAAATTTCACAGTAATATTTTCGTGCATATGAGCAATACTTGTACCAAATTTAATGTGGATATCTTAATTTTGTAATGAGTTATGGGCGTTTAAGTGATTTTTGGGAGGGGACCTTGTATGGGAGCTATGACCAATTATGGACCGCTCGGAGAAAAATTTCACAGTAATATTTCTGTGCATATGAGTAATACTAGTACCAGATCTTATATGGATATCTTAATTTAGTAGTGAGTTATGCGCGTTTAAGTGATTTTCGGGAGGGGACCTTGTATGGGAGCTATGACCAATTATGGACCGATCAGAAAAAACATTCACAGTAAAATTTCCTTGAGTATGAGCAATATTTTATATGGATATCTTAATTTAGTAATGAGTTATGCGCGTTTAAGTGATTTTCGGGATGGGACCTTGTATGGGAGCTATGTCCAATTATGGACCGATCCAGAAATTTTTTTCTCTGAATGAATTCTATTCACATAAGATTTTAATTTGTAAAATTTTGTAAAGATTTCGACATTGTGACGGAAGTTATTAACAAAAAACCCATTTTCCGGGAATATGTACTTTTGTATGGGAGGTATATGAAATTGTTGACCGATTCTGGCAATTTTCAGCAGGAGTCAAGCTCTTGTGTAGAAACGAATGTATGGTGATTTTCATGGAATTATCTTGCATAGTTTTCGAGAAAATTACATCAGAATGTGTAAAAAATGCTTATTTTTTTCGAGGTTGTTTCAAATTTTGATTCATAACTTTTCCCGGTGTGAACCGATTTTGCTTATTTTCAATACCAAACTGCCTAGGACAATAATAAATATTTTGGGTGAATTTCGTTAATTTTTGTTGCTTCGTGTTAATGTGAGAATATTTTATACAGACAGACGGACGGACAGACGGACATAGCTAAATCGACTCAGAATTTCATAAGGTCCAAGAATATATATACTTTGTTGGGTCTCAGATGAATATTTATTGGTGTTACACACGGAATGACAAAGTTATATATACCCTCTATCACCACTGATGGTGGTGGAGGGTATAAAAAGTACCAAAAAATATCACTTGGTAGCGGTATTCCAAATAACACCCCATTAGCATATTAAGTGTTTCTAAGTCTAAAAATTTTATATAAATTGGATCATTGTGTTTGAATAAAATCAATCCTCCCCATTAACAAAATAAAAATTCAGTTTCAAAAAGTTGCAACATCGTATTAGGAGCCCGTTATTTTTATTCATATGTATAAGTTAATTAACCAAAAACAATGTTTTATGAAAAAGGTACCAAAAATACCCAGCAAAAAATAATTGATGTCATACTTTACAACTACTTTTCACTTTTATAAACCAAATATTTCCTTACAAATGAAACCCCAGTTAAAAGTGAGGAAAGAGATGTGGAAAAAGATTTGGTGAAAGAGTAGTAAGCGTGTCATTAAGAGAATGTGTTTTATTTTTGACATGCAAATATCGGATTTTTACTGCTTCTAAAAATAAGATTAGATGTAGTTCAAAGTTGCCAAAAATAAACAACATCCCTCCAATGAAACGCTAATGTAAAATTCATAGGTTTTACACCCGAATTTGAAGCACTTCGGGTTACTAGTTGCGATGAAAATTCTACATCTTTTTCCACACTTTTTTTGCTGGGTAGGTAAAATTTTCACACCTTAATCGTCGCACAGTGGTATAGGAAAAAGAAAAGAGGGAAATAATTCGGTAACTTCTAAACGTTTAATGAAATTTGGTATGCACAAAGAGGAGGTGTTGTCGAGTTTAGGTTTTGAATTTGGACCTTATAGGCCAACCAGGGACCCGGCGGGGGGTCCTCAAATTAGGACACCTCGGCTATGTTAAATTTTTAAAACGATCCTATTTCTCCATTTGAGTTCCGATTAAAAAAAAAAAATTAAATAAATTATCTCTTATAGTTTAGGAGATATTCGCATTTGAAAATTAAAATTTTAAAATTTTTACCGTCCTTACTTTAGTTTTTTGATAATAGCGGGTCCAAATATTTCCCATTTTTTTTATTCGCTTAACAACAAGTTTATATATCAAGCAGTGAAAGAATTATGTAAAAATCATGACTGAGTCCAAAGTTATAGGCATTTTAATTTAAAAAATTAAAAAAAGGCGATTTTTTGTCATTTTTTTGGGGAAAAAGTATATTTTTCTTTTTAAGTTATCTAAAAAGTTTCTAAGAAGATGTATATAGAATTTATCCTTTTTGGAAAGCTGACTTTACATAAAATACGATAAATTAAACAAAACCTAAAAATTTTTGATACCGAGGGGACCAGGTCCATCCAAAAAAACCCTATTTTTTATGGAAAATTCAATTTTGAGCAAAAATTCTCAAATCGCATAGTCGATATCAAATTATAGTGACCTGTTTTATATGACCCAATATGTTCTTAATCATTTTGTAACGGGTTTCGATAACCCTGCCCCTGGTATGGATATAATAGGCAAAAAACCAAAAAATCCCATTTGTGGGATTTTTTAAAACTTTTTTGGGATTTCCGGGATTTCTAATAAGAAAATTATTTAATTTTGCATTTTGAGTAAAAAAATCTACCTAACTGTAAAATTTCATCAAAAAATATTTATAAATAAAATTTTTATTGCAATTTGAAAAATTTGTATCTTCGCAAAAACTGAATAATAAACATTTCTTAATTTTTTTTTTTAAAAAGTATTCCGCGAATTTTTTTTAATTTTCAAAAATTACATACAGAGAAAAATAGACAAAATTACCTTTCCATTGATATATAATATGCCTACCTAATGTTTTTTAAGTGACAAATTAATTAGGGAAAACTCAACATCTTTTAGAGAATTTACCTAGCACTATTATTTTTATCCATACATTTGTTAGGCATGTTTTACTACCTAAATTTTTATGAATTTTTACAGCCACTTTTTACGATTAATCTTTTATTCTTTATCCTTAAAAAAATTAACAAGTATTTATTTTATATAAAAATAGTCTTTATTTATTTTTTTTTTTATAAATTAATATAATTTTGTAAAATAATCGGTATCACAGTAGTCCACATCTAAAAGATAAAGTAAATCTTTAAATTCATGAATATTTTCAAATGCTAACGTTTTGTAGCAACGTTTCCTTATAGTAGATAAAACAGGATCAGAAGATAGAATCAGATTATTAAAAATATCTTCATTTTGAGACTGCCTAGAACACTTCCTTGAGCTAAACTGATGAATATGCTTAAAGTCTCTATTCCTCGATTCTTGGGGTTCATCTGTAAGCTCTCCTAAAGGAAGAATATTATGTTCTATGATGTCCTTTCCATGACATAATATCTTGTGAACTGTAGGTGTCATTTCTTTCCAGGGATATAATTCCAAAAGTAATTTAGAAACTTTTGTAGAATACTCTCCAAATTTTGTTGCGTTCACTTTATGCTTGCTATTTATCGCCATTAGAATAATATTGACCTTATGCAGTAAATCCATATTAATTCCGGTTATTTCGGAAGTAGTTTCAAAATGTTTGAAAAAACGTCTAGCGGTATTACCATCGTTTGTGCTTCCATATCCTATGAGTGGTTTATCAATATTTAATCCCATCCGCTTTTTAAATTCCTCTTGAATTCTTCTTTTCTCACTGGCTCTCATTTCCATTAACTCCTTATTGTTATTTGCACTTTTGTTTGCATTTTCCGGTATGCTTCTGTACTTTAAATCAACGGTTCCCAAATGGGTGTCCGTGGACCCCTAGTGGTCCGTAGTAAAATCCTAGGGGGTCCGCGAAGACAAACGAAAAAAGCCATGAATAAACAATATTGTATCACTTTTATAAAGTAAGATATTGCCTGATATGTAATTTTTATATCCTGTATATGTAGTGAAACAATGTTTTTTTATTTCAGACGGATAATGATCTGTCTTACAATTAAATAAGGGATACTGGTATTCCGGAGTATGAAGTTAGGTCACTTTTCATAATTCGAAGACAAGTTTATACCAGATTTAAGTTTGTCAAATTGTAAGCAAAAGTGTTCTTGTTTGTAAGGACTCAAATTATATATTTCAAAAACTGAGGTGACTCTTTATGCATCTTCAATACGTTAATTTAGTTAATTTTAAATATAAATATTCCCTTCCGACGTGATACAAAGATTTTTACTTGATTTTATCGACCAATATTATTAAATTAACATCAGAAAATCCATAGCGTTTCGCGTAAATATGTAGGCAAAACCATGCAGTAAAAGAGTTCATGTCATATATTATGCGGATAACGCATTCCGCAACAACATGGAAGAAGTCCAATTTTCTTATATTATTTTCCCGAAAACTTAGCTCACTTTACCCCTCTGCAATCGCAATAAATTTTTGAAACGTGACTCCTTAATCACATGTCGACAATATTTGATAAAGAAACCTTTTTGCTACCTTGAAGAAAAATGAACATGAAATATCTCACGATCATAAAATTAAACATCATGTTAACATTTCAACAAAAAAGTCTTTCTATCTTCAAAACCATGCAATTAAAAACCTATCGGGAATATTTTATAGATATGACATCTCTACATTTATTTGACCTAGGGATTTATGGACTAGGTCAATTTTCGGACGAACAATTATTTAGAACAATAAGATATCAAAATATGTATGGAGGTCCGCGAAATTAAATAAGTTCCTCAAGGGGTCCGCGTAGTAAAAACCGGTGGGAACCGCTGCTTTAAATCATATGCTAAATGTAGAAAATGTTCCAGAAATCGTATGCGAGCATGTAGGGGGGATATTCCAAATTGTAAAGTTTCCTCATTTATTGACCTTTGCTTGGAAATATTCGAAAATTCTGATTTTTTATCACCACATATGTAGCAGTACCAAGTAGATGATGTTCCTGTAATGGCATTTCCAACTTTCCCATCAATCATTGTAAGTTTTAAATCATAGGACATGTTAAACGAATAATTTTCTATTTCGATTGTTATAGGTTCCAAGTTTTTAATTTCTACTTCAATACGATTTATCAAATCTTGCGTTGTTGTTTTGGATTCCTTTATATACTCAAAGCTTATTGGCCTACAAAAAGCTTTGGATCCTGGAGTCGAATTCTTCCAAATATCATCGAAACTGGTTGATGGAGAATCGCTGTCAGCATACTTTCGAATTCCTAATTGAACTAGCGATGCCATAAATACACTTTTATACTCGGAAGATGATTCACTTGTGTTGATTTGTTTATATTCCGAGAGTGCTGATAATCCATCACATCCCCACTTACAAATGAGTTGAAGATCACAAGAATTTATTTTTTTAGTTGGTACCGTTTACCTAATCATAACACAAGCTTCCAGGCAGAAGTACGAGCAATAACGGAATGTGTAAATTGGATTAGAATAAATATGGCGCCCACAGGGCTTAATATATTTACCGACAGCCAGAAGGCAATTTGTGCGATATCAGGTGAAAGCTTTAACTGAATACTCTCCCAGAGGTAAGGTTCACATCATATGGGTACCAGGCCACTCGGGAGTAATCGGCAACGAAAGGGCGAATGTAATAGCTTTAAAGGGAAGGGAGCTCGATGTAGTTAACCTGACAAACGCAAAACCATTCGACGCAACAAAAGCTGAATTAAAAATATGGATGAGAGAATCCCATAAGGCCTCTTGGAATAATGAAACAGTGGGTAGAACCACAAAGATTCTATGGGATGACCCTGATGAGAGCAAGACGAGAAATCTTCTCAAAATGAGCAAGTCTGAGGTTAGTATGATGGTACGTATTCTCAGTGGACACACAGGATTACGAGCACATCTATACAAAATTGGACGTGCGAATTCAGACGAATGTAGAGCATGTGGAGAGGACAGTGAAACTCTGGAGCACTTTCTTTGCCATTGTCAGGCATTCGTCGAAGTTAGATCCAAGTATCTTGGAAGTGATGTTATTCCGGAAATAACATTCTTAACCAACACCGATTGGAAGATTCTTAGGAATTACGTCCAGGAAACTGAGTTTCTGAGTTTTTTTTTTCTTGAATTGGAGCGCACAACAGGCCCGATAGTGGCCTAGGTGTATTTCTTCGGATTTGATGTAGTATACATCCTCCTATCAACCTAACCTAACCTAGTTGGTCTGAAGGAAAGTCAGAAGCAATCCTTAAAGCTGTATTTTCGAGTGGAGCGCCGAGTCCAATAACAGCCTTCCAATCAGTTATTTCAATAGGAGATGGTATAATGCTTTTCTTCTATTCATTTATTTTGTCATATGATGGTAAAACATCCACTCCTTGTTCAGATAGCGCCTTTCTTAACGTTATGTAGTTATCACGACTTAATCCCAACTGCAACATAAAAAAAGGAGCTGAAGAGTGTTCAAATAAAATGGAGCACAAATCATTTTTTTAGTACGATCGCCATGGTTAGAAAATTACAAATAATTACAAACAGATTTAAACCTGTGTTATATATTAATTACAGGTACTTAAATTAAATTATTTTTTAAAGGGTTATGATATTCTACCCAATATGTCTAACGTTTCCTTATGTAATGAATTTTTCCTCAATAGGTCACTTTAATAAGCTACCTATTAAAGTGACCTATAGGGGTAAAAATCATTACAGTTTAAAAAATAATACCTGAACAATTTTTTTAGTATATGTAACAAATTTAAGAGTTAACCTTATGGATGAAAATAATAGTGCTAGGTAAGTTTTCTAAAAGATGTTGAGTTTTCCCTAATTAATTTGTCACTTAAAAACATTAGGTAGACATGTTATATATCAATGGAAAGGTAATTTTGTCTATTTTTCAAAACTGTATATAATTTTTGAAAATTAAAAAATTCGCGGAATACTTTTAAAAAAAAAAATAATAATATCTTCACAAAAACTGAATAAAAATTATTCAGTTTTTGTGAAGATACAAATTTTTCAAATTGCAATAAACATTTTATTTATGAATATTTTTTGATGAAATTTTACAGTTAGGTAGATTTTTTTACTCAAAATCCAAAATTAAATTAAAATTTCGAATTCTCTTATTAGAAATCCCGGAATTCCCAAAAAAGTTTTAAAAAATCCCAAAAATGGGATTTTTTGGTTTTTTGCCTTATATATCCATACCAGGGGCGGGGTTATCGAAACCCGTTACAAGATGATTATGAACATATTGGGTCATATAAAACAGGTCACTATAATTTGATATCGACTATGCGATTTGAGAATTTTTGCTCAAAATTGAATTTTCCATAAAAAAATATGGTTTTTTTGGATGGACCTGGTCCCCTCGGTATCAAAAATTTTTAGGTTTTGTTTCATTTATCGTATTTTATGTAAAGTCAGCTTTCCAAAAAGTATAAATTCTATATACATCTTCTTAGAAACTTTTTATATAACTTAAAAAGAAAAAGATACTTTTTTCCCAAAAAAATGGCAAAAAATCGCTTTTTTTTAATTTTTTAAATTAAAATGCCTATAACTTTGGACTCAGTCATGATTTTTACATAATTCTTTCACTGCTTGATATATAAACTTGTTGTTAAGCGAATAAACGAAAATCGGGAATATTTGGACCCGCTATTATCAAAAAACTAAAGTAAGGACGGTAAAAATTTTAAAATTTTAATTTTCAAATGCGAATATCTCCTAAACTATAAGAGATACTTTTTTCCCAAAAAAATGGCAAAAAATCGCCTTTTTTTAATTTTTTAAATTAAAATGCCTATAACTTTGGACTCAGTCATGATTTTTACATAATTCTTTCACTGCTTGATATATAAACTTGTTGTTAAGCGAATAAACGAAAATCGGGAATATTTGGACCCGCTATTATCAAAAAACTAAAGTAAGGACGGTAAAAATTTTAAAATTTTAATTTTCAAATGCGAATATCTCCTAAACTATAAGAGATAATTTACTGCTACGACGACATTTTTTATAGTGCTCGATGAGGAGATTCTATATACGAAATTTTTTTAAATCGGAACTCAAATGAAGAAATAGGATCGTTTTAAAAATTTAACATAGCCGAGGTGTCCTAATTTGAGGACCCCCCGCCGGGCCCCTGGTTGGCCTATAAGGTCCAAATTCAAAACATAAACTCGACAACACCTCCTCTTTGTGCATACCATATTTCATTAAAATCGGATTAAACGTTTAGAAGTTACCGATTTATTTCCCTTTTTTTTTTCCTATACCACTGTGCGTCGGAATATCCAAAAAGCACTAAATCCACAATTTTATACCCACCATCAAAAAAGATGGGGGTATATTGATTTTGAATTTCCGTTTGTAACACATCGAAATATTTGTCATGTCATGGACCCATAAAAGTATACATACTCCGGGTCCTTATTAAATTCTAAGACGATCTAGCCATGTCCGTCCGTCCGTCTGTCTGTTGAAATCACGATAGGGACCACACCAGAGGGGCTAGACAGTTGAAATTTTGCATAAATATTCTCTATTACTAAGGTTTGTTTGGTATTGAAAATAATAATATCGGTCCACTTTTTCGGATAGCCCCCATACAAGTGGACCTCCAAAAAAAGGCTTTAACGGCCATAACTGCGTTAGAAGTACGAGTATAGCGATGAAATTCGACATAAATAAGTTTCATATGACCTAAAATCTTTCTACAAAATTCTTGGAGGATCGGTCCATAATTGACCCTACTCCCCATATAAGGTTCCCTTTAGAAAATGACTTTAACACTCATTACTGGCCCAAAAATGCGAGTATAGCAATGATATTCGGTATAAGTAAGTTTCTTAAGAACCAAAACCCTTTAACCAATTTTTTTAAGGATCGGCCCAGAAATTACCCTATCCCCTATATAAGGTCCCCTTTAGAAAATGACTTTAAAACTCATTACTGGCCCAAAAATGCGAGTATAGTGATGAAATTCGGTATAAGTAAGTTTCTTAGGAACCAAAACCTCTCTACAAACTTTTTTTAGGATCGGCCCATAAATGACACTACCCCCCATATAAGGTCCCCTTCAGAAAATGACTTTAACACTCATTACTGGCCTAAAAATTCGAGTATAGCTATGAAATTCGGTATAAGTAAGTTTCTTACGAACCAAAACCTTTTAACCAATTTGTTTTAAGGATCGGCCCATAAATGACCCTACCCCCCATATAAGGTCCCCTTTAGCAAATGACTTTAACACTCATTACTGGCCCAAAAATGCGAGTATAACTATGAAATTCGGTATAAGTAAATTTCTTACGAACCAAAACCTTTTAACCAATTTTATTAAGGATCGGCTCATAAATGACCCTATCCCCCATATAAGGTCCCCTTCAGAAAATGACTTTAACACTCATTACTGGCCTAAAAATTAGAGTACAGCGATGATATTCAATGTAAACAAGTTTGATATGAACCAAAATCGGTCTACAAAAAGTTATGAGGATAGGTCAACAATTGACCATACCCCTCATATGAGATCCTCTTTAGAAAATTTGATGAAGAAAAGTCACAAAATTACTAGTACAGCGATTAAAATCGACGTAAAAAAGTTTAGAATTATTAACATAATTCTTCATTCCGAATTTAATGAGGACTGATTTAGCCCCTAGCCCCCATAAAATGTTCTCTTCAGGAAAGAGTTTTGGTTATTAAAATACGAGTTTTCCTTACTTAAAATACGAGTATTGCGCTGAAATTTGGCATAAACAAGTTCTATACAAACGAAATCTATGTACAACATTTTATGAGTATCGGTTCATAATTGACGCATATAAAGGTCCTCTTCAGAAAATTACTCATACGCACACGGTTTAAAAACTGATATTAATTTAAATTTAAAAATTAATATTTTGTTAGTTCAAAAGAGCTCGGTCCGTAATTGACTTAAGCCATATTCCAAATATCACCCTGATGTTTGTAAGGGAGCATTCCTTTTACGGCATACGGTTTGATGGTGGGTATATGAGATTCGGCACAGCCGAATATAACACTCTTACTTGTTATTTTTCGTCAAGTTATAAAGAAGTCAAAAATATTGTTTGAATGTTCACTGGTTTAAAAGATACATGGGGTGCAAAAAAAGTACCAAAATACAGTTTTTACCCGTTTATTCCCTAAAGGGGCCGAATTTGAAAAAAGTACTAGACACCTGTCCGCTTATTTTTTAAAATAGGGGACTTTTTGGTACTTTTTCGTTCTTCAAAAGGTTCTTTTTGAATTTTCTATAATATTAAACATATAGACATGAAATTAAGCATGCACAGTGGGGCAGAATGGAAATTTTTTGGAAATAAATCTGGCATTTCTAAACGGCTGATCCGATCGGGATAAAATTTGGCGTGAGCGTAGCCAAGGAGTAAAAAACATGCTTGGACATACTACTTATCTCTTATAATATCCGAGTTATAGGCATTTAAAAATTTAGTGATACAAAATTTACCATACCTTGGTCCGCCTTTTTTTGAATACCGGGCGTAACAAAATTTCCAATAATATACAAAAAATTTCAGATCAATATCATTTACTGATCCAAAAATATACGTTTTTTAATTTAAAAATTCAAAAAATTTTGGAAACCTCAATATGTTTTCTATTTACTCCAAAAGTATTTTCCCAGCCCTGAAAGAAATGTGGACCCTATGGGCAAAAAAGTAAAAAATCCCATTTTTGGGATTTTCATTCCTATTTTTGGGAATTGCGGGATGCCCTTTGACCTTTTCAATTTTTTTTTTTGCATTTTCTTATTTTAAATGACAAATTTAACAAGCGTTGAAAATTTCATTGAGTTTTGTTCATAAATAAAGATTTTGTCATATATTACATATTTGTTTAATTTCTAAAACTATGATTTATATCAAAATTTTAATAGGGTCGCAGATAGCTACAACAATTTAGTCCATATTTATCCCTTAATATCATTTTTTAGTTAGATATGGAAATTCTCGACCCTTTACAAAAAATTTCAAGCCAATATCTCAATTACATTCAAAAATATGTTCATTTAAACCTGTGTCCTTTAATTTCATCTTTTTCATATTTTAGTATTAAGTATGACAGAACATACATTTGGTGTTGAATAAAATATTTGGACAATTTTTAAAATTATTTAGTTAATTATTTTATTAAAGACTATAACATTGTATATACAATAAAAAGTTATAATTTTATTATGAGCCACGCACAACAACACCTAAATCACCCCACACAAACCACCTTTCCTGCCCACCGAAATATAAAACACAATTTAATACAATATCATCAGTTAGTATAATAGCTTTTTTATTTGAAATGTTTATCTTAAACATAATACAATTAATTCTTACAACCTACTTATATAGTTAATTCCTAACACTACTTATTTTCTATTAAATAATCTGTCATATCGGTATACATATCCAGAAGGTAATATAAGTCCTTTAAATCTTCCTTGTTTTGAGATGATAGAGTTTCATAACAAATCCATCTTTTTCGCATAGTTGAAAGAACAGGATCAGAAGATAGAAGTAAACTATTAAAAATATCTTCATTCTGTGATTGCCTGGAGCATTTTCTTGAGCTGAATAGTTTAACATGCTTAAAATCTCGATTCCTCGCTTCCTGGGCTTCTTCTGTTAACTCTCCAACTGGAAGAATATTCGATCCAATTATTATTTGACCATGACACAATACTTTGTGTACTGTTGGTGTTAGTTCCCTCCATGGCTACAGAGATACAAGTAATTTAGAAATTTCAGATGTATATTCCCCAAATCGATTTCCATTAATTTTATGTTTACTATTCAGTGCCATTAAAATAGTGTTAACTCTTCGAAGCAACTCCTTGTCGATTCCAGTTATTTTTGAAGTAATTTCAAAATCACGAAAAAACCTTCTCGCCGTATTACCGTCATTTGTACTACCGCAACTTGGAAGTGGTTTGTCGATGTTTAATCCCATCTGAACTTTAAATTCTTCTTGGATTCTGCTTTTTTCCGCAGCTCTCAGTTCTTTCAATTCTTCATTATTTTTTGTTGATTTAGTAAGATTCTCTGGCACACTTCTATATTTGAGGTCGTATGCTATGTGTAAAAAGTAATCCAAAAATCGTATTCTGGCATGAAGTGGTGAAATTCTTCATTAATACTTCTGCTTTTGTTTATATTTGAGAATTGCGACTTTTTCTCATTACATATTGAGCATCTCCAGAAGGAAGAAGTTGCTGTTACGGCATTGCTGACCTTTCCATCAATCATTGTTAAGCTTAGCTGATATGATACGTTAATAGAGAATTCCTTTATTTTTATGCAAATGGGCTCCAGTGCATTTATTTCATCTTTTAAATATTCCACTAAATCTTTTGTTGTTTTCTTTGACTCCTTTATATGTTCAAATCCAATGGGTCTACAAAAATTTTTTGAACCCGGAGTTGTATTGATATATATCTTCAAATGAATTTCCGATGCTTGACGATGATGGATTAAGGGAATATGAACGAATTCGTAATGGCACTAATGATGACATAAATACACTTTTGTAGTCTGCTAATGTCCGACTTCCACAAGCTTGTTTGTATTCTGGAAGTGCTGATAAACCGTCACATCCCCACTTACATATTAAGACAACATCACAGTTATGAATTTTCCTGTTGGTCTTCTGAAAAGTCTGACACAATTCTTGATCCTGTGTTTTCGAGCAAAGATGATATATCAATACAAGCTTCCACATCATTAACAACAATAGGTGATGGTAGGATAGTTTGTTTTTTTTCCTAGATCGCCTTCTATGATGGTAATATATTGTGTCCTTTTTCATGCAGAGCTTTCCTTAATATTTGGTACTTATTTCGACTGAGACCCAGTTCCAACATAAGCGCTATTGCTTCCTCTTCAGTAAAATTTGATTGTGATGTTGGAGTTGGTATACTTTCCACAATTCGCTTAAGTCGTTTTGGTGATGTATTAGGAAGAATAGTTGCAATATGTACGGAATCCATAGGTTGGTTTTCCTTTTTCAGCATTTCGTTAAATGTATCAGCAATTTCCTCATTTGAGATTGAAAAAAGTTTTTGTATGACCCTCTTTTTTTTTTGACCTTGAACATAAGTCTTCGTAT
This sequence comes from Lucilia sericata, assembly GCF_015586225.1. NCBI lineage: Eukaryota > Metazoa > Arthropoda > Insecta > Diptera > Calliphoridae > Lucilia > Lucilia sericata. The sequence continues at coordinate 184,820 of NW_023994239.1, forward strand.
GACTTGCAAGGCGCTCCTGTTGATGTGTTGTAAGTTGAGATTTCCGTAGTAGTTTCCATCCAACTACAAAATTTTAATCGAAATTTCTTTTGATTTCCATCCACAGACTTACTTTTTACATTAAAAAGTTTTAAAAAGTTTTCAATTTTTGATATGCCTGTTTTGTCTACTTTTCTACTATATGTAGTTTTTATATAATTTGAAATGTGTTCAATTCTTTCTGGCCCTTTTGAAGATACACTCCATAAAACGGAACTCAACTCTTCATACTTTAATGTAATCTTCATTGTAGATTTATTAAATATGGTACTTAAAATAGTCTTTAATAAAATAATTAACTAAATAATTTTTAAAAATTGTCCAAATATTTTATTCAACACCAAATGTATGTACTTAATACTAAAATATGAAAAAGATGAAATTAAAGGACACAGGTTTAAATGAACATATTTTTGAATGTAATTGAGATATTGGCTTGAAATTTTTTGTAAAGGGTAGAGAATTTCCATATCTAACTAGAAAATGGACTAAATTGTTGTAGCTATCTGCGACCCTATTAAAATTTTGATATAAATCATAGTTTTAGAAATTAAACAAATATGTAATATATGACAAAATCTTTATTTATGAACAAAACTCAATGAAATTTTCAACGCTTGTTAAATTTGTCATTTCAAATAAGAAAATGCTAAAAAAAAATTGAAAAGGTCAAAGGGCATCCCGCAATTCCCAAAAATAGGAATGAAAATCCCAAAAATGGGATTTTTTACTTTTTTGCCCATAGGGTCCACATTTCTTTCAGGGCTGGGAAAATACTTTTGGAGTAAATAGAAAACATATTGAGGTTTCCAAAAGTGCTTTCAGTTTTCTGATCCCAGCTTTGGGATTTTAGAACATGTCGCCCAAAGTTGAAGTTTTGATAAAAAATAGGTCACATTCGGAAGGACGCAGTGGCAACATTTTCAAAAAATAGGACAAGTTTTTTACGCCAAAGCGTTCTGCGTAAAGATACCTTTTAGAAAACTATAAAATTGTTATATGTTCTTAAAGAAAATTTTATTTTATTAATAAAAGAGTTAAGACACATTCTTGGCAAAAAAAAACGCCAAAAATCTAAAATTTTTTGAATTTTTAAATTAAAAAACGTATATTTTTGGATCAGTAAATGATATTGATCTGAAATTTGTTGTATATTATTGGAAATTTTGTTGTCTAACTAACAAGAAAAAATTGAGTCCATTTGGTCCAAAATTACGCCCGGTATTCAAAAAAAAAAAGGCGGACCAAGGTATGGTAAATTTTGTATCACTAAATTTTTAAATGCCTATAACTCGGATATTATAAGAGATAAGTAGTATGTCCAAGCATGTTTTTTCAAGATCTCGTCGAGCGCTTTCACAAAATATAAAAATCTTTGTATTTGGGTGAAAAACAAAAAAATGGCACGAGTTTAAAAATTTTACATGTCGTAGGTACCCTACTTTGAGCCGCCACAGGGACGGCGCCCTGGGGCATCTGCAGGGTTCATCTTCAAAACTTAAACTCGAATACTCCTTGGCTACGCTCACGCCAAATTTTATCCCGATCGGATCAGCCGTTTAGAAATGCCAGATTTATTTCCAAAAAATTTCAATTCTGCCCCACTGTGGCATGTAGTGCCCGGAATAAGTGAGAACCTATAAAAGGGGACTTTATGATTCTTCAAAAGGTATATTTTGAGTTTTTGTATAATATTGATCCTAGAAACATGAAATTAAGCATGTAGAGCCCGAATTAAGTGAGGACCTATAAAAGGGCACTTTTTAATTTACTCCGGGCTCTACATGCTTATTTTTATGTTTCTAGGTTTAATTTTATAGAAAACTCAAAAAGTACCAGTCGATGTACGATAAAGTTCCAAAAAGTCCCCTTTTTTAGATTCGCATTTACTCCTGACTCTAAGTGCTTAATTTCATGTTTCTAGGTTCAAATTTTGTAGAAAACTCAAAAAGTACCACTCAAAGAACAAACAAGTACCATAATCTATAAAAGTGGACTTTTTCGTTCTTCGACTGGTACTTTTTGAATTTTTTATAATATTGAACCTAGAAATATGAAATTAAGCATGTACAGCCCAGATTAAGTTATACCCTATAAAAGGGGACTTTTTGGTACTTTTTCGTTCTTCAAAAGGTACTTTTTGAATTTTCTATTATAAAACATAAAACTAAGCAATGAGGGACTTGAGTGAATGAAAATTTAAACTGGAGTATTTTCTGGTACTTTTTCGTTCTTTAACTGGTACTTTTTGAATTTTCTATAATATTGAACTTAGAAACATGAAATGAAATAAAAAAGGTCTTTTGATACTTTTTCATATTTCATTTGAGTTTTCTAAAATATTTATTATATAAATATAAAATTAAACACGCAGTATCCTGATTGAACAAAAATTTAAAAAGGTTACTTTCTGGTACTTTTTTATTTTTTTACTAATACTTTTCGAATTTTCTATAATATTGAACCTAAAAACATAAAATTGGACACGCAGCTTCCTGATTGTATAAAAATCTGTATGCGAGGAATTTCTGGTTGAAAATCAAACATGCATCATCCTGATTTAATTAAAATCTATAAAAAGGCATTTTCTGGTACTTTTTCGTTCTTCAGCTGTTTTTTTTTTAATTTTCTGTAATATTGAGACTAGAATCATGAAATGAAACTTATGTATATAAAAGGGGACTTTTTGATATTGCAGATATGTATATGTATATACATTTACAATAATAATATTTATTTTATTCCATTACGATGAGGGTAGCGAATCACAAATATTTTAAATATCAAACTTTCTTTGTCTTATTACTTTAGGGTTTTGGATAGTGACAAATAAATATTAATAAAATTTTCCTAAATGAAAATGTATATCAATACATTTTGAATATCTTTTATTTTATATCGGCAGGAGTAGGAAAGCTCGACGGGTTTTAGCTAGTATATTATAAAAGAACAAGTTAGAGTGCTATATTCGGCTGAGCCGAATCTTAAATACCCTCCACCAGCTACTTTTATATTAATACTTTTTTAATTAATCAAATATTTTATTTATTTAGTTTCTACAATGATCAACCTGAAGAATTATTATGGGTTTACGTTTTATTTGGATTTTAATAGACTTTTGTAATACTCTAAGCTGATAATCTGTTATTTGCTACTACTTGTGGGACTCTTATTATTTTTATAATTATTTTTAAAAATCATTTGACTGGGGAGCCAAAAAGTTATCTATTTTATAATGTAGAGATAAGTATGTAAATATATATTTATTTGGGTATTATATCTGTAATATATAATTATTGGCCTTGAAGGCTTTTTATATTACTTTGAATAAATAAAATAAATAAATATTTATAGAAATAAGTTTTCTCATGTATTAAATAGAAAACCCCCAAGATTAAACAGCTTAAATCTGTTGCAATTGCAAGATTTATTGAACATTACAAACGTCATTTCCTTTTATATTTTTAAGGCGCCCTAAGATATGCTTTAGCGATATATAATAATTTGTGTGAAAGGTTTAAGGAAATTCAAATTTTCGGGGCAGGACCTTGTATGGGAGATATGACCAATTATGTACCGATCGTAAAAAATCTTTAAGTAACATTTCTGTATATAATAGCTATATTTCAGTCAAATTTTCTATCTATATCGTAATTTATTAATAAGTAATGTGTGTTTAAATGATTTTCGGAAGGGAACCTTGTATAGATATGGATATCACTATTTGGTAATGAGTTGTGTGCCTTTAAGTGTTTTTCAGAAGGAGACCTTGTATGGGAGCTATGACCAATTATGGACCGATCGGAAAAAAATTTCACAGTAACATGTTTGTATATAAGAGCAATACTTGTACCAAATTTTATATGGATATCTTAATTAAGTAATGAGTTATGTCTAGTAATTCAACTCATTATATGTGCGTGTAAGTGATTTTCGGGAGGGGACCTTCTATGGGAGCTATGACCAATTATGGACCAATCGGAAAAAATTTCACAGTAATATTTCTGTATATAAGAGCAATACTTGTACCAAATATTATATGGATATCTTAATTTAGTAATTAGTTATGCGCGATTTAGTAATTTTCGGGAGGGGACCTTGTATGGGAGCTATGATCAAGTAAGGAACGATCGGAAAAAATTTTAACAGTAACATTTCTGTATATAAGAGCAATACTTGTACCAAATTTTATATGGATATCTGAATTAAGTAATGAGTTATGTGCGTTTAAGTTATTTTCGGGAGGGGACCTTGTATGGGAGCTATGACCAATTATGGACCGATCCGGAAAATTTTTTCTCTAAATGAAATCTATTGACATAGAATGTCAATTTGTAAAATTTTGTGAATATATCAACATTCTGACGGAGGTTATTAAAAATAAACTCTCTTTCCGGGAATATGTACTTTTGTATGGGAGGTATAAGAAATTGTGGACCGATACCGGCAACATGAATAAAGTTCTCGTGTAAAAACAAATGTATGATGATTTTAATGGACTTATATTGCATAGTTTTCGTGAAAATTACATCAGAATGTGTAAAAAATGCTTATTTTTCGGAGTTGTTTTAAATTTTGATTCATAACTTTTCCCGATGTAAACCGATTTTGCTCATTTTCAATAACAAACTGCCTAGGACAATAGGGAACATGCTGGGAAAATTTCAACAATTTATTTGACTTCCCTTTTACGTGAACGTGTTTTACACAGACAGACGGACAGAATCGACTCAGAATTTCATAAGGACTAAGAATATATGTATATACTTTGTTGGGTCTCAGATGAATATTTCTTGGTGTTACACACGGAATGACAAAGTTATATTATACCCTCAATCACTACTCATGGTGGTGGAGGGTATAATAACAACATTAATGAGTATGTACTTTAATGAGAGTGATGAGAAGGTCTCTCAAATTTATACATTTTACTCATTTGAGAAAGTAAGCATACAACAAATGTTTGAAAAGTACACTCGTGTCAATTGATCATAAATGTTTAAATTGATGTGTTCATACATGATTTTTTCTGAACCCTGGTTATACTGCAACATGAGTGGGATCCGAAGCATACTGCAAAAATCGTAAAGAACTGGTTTTCAGCGTAGAATTTTCTAACGATGCAATGGTTAACTCAATGCCCGGAAATCAATCCAATTGAACATTTATGGGCTTTGTTAAAAAGTGTCTTGCGTAATACGATAATGCACCAAGAAATCTTAATGAACTTTGGTCGAGAGTACAAACGGAGTGGCCGAACCTTGGCCGAAAGTATGCCAAAACGTATAAAAAATGTAAATATTATTATTTACAATAATAAAGGATTTTGGACAAACTATTAAAAATTAAGGTTTTTTTAAACGTTTGACTTTATTCATAAATTTGTTTTAATCTTTAGATTAATATTTAATTATAATGAATTTAATTTTGTTTTATTTTTATATTGTTTTACTGAATATTTTAAATTAAAAACTTCATTATTTTTCTTTTATTTTATGAGTTTTATTGCATTTTTAAGTCTTATTTCCTAAACATGTAGATAGATTTGCTTGCCAATGTATGTTCTCTAAATTTAAAATTTTTGTCGATAATAAGGCCAAGATATTTGACATGTTTTACTTTTTCAATTTCTTCATTGTTAATTTTTATTATTATATCACTGTTCATATTTATTTCCATCACTTTAGTTTTGCTTTCGTTTAGTTTTAATTTATTCATTTTTAACCATTTATCTACATTTAACATATATTCTATTAAGTTTTCTTTACATTTTTGTTCTGTTTGCGCTTCCGCAAAATTCAAAATTTCATGCCCGTATAGGACTCTTTCACATTTTTTTAAAATTTCGTTTATATATATAATATCCCAGCAAAAAAAGAACTTCCAAAGAAGCGAAAAAGAAGTAGAATTTACTCCATGGAAGTTCTGAAAAAGACCTGAAGAAGTGATGATGGTTTGTCATAGGAGGGATGTCCTTTTTATTTGATTCCAAATTCACTACTTCTGAAGTCATTCCCAAGAAGTAATTTGAATGCTATTTTTTGGAAGTTGTTCGGATGTGAAATTGTAGTACATATTATAGAATACAACTAATTTGACTTAAATAATATTAATATTAATTAGACTAAGGCCCTTATTAGAACTTGCCTTTAATGTTCGTAATAGTAAAAGGTAACTTTAATTAAAGTGAGGAATAAAGTGAACTTAAAATATTTTCGTTATTACAACATAAATTTTTATTATACAAAAACCGAAGCATACTTATAGCATTTAACATTTTTCTTTCATATTTTTACAAAAATTCTTAAAGCTTACGTTAAAGTTAAAGGTAAGGTGATCTTCCCGTTAGCTTATCGGACACTTTTAGCTTAATGTTGACTTGTAATAATGAAAAGTACATTATCTGTACGATAACAACTTGCCTTTAATGTTCGTAATAGTAAAAGGTAACTTTAATTAAAGTGAGGAATAAAGTGAACTTTAAATATTTTCGTTATTACAACATAAATTTTTATTATACAAAAACCGCAGCATACTTTTAGCCTTTAATAATCTTTTTCATATAAAAATTGACGTTTAATTCATTTTTCTTTCATATTTTTACAAAAATTCATAAAGCTTACGTTAAAGGTAAGGTGATCTTCCCGTTAGCTTATCGGACACTTTTAGCTTAAAGTTGACTTCTAATAATGAAAAGCACATTATCTGTACGATAAATTCCTAACTTTAGTTATTGGAAAGTTGTAATAATAGGCCTAATAGAAACATTTAATACATTTAATAATTTATAATATTTCTTAAAATTTAAGAACAAAAAGTATATCTTCAACATTGAAAAATTATCACATCCTCAGAAGACAAAAAATTCACTTGCTGCTACTTTTGAAGTGGTGATAAATTTTATTCTTTTGGAAGTACTAGAACCGATCCATGTGGTGTGCCACAAATACAAATATATTACAGATACGTTTACATAATTCTGCAAGTAATATGATCTGTCGAAATATTGTGTAGAAGAGAACGTAATATGTAATGAAACCGTCACACATCGAGAGAAAGTACGGATAGAAAGAAATGCAATCGTATGGATCTCTTCATTTTTTGAAATGATTCAAAAAAGAATGTCGCATTAGATCAGATTTTGTCCATCAAAATCTCCCGACTCAAGTCCCTTAGAGATGCTGTTCGGCATTCTGAAGCGCTGGGTCGAAACTCGCAGTTTCAGAAAACATTGCAGTTGGCGAATGGCTTAAAATCCGCTTGGGATTCATTACGAACTACTCTAGTAGCTAATCTATTCCATAAAGGTGTTTGGAACTCAAAAGAACCAAAGATTTTCATAAGAAGATCAAAAAGTTGCTTAAGTTTCGAACAGCTATTTATGGAGTTATGGAGAAATGGAATTAAACTTTTGTTGTTGTTATTACAATGTAGACACATAATATTATTATTATCAATTATATAATTTTGAATAAATCAATTAAAAATATAGGACTTTGTATACAATGTCGTTGTATATATGTATGTATGTATGTATGTATGTATGTATGTATGTATGTATGTATGTATGTATGTATGTATGTATGTATGTATGTATGTATGTATGTATGTATGTATGTATGTATGTATGTATGTATGTATGTATGTATGTATGTATGTATGTATGTATGTATGTATGTATGTATGTATGTATGTATGTATGTATGTATGTATGTATGTTGTGGTATAAAACTATATATTACAAGAAAATAATCTGGGTTTTTGGTAATTTTGTATTGATAAACTAAAATTACATTACGGAAACCCCACCTTTCTGGGGAGTTCTGTCTGAATTTTATTTAAAATTGTATAATTTTGATTCTTATTCAATAAAGTATGGGGACATCAACGTATACCACTATAGAACATGCTAGAATTTTTCTACCTCATAATTTGAATGCTTTATTTTATGAATAAAATTAGCTGAAAAATATTGCTTTTGTGGACCTTATGTGATGATAACCACCTCCATTTGTAAATATGTACATAAATTAAGTATTTTTCCTGTACCACACGACAGTTCACTTTATATTGGTTCCAAGCAACCTAAGATCTATTTACTTATTTAAATATAGTGTTCTTCCTAGTTCGTATATGGACTTTGGAGAAGATTAATGAGGAGTTTAATGGTTTTTCTTGGATACAAGTCGCTCCCCTTTGGCAGTAAAAGATTTTGAAATACCAGTCAGTGCGTTTTTTCTAATAATTATTTGAGTCATTTCATCAATTACTCTATTGCTTATATTAAACTTGCACTTTTTTATATATTTTATACCCTCCACCACCATCAGCGGTGATTGTCATTCCGTTTGTAACACCAAGAAATATTCATCTGTCCGTATGTCTGTGCGTCTGTCTGCCTCAAACACTCTCACGTTAAAACTAAGCAAAAGAAATCAGCCAAATTCACTAAAAATATTCAATATTGACCTAATCAGTTTTTTATTGAAAATTAGCCAAATCGGTCCACAACTTAAAAAGTTATGAGTAAAAATTTCAGACTACCTCGAAAAAATTAATTTTTTTTGTAATTCTTGAGTAGTTTTTTCAGAAACTACTAAAGATAATGGAATGATTTTTTTCACTCGTTATTTTCTTTGCCCATGGATCAAAAATGTTCAAACTCAAAACAATCGATTCAAAACTTCTCATAGCCCCCATGCAAAGGTACATATTCTCGGAAATAGATTTATCGTTAATAACATCGGCAAAAATATCGATATCACCACGAAATTTCGCACATATGTATATAATATGAACAGAAATCATATTACCAACATTAAATTAATTTAAATACAAATAACTAATTAAGAAATAAAGATATTGGAATAATACTCAAATATGTTTTGTTTTGTAAATATGTTTTGTGTATACATAATATTTTCGGATTTGTCCATAATTGGGCATAGCTCCCATATAAGGCCCATTTCCGATAACCACGTAAACGCACATATTTCATAACTGAATGAAGATATCGGTATAAAATTCATCATGAATGTGTTTAAAGTAGATATAAAACACCCTGCGAAATTTGACTTGTTTTTATTCAAAAGGATTATACAAGCTATGAACAATATACCAGATATAATTTAAGGAAAGTAGCGAAACCATAAACAACCTAAATAGGCCTAAGATCAGGCTTGAGGAATTTTGTATTTTTATTAACAACTCAAAATATACTTAGTCAAATGGAAAATTAGTTTCTAGTTCTAATGCTGAAAGTGGATCTAACTCCTATAACCTAGCAAACTCTCTTAATTTTGGAAACTTTATTACGTACGTTAATAAATTCGATAACTTCTTCCGATTTGAAACCCATGTTATTGCTGAAAAACAAAATGAATTCCCAAATTATTTTAAAAATTATTTCTTATACTGGATTAATGCAAAGAAAACGTTTAATGCGGGCCGTGCTAGCGGTGGTTGCATATATGTCTTTGAAAATAATTTAAAGAAAATGTGTAAGTTTAAATGTACGTGTCTTTCTAATAATAATATTTTATTATTTGTAAATATACAAAATAATCCGTTTTGCTTTATACCTCGTTATTTAAATTACATTTTTAGCTAAATTATGTCCTGAAAAGTTTGGTTTAATAGGTGACTTTAAGAACAAGTATTGTACTCCGCATTATTGCAAGACTTACCTCACATCTCTGAAACTAGATGTTCCGAGGACAAAAAATCCAATTCTCAAGGTTCAAAATATTTGGAAGTGATAGATAATGTTGGCGGTATTATACTTAATGACTAAATGAATAAATGGCGATATACATCGTGAATTTAGTTTCTACGATGACAGAGGAAGTTCTGTTATAGATTACTGTATATTAGGATGTCCCGTTGACCACTTTTTTGGATGAATACCTCTCAAACGATGCGTCTTAAGGTACTACATACAAGAAAAATAAAAAAAAACAATTTTTTTGAAAAGGTCCTCAGTTCCCTACCCGCGATTGAAAATCTTGATCTCAGTACAATATGTTCAAAAATAATTTTGTGTAATCTTTTCGAAATGGGTGTCAAAAATTCCGTAATTTTGAGGTTATCGCGGGAAAAATAATTAAAATTTTTGTTAGTGTATTTCTGGTCCGCAAAACGACTTTTATTGTATTATAAGGGTCACATAAATTTCAAAAGATCCTAAAAAATTCTGAAATGGACTAAACCAAATGCCAAACAATTTTTTAAATATTTTTCTGTATGAGCTAAAAATTACGACAATTTTGACACCCATTTCGATAAAAAGCGAAAATAATATTCCTCTCCAACCGACTAAAAATCACATTGTAGACTAAAAATATTCTTCAAAAAATTTTAAAATTATTTTTGCCGTAATCAGAAGAAAGTTACGGAATTTTAGAGACCCATTTTGAAAATATCGAAGACATTTTATTTTTCAAAAATTATACTGAGGATAGGATTTTCAATCGCTGGTAGGGAACTGAGGACCATTCGGAAAAATTAATTTTTATTTTTCTCGAGTTCAGTACATTAATGCGTATCGATTGATATATATTCCTACATGAAATTCTTAAAAAAAAACTGTTCCTCGGGACACTCTACTCTATATGTTCACATAGTTTTCTAAAATATATTGACGATTTCAGAGTAGCATGGAAATCCTATTCACATCATATGCCGCTTCATCTGGATTTAACTTTTCCAGTTGATGGTAATAACAGTCCGTCGTTCAACTCATGTTCTCAAAGACTTCGGTGGAATAACAAATATGCGATTAAGTACTTTGAAAACATACTGCTCATGATTTCTCTACTAACAATATACCAATCGATAAATTAGTAACAAATATATTTTATTTTATTTATTTATTTGTATTTCTTTGATATTGATTTGTTTACATTTTATCTTATTGAATACAGAGGTTAGCAATATATATTCTTTTTCTACTTTAACATTTTGTTTTGTGAAAATATAGATAATGAATTACGCTTGTATTTATAAAAAAATCTTATTTTGCTTTTAATGCACTCAATAGTTAAAGCACACTTTAGCCTTAAAAACCATTAATAAAATTGTGATATTCATAAACAAATAATAAACGTATATTAACTATTGTGCTGATTTATGTTTAAGTTGGCAGCACTGTACAATATGGCTGTCATTTTATGTGTTAGTGTTGCGTACAATTAGGATAAAATATTCGTTGATTCGGTTTTCTTAATTTCATATTTTTGTTTATAATAGATTTTTGACAATAAAAACAAACTTTTAAGAAAAATAAATATATATATGGCTTTAATAAATGTCTATTTAGTTCAGATGTATAAATATAACATATAATTTCTAATTATTATTAAAAGTATCCGAATAACGGATATTTTGCGACAAAATATACATCACTATGACACATTTTCTTATTTTTACTTATTTTCCTTGTAATTTTTGATAAATTTTTACAAATATTGATAAATTTCTTTGATATTTGACTAATTTTAATGCCGGCGAATATATTTTGCATTAGTATAACACTAATCAATATAATTTACATGGTTAATTACTTTATGGCATTATATTTAACCAACAAACTTTGAAAAAGCCAAATCAAATGATTTTGTCCATCATTTGGTTGACAGACGGGCATTTCCAAATTGCCTAAAAATAGTGCTGGAAAATTGGAATATTGTCAAATATTCATGCATTAATCCAATAATGCCTAGATTTGAGTTTTTCCTCAAAATATAATCGTTTAAAAATTTTCTGGGATTTTATTTACAAATTTGTAAACGTTAAAATTAGAATTTTTAGATTTTATTTTAAAAGAAACCATAATTACTTTTCGCAATCAACCTAAAATTACCGGAAAAATCTTTATCTGAGAAAAAAATTGTTAAAAATCAAGTTATTGTTGGCTTAAAGAAGGGTCGAGCCTACAATAAAATTCTTCTAATTGTCAATGGTTTATTGAAGGTGTTTTAAGCTATTTCACGTTTATAAATACGATTTTCCTGAATTTTGCCTAAAATTGTTTAATAAACCTAAAATAAGTTTTTATAAATACAACCGTTAATGTATAATTGTTTTGGAGGAAAAAATTTAGAAAAAAACCTTTTTGAAACAATTCCTATGACTAAAAACTAAAAAACTAAGTTGAAGGGGTAAAAAATTATAAATAGATTAGCTCGTTTATATGTTGGAATTCTGAGAGTTCGCATCTTCTAATAAAATTATCTGTTAAATAATTTAGCTTAACATTGACAGTATGAAATCCAGCAAGAGTGTGTAGTCTTCGCGTTGAGTAGTGCCATGGAAGTTTAAAAATCATTTTCAAAAGTTTGTTTTGTGCTACTTGAAGTTTCTTCATGTGGCAATTATCGGGTGAAAAATAGATTTAATTATTATTTTTTTGTTTTCAATTGATAGTTCCGATTTCCTGTTAATTAGGGGGTATAATATTTGTGTAACTCTGTTTATTTTGTCTACAATATATGAAATGTTGTGTTGAATATTTTGCTATCCAGAAACACTAAAAAACAGTTAAATAAAACAAGTGTGGACTTTGAAGTAATAAAGGAGAATGAGAACAAAGTTTTTATTTAAACAATAGAGTTGCCATAAGAATAATATTACTTTAAAGTATTGCTAATTTAGCGAGAAAATAAATTTTTCAATTTCAACATGTTGTTTTTATACCCTTCACCTTCGTGAGAAGGGTATATATAAGTTTGTCATTCCGTTTGTAATTTCTATAATATAATTTTCCGACACCATAAAGTATATATATTCTGGATCCTTATAGGTAGCGGAGTTGATTAAGCTATGTCCGTCTGTCTGTCTGTCTGTCTGTCTGCCTATCCGTCTGTGTGTTTGTTGAAATCAGTTTTTAGAGGACCCCAGATATCAGCAAAATCGGTCCATAAATACCGGAGATATGAGCAAAAATGACAACCTCTGAAAATTTCATAAAAAAGACAATATTTTTCATGCTTTGATATACGCAACAACAACAACGCTGCTTATTCATTTACGCTTGTATTTATAAAAAAATCTTATTTTGCTTTTAATGCACTCAATAGTTAAAGCACACTTTAGCCTTAAAAACCATTAATAAAATTGTGATATTCATAAACAAATAATAAACGTATATTAACTATTGTGCTGATTTATGTTTAAGTTGGCAGCACTGTACAATATGGCTGTCATTTTATGTGTTAGTGTTGCGTACAATTAGGATAAAATATTCGTTGATTCGGTTTTCTTAATTTCATATTTTTGTTTATAATAGATTTTTGACAATAAAAACAAACTTTTAAGAAAAATAAATATATATATGGCTTTAATAAATGTCTATTTAGTTCAGATGTATAAATATAACATATAATTTCTAATTATTATTAAAAGTATCCGAATAACGGATATTTTGCGACAAAATATACATCACTATGACATATTTTCTTATTTTTACTTATTTTCCTTGTAATTTTTGATAAATTTTTGCAAATATTGATAAATTTCTTTGATATTTAACTAATTTTAATGCCGGCGAATATATTTTGCATTAGTATAACACTAATCAATATAATTTACATGGTTAATTACTTTATGGCATTATATTTAACCAACAAACTTTGAAAAAGCCAAATCAAATGATTTTGTCCATCATTTGGTTGACAGACGGGCATTTCCAAATTGCCTAAAAATAGTGCTGGACAATTGGAATATTGTCAAATATTCATGCATTAATCCAATAATGCCTAGATTTGAGTTTTTTCCTCAAAATATAATCGTTTAAAAATTTTCTGGGATTTTATTTACAAATTTGTAAACGTTAAAATTAGAATTTTTAGATTTTATTTTAAAAGAAACCATAATTACTTTTCGCAATCAACCTAAAATTACCGGAAAAATCTTTATCTGAGAAAAAAATTGTTAAAAATCAAGTTATTGTTGGCTTAAAGAAGGGTCGAGCCTACAATAAAATTCTTCTAATTGTCAATGGTTTATTGACGGTGTTTTAAGCTATTTCACGTTTATAAATACGATTTTCCTGAATTTTGCCTAAAATTGTTTAATAAACCTAAAATAAGTTTTTATAAATACAGCCGTTAGTATTTCGTTTCATGTGTTTGGATGGCTGTGTGTTTCATTGCTTTGTGTATATTGTTTTTGTTTCTTGGTGCATTCAGTTTCGTATGTTTGGATGTCTGTTGGTTTCATTGCGTTGTGTATTTTGTTTTTGCTTTTTTTTTTGAGTATTTCGTTTCGTATGTTTCATTGCCTTGTGTATATTGTTTTTGTTTTTTGGTGTATTCAGTTTCGATGTCTGTTGGTTTCATTGCGTTGTCTATTTTGTTTTTTGAGTATTTCGTTTCGTATGTTTGGATGTCTGTTGGTTTTACTGCCTTGTGTATTTTGTTTTTTTGTGTGTTTATTTCGTTTAGCGTTGTTGTTGTTCGTTTTGCTATTGCTATAATAATGATATAAACGGGAAAATTAAATAAATTAAAATTTTATAGAATTGATATTTTTAAATACACTGTGGTGAAGGGTATATAAGATTCGGCACAGCCGAATATAGCACTCTTACTTGTTGAAGTTTAATTTTGTATCTAATATAACTCCTAGATATTTAACATTTTCTTCCCAATTAATATTGTGGTTTAAAAATTGTAAAGGATTTTGAGGTGTAAAACAAGGCTTTCGCTTCCTCGTAAAATGGATGGCTTTAGTTTTCTCTGGATTAATTAAAATTTTCCATTTTGTAAAATAATTGTTAATTTCTACCAGAGCAGATTTTAAATTATTTATTATATTTTCTGCATATAAATCAGCGCTTAGGATAGGTATCATCTGCAAAAATTGTGGTTGTACAATTTGCAAACGACGGAATGAATATAAATATTATATAAGATTGGCGATAAACAGAAACCTTGAGGGCATCCAGCATTTACATGAACTTCATGTGACTTTGTCTTTCCAATATATACATGAAAAGATCTTTCATTTATATAATTTTTATTACCTCTTCAGGGAAGTTAAACGTTTTTAGCTTGTATATAAGGCCGTTATGCCACACAGAGTCAAAAGCCGATTTGATGTCTAAAAGAGCCATTCCTGTTGATTTTCCGTTTTCAAATTCATTTTTAACAATTTTCTTAATTTTAAGTAGTGGTTGCGTTGTATTTTGTTGACTTCTAAATCCAAATTGGTAAGGCGGTAATATTTGATGAACGTCAACAAAATAAAGTATTTTATCCTTATTGATTTTCTCCAATATTTTGCTAATTGATGGTAAAAGGCTAATGGGTCTATAAGACTCCGGAGATTCAGCAGGTTTATTTGGTTTAGGTATTGCTATAGTTTTTGATTTTTTCCATTGATTTGGAAAATAACATTGCTTTAAGCAAGCATTGAACAGAGTAACAAATATAAAAAACAAAATAAGACAAGCAAATGTCTACTGTAGTAACAAATATTGTTCTGAACCTAAGCAAAAGTGGTTTAATTGGAGTTGTGTACGATCCCGTAAAAATATGTTTAAATCCTTAATCGTCTACAGAAAAACGTATACGATCTCAAATAAAATAATGTATTCCATAGCTAAAGCTATGTATTTTTCCAAAGTACGCAAACAAAAACTGGAGCATTGTTAGCTAAATTGAAATCGACTTGGTTCAGTTAGATGCAGTGTCTGGTGGAAATTGCCAAACCAGATGAAAAAGAAGTCCCATTTTAAATCATTATTACAAAATGCAGATAACTCGAACACGTTACTCTGGTGCATGCCGTATTATATAGATGCATTTTTGGATTCCCCATTCGAGTTTTAATAATAAAGCACCGCTTTATAGCTTTAAAAATATGCTCCTACTTTTTTTTTAAAGAATTATTAGCTACACTTAACCACATATTTTTAAAAGAAGAAATGGCTATGAGCTTCAGAACTTCGACCTTAATACCACTTTTGAAGAAAGGCGATCCCAATTGCCCAACAAACTACCGAGGATTGTTATTGATCGACACGCTGTGTAAAATTTTCAATAACATTATTTTGAATCGTTTAACTGATTGTGTTAATAAATTTAATATCTTAAATGAACAGACAGGGTTTCGCAAAAACTATTTTACAAGTGATAATGTTTATAATCTCGTAAACGTAGTTCATTTAAATAGAATACAAGGAAAAACACATATGCCTTTTTTCTCGACATCTCTCCTTTTGACACGATTCCACGGAATTCTCTATTTTATAAACTGGGTTGTATGGGATTATCATCTAAAATAAATTTTACAGTTAGCGCAGCATACAACGAGCTCTATATTTTATGGTAACACTTACTCAGAAGCTTTCAACGTTAATCTAGGTGTAAAACAAGGCTGTATATTAAGCCCGATTTTATTCGCACTATATTTGAATTTCTTAAATGATGTATTACCGGAGGGTGTGGAAATTGACAATATTCAGGTTAGAATACTGTTGTACGCCGATGACTATACAATTTTTAATTCGGGGGTTCTGTATTTAGGTCCAAGCCAAGAAATTGGGCTACTTCAATAGGGTTACTCCATAAATCCATTGAGCTCAGTGAAGTAGGGTGGGCTGTACAGTTGAATATGTGGTGGGTATCATGGGGACCCTCACCACATGCTGGGCATATATTGGGGACGGCCCAATTTGGACCTTATAGGCCAACCAGGGGCCCGGCGGGGGGTCCTCAAATTAGGACACCTCGGCTATGTTAAATTTTTAAAACGATCCTATTTCTTCATTTGAGTTCCGATTCGTATATAGAATCTCCTCATCGAGCACTATAAAAAATGTCGTCGTAGCAGTAAATTATCTCTTATAGTTTAGGAGATATTCGCATTTGAAAATTAAAATTTTAAAATTTTTACCGTCCTTACTTTAGTTTTTTGATAATAGCGGGTCCAAATATTCCCGATTTTCGCCATTTTTTATTCGCTTTACAGCAAGTTTATATATCATGCAGTGAAAGAATTATGTAAAAATCATGACTGAGTCCAAAGTTATAGGCATTTTAATTTAAAAAATTAAAAAAATTCGATTTTTTGCCATTTTTTTGGGAAAAAAGTATCTTTTTCTTTTTAAGTTATCTAAAAAGTTTCTAAGAAGATGTATATAGAATTTACATATACTTTTTGGAAAGCTGACTTTACATAAAATAAGATAAATGAAACAAAACCTAAAAATTTTTGATACCGAGGGGACCAGGTCCATCCAAAAAACCCTATTTTTTATGGAAAATTCACTTTTGAGCAAAAATTCTCAAATCGCATAGTCGATATCAAATTATAGTGATCTGTTTTATATGACCCAATATGTTCTTAATCATTTTGTAACGGGTTTCGATAACCCCGCCCCTGGTATGGATATAATAGGCAAAAAACCAAAAAATCCCATTTTTGTGATTTTTTAAAACTTTTTTGGGAATTCCGGGATTTCTAATAAGAAAATTCGAAATTTTTATTTAATTTTGGATTTTGAGTAAAAAAATCTACCTAACTGTAAAATTTCATCAAAAAATATTCATAAATAAAATTTTTATTGCAATTTGAAAAATTTGTATCTTCGCAAAAACTGAATAAAAAACATTTTTTAATTTCAAAAAAAAAGTATTTTTCAAAAATTATATACAGTTTTGAAAAATAGACAAAATTACCTTTCCATTGATATATAACATGTCTACCTAATGTTTTTAAGTGACAAATTAATTAGGGAAAACTCAACATCTTTTAGAAAACTTACCTAGCACTATTATTTTCATCCATAAGGTTAACTCTTAAATTTGTTACATATATTAAAAAATGTCAGGTATTATTTTTTAAACTGTAATGATTTTTACCCCTATAGGTCACTTTAATAGGTAGCTTATTAAAGTGACCTATTGAGGAAAAATTCATTACATAAGGAAACGTTAGACATATTAGGTAGAATATCATAACCCTTTAAAAAATAATTTAATTTAAGTACCTGTAATTAATATATAACACAGGTTTATATCTGATTGTAATTATTTGTAATTTTCTAACCATGGCGATCGTACTAAAAAAAAATGATTTGTGCTCCATTTTATTTGAACACTCTTCAGCTCCTTTTCAAGATAAAGTCAACTTCTTATTGAAATATATTGAAACTGCACTTAAAAATAAAGTGGATAAAACTGATATATGTAAAATTGAAAATTTTATAAAATCAGTTGATATAAAACTGAAGAGTGTTCGGTATTCCATTGCTAAATTTCGATCGAAATTTTCTGATTGGCTGGATGAATGTGTAGAAGTTGCTATTTGCGTATCAACTGTTGGTGCTCCCTGTAAGCAGTATAAGGATTTGAGCTCAAAATCAAAGAGGAAAAGGTTATCAACTTCACTGGAAACCTTATCTAACGAAGAAGTTTCGGACACTTTAAAGCAATGCCATAAAAATTGCAAATATTCTTCCAACCGCATCACCAAGACGACTGAAAAGAATTGTAAAGAGTATACCCACACCATCATCTGATACAACGTTCACTGAGGAAGAAGCTATTGCGCTTATGTTGCAGCTGGGATTAAGTCGTGATAACTACATAACGTTAAGAAAGGCGCTATCTGAACAAGGAGTGGATGTTTTACCATCATATGACAAAATAAATGAATAGAAGAAAAGCATTATACCATCTCCTATTGAAATAACTGATTGGAAGGCTGTTATTGGACTCGGCGCTCTACTCGAAAATACAGCTTTAAGGATTGCTTCTGACTTTTCTTCAGATCAACTAAAAAAAAATAAATTCTTGTGATCTTCAACTCATTTGTAAGTGGGGATGTGATGGATTATCAGCACTCTCGGAATATAAACAAATCAACACAAGTGAATCATCTTCCGATTATAAAAGTGTATTTATGGCATCGCTAGTTCCATTAGGAATTCGAAAGTATGCTGACAGCGATTCTCCATCAACCAGTTTCGATGATATTTGGAAAAATTCGACTCCAGGATCCAAATCTTTTTGTAGGCCAATAAGCTTTGAGTATATAAAGGAATCCAAAACAACAACGCAAGATTTGATAAATCGTATTGAAGTAGAAATTAAAAACTTGGAACCTATAACAATCGAAATAGAAAATTATTCGTTTAACATGTCCTATGATTTAAAACTTACAATGATTGATGGGAAAGTTGGAAATGCCATTACAGGAACATCATCTACTTGGTACTGCTACATATGTGGTGATAAAAAATCAGAATTTTCGAATATTTCCAAGCAAAGGTCAATAAATGAGGAAACATTACAATTAGGAATATCCCCCCTACATGCTCGCATACGATTTCTGGAACATTTTCCACATTTAGCATATGATTTAAAGTACAGAAGCATACCGGAAAATGCAAATAACAATAAGGAGTTAATGGAAATGAGAGCCAGTGAGAAAAGAAGAATTCAAGAGGAATTTAAAAAGTGGATGGGATTAAACCACTCACAGGATATGGAAGCACAAACGATGGTAATACCGGTAGACGTTTTTTCAAACATTTTGAAACTACTTCCGAAATAACCGGAATTAATATGGATTTACTGCAAAAGGTCAATATTTTCTAATGGCGATAAATAGCAAGCATAAAGTGAACGCAACAAAATTTGGAGAGTATTCTACAAAAGTTTCTAAATTACTCTTGGAATTATATCCCTGGAAAGAAATGACACCTACAGTTCACAAGATATTATGTCATGGAAAGGTCATCATAGAACATAATATTCTGCCTTTAGGAGAGCTTACAGAAGAACCCCAAGAATCGAGGAATAGAGACTTTAAGCATATTCATCAGTTTAGCTCAATGAAGTGTTCTGGGCAGTCTCAAAATGAAGATATTTTTAATAATCTGATTCTATCTTCTGATCCTGTTTTATCTACTATAAGGAAACGTTGGATTTGCTACAAAACGTTAGCATTTGAAAATATTCATGAATTTAAAGATTTACTTTATCTTTTAGATATGGACTACTGTGATACCGATTATTTTACAAAATTATATTAATTTATAAAAAAAAAATAAATAAAGACTATTTTTATATAAAATAAATACTTGTTAATTTTTTTAGGGATAAAGAATAAAAGACTAATCGTAAAAAGTGGCTGTAAAAATTCATAAAAATTTAGGTAGTAAAACATGCCTAACAAATGTATGGATGAAAATAATAGTACTAGGTAAGTTCTCTAAAAGATGTTGGGTTTTCCCTAATTAATTTGTCACTTAAAAAACATTAGGTAGGCATGTTATATATCAATGGAAAGGTAATTTTGTCTATTTTTCAAAACTGTATATAATTTTTAAAAAATACTTTTTTTAATAAAAATTAAAAAATGTTTTTTATTCAGTTTTTGCGAAGATACAAATTTTTCAAATTGCAATAAAAATTTTATTTATTAGGTAGATTTTTTTACTCAAAATCCAAAATTAAATAAAAATTTCGAATTTTCTTATTAGAAATCCCGGAATTCCCAAAAAAGTTTTAAAAAATCACAAAAATGGGATTTTTTGGTCTTTTGCCTATTATATCCATACCAGGGGCGGGGTTATCGAAACCCGTTACAAAATGAATAAGAACATATTGGGTCATACAAAACAGGTCACTATAATTTGATATCGACTATGCGATTTGAGAATTTTTGCTCAAAATTGAATTTTCCATAAAAAATAGGGTTTTTTTGGATGGACCTGGTCCCCTCGGTATCAACAATTTTTAGGTTTTGTTTCATTTATCGTATTTTATGTAAAGTCAGCTTTCCAAAAAGTATAAATTCTATATATATCTTCTTAGAAACTTTTTAGATAACTTAAAAAGAAAAAGATACTTTTTTCCCAAAAAAAATGGCAAAAAATCGCCTTTTTTTAATTTTTTAAATTAAAATGCCTATAACTTTGGACTCAGTCATGATTTTTACATAATTCTTTCACTGCTTGATATATAAACTTGTTGTTAAGCGAATAAAAAAATGGCGAAAATCGGGAATATTTGGACCCGCTATTATCGAAAAACTAAAGTAAGGACGGTAAAAATTTTAAAATTTTAATTTTCAAATGCGAATATCTCCTAAACTATAAGAGATAATTTACTGCTACGACGACGTGCTCGATGAGAAGATTCTATATACGAAATTTTTTTAAATTGGAACTCAAATGAAGAAATAGGATCGTTTTAAAAATTTAACATAGCCGAGGTGTCCTAATTTGAGGACCCCCCGCCGGGCCCCTGGTTGGCCTATAAGGTCCAAATTCAAAACCTAAACTCGACAACACCTCCTCTTTGTGCATACCAAATTTCATTAAAATCGGATTAACCGTTTAGAAGTTACCGAATTATTTCCCTCTTTTTTTTTTCCTATACCACTGTGCAGTGTGATGATAAAGTTGGGATGACTCCTGGACCAAACTGGAGCAGCATAATTGATCACTGACCGTGATCAAGGTTTCTTTGTCCATTCCCCAAGTGCTGCCGGCTAGCGCTTTGAGGACCTTGTTTCTAGTTTGCAACCTGTGCGTGATTGCAGTTGCATGAGCTGAGGGGGAAAACAGGCTGTCAAAGGTTCACAGTCGGTATTTGGGTTCCATCAACTACGACGCCTAAATTCAAGTTTACCTTCTTCGTATAGGTGGTGAAGTGTTGCTGAAGACTTCGATGGTGATAGTTTCAGGTTACGTCCAGTGAAGAAGTTGTGTATTTCTCCGAGATAACCATCCACTCGATCGCATAGCTCATCAACGTTTTAGCCCAACGCCATAATGGTACAGTCGTCCGCATAAGATATAACTTCCACACCTTATAGGCGTGTGGGGAGTTTAGAGAGGTAGAAGTTAAACAGTAGGGGGATAGGACACCGCCCTGTGGTACACCCTGTTTAACTCTACCGGTTTTGGAACACTTGTCTCTAAACTCAACGAACGACTGATGGCCACTCAGATAATTCACAATCCATCTCTTCAAGTTGTTGGGCATGGTGGACTGCAGGATGTCCTGGAAGAGTGCGGTATGGCAGACTGTATCGAATGCCTTCAATAAGTCTAGCGCCAATAGGAGTGTCCTTTCACAAGGCCTCTGCTGGTTTAAGCCCTGTGAGATCTGAGTGGTTATGTCGGTTAATGCTGAGGTGGTGCTGTGCATCTTACGGAATCCATGCTGGTGGCGAGCTGCTGTTAGATGGCTGGACAGCTGGGGGAGGAGGAGCGCCTGGTGACAGGAGGGAAATCGACCTGTAGGATTGACCCTCTGTCGCGTTCTTCCCTGGTTTCAGTATCAGGATGACTCTACCCTTTTTCCAGGCATTGTTTATTATCAGGCTACTCATTGACAGGTTAAAAACCATTGTCAAGTACTCGACTCCTCGTTCGCCAAGGTGTTTCAGCATCAGCATGGATATTCCGTCGGGGCCAATCGCCTTAGATGGTTTGGCAGCGTTGATGGCTTCTGCAACTTTAGAAGGGGTAAAGGTTGTGGAATGTCCGGGACTGTCACCTTATCTCTCTCTGGGTGCTCAATAAACAGCCGGCAAAATGCACGCGAGCACCGTTCAGGGTCGGAAAAAGTGGAGTCTGCAAACTTATTCGCGACCCTGTCATCCTTCTTCGTCGGGTTGGAGAGAGACCGAACTGTAGACCACAACTTACTAACACCTGAGCTTAAGTTGCAGTTCTTCAGATGATCTAACCATTTATTCCGCTTGTCCTCATTTACCAACTTGCTGATATCGCGATTCAGCTGGACAATACGTGGGTCGTCGGGGTTGGTAATTCGGATGTCATCGCGCTCGTCTGCTAGTATCGCTGCCTCTGCTGGGAAGTGCGGCCGCACTACGAATGGTCGACCAGCAGGAATAAAGCGGGCTGCTGCAGCGATGAAAGTTTCGCGGAATTTGCTCTCTGCTTGGTGTACGTTGCTAGGAGCTGGATGATCATTGAAGATCAGTGAATTCTCTGAAGCCGAGCCAGTGTGCTTTCTTTTGGTTTATGTAGAGTCGGCGTTCAGAGGTAGGGTAGCCAGATTTGCAATTGGGAAAAACGGTACACTAAGGACAAAAAACCAGTACAATTAATGAAAAACAGCACGCTTTTACAAAAAAATAACATTTTATACAATTCATAACATTTTGAGCTATTAATTTAAAAAAAATTTAAATATGAGATCATTTAGTAAATTAATTCCATATGTATATAAGTACGTTTTTTTTTTTCAAAAACAACTATTAAAATATTTTTAAATATAAGTACATACATACTATTAAAAATCTTTCTAGATTATTTATATATCTACAATTTAAATTTTACATATGCATATGTATAGATAATGTTACAATATTATTATTTTTTTTCAAAGTACAAAATTCAATTCATAACATTTTGAGCTATTAATTAAAAAACAATTAAAATATGAGATCTTATAGTAAATTAATTTCATATGTACATAAGTACATGTTTTTTTCAAAAACAACTATTGAAATATTTTTAAATATAAGTACATACTACTATTAAAAATCTTTCTAGATTATTTATATATCTACAATTTAAATTTTACATATACATATGTATAGATAAAGTTACAATATTATTACTTTTTTTTTTAAGTACAAAATAGGTTTGTAGGTATATTACTTTTTAAAGATATCTATCACTTTTTTATACCCACCATCAAGTACATACAGTGAGGTTAGCACATTTGCCATAAATATAAAATCAAATATTTCCTATAGTTCTTAACTTTTTTAACAAATTCTTTTTTGTGCGTAACACATGTCTTTCGAATATCACGACACATTAAATTTTGTTCCACTACTTTGTTGCGTATAGATTTTTTTTTCTTTCCAAAGTACATCTACCTCCAAAAAAATCTGGACATAAATTTGGCACAAAATAAAAAGTCATTAAAAGATATAAAGCAAAGCAACCGGATAAATTTATCTAATTTCACTTAAAATTTTATATTTTGTAGAATAATATCACATTTTGATAATATAATTTCTTCTCCTGGACAAAATTTTCACCAGAACCCACTAGAAATTTCATGACATAAATTTTAACTTTCAGCCCATAAATTGGCAAAATTCTGTTTTTATTTGTTGCTCCATATCTTTCATATGTTTTCTATTGGATGGGATCTAGAAATTATTATTATTATTGAGCACTGCAAACATGTCAATCCCGCTTGCTTCCAAGAAGCTCCTCTCTGTACTTTTAAAATATTTTGGGTCGATGTGGACCAAAAAACGCCATTTAACTAAACTTTTGTAGTTTAATTTTTTTTACTAAAATATTTTAGACTATATTTTGATAGTCATACTGATCAATTTGTGCATCCACCATGCGTATAGAACCTCCGCTACGCCCTGAAAACGCAACCGAATTTGTCTAATTTCACTCATTGTATTTTATGGACTTAAATGTACACTTTGGTTGCTACTGCATGTTTTGAGTACAGCATAAATACATTTTTCCATCAAATTTGATCCTATTATACTTCAACTAGTATCCTCCAATCATGCAGATAAATCTAAAGCAGAAATGGATTCGTATGACTATCAAAATAGGCTATTAAATACAAACGTTCAGTTAAATAGCATTTTTTGGTCGATAACGACCGTAAATATGCTAAAATTGCTAAGATGAGCTATGTACTTGAAATCGTGCGGGATTAACATGTTTGCAGTGCCCAGTATAATTTCTCGATTCCAATTCATTAGAGAACATATAAAATGATATGGACCAACGAATAAAAGCAGAAATCCCCAAAATGAAATGAAATTTCTAGAGGGTTCTGGTGAAGATTATATCCAGGAGTATGCAATGATGTTATCAAAATCCACAATTATTCTACAAAGGCCAAAATATTGATATTACACAGCAAATAACGCCTGAGATCATATAAAAAATATATACATATATAAATACTATTACACATAAATAAAATATACAAATCTACATACTTAAATACAAATTTAAATTTAATATATAAATACTATTAAAATACTATTACACATAAATAAAATATACAAATCTACATACTTAAATACAAATTTAAATTTGTTAAAAAAGTTAAGAACATATACCAAGTGTGCTAAAATCGTGGCCACCACTGTATATTCCCACAAACGTATTTATACAGGTCTGTCACAGAATTTCATTCCGAACGAAAGTGGAATTGTCTTCTCTAATTTTCTTTTTCAAAAAAGGAAAATTACAACTTTTTCAGAATGAAACCACTTCACATTTTCAACGTGGATTTGACAATAGTTTAAAGTTATTATTTTTTCAGTTTTTATCGATTTACAAGTTATAATTCCACAGAATGGAATTCTGTGACAGGCCTGATATTATGGGTCCTTACTCAATTCTAAGACGATTTGGCCATGTCTGTCCGTCCGTCTGTCTGTTGATAAAGGCCGAACAGATAAGGTATGTTTGGTATTGAAAATGGGCGATATCGGTCTACGCTTTCGGATAGCCCCCATTCAAGTGGACCGGAAAACAGCATTAACTGGCATTACTGTTAATGCCCTCTTCCAAATATTACCCTGATGTTTCATATATCGATATGATGATAAAATTCAACATAGATCTAATAAATTATAATTTTTATTTATAACGAAGCATTTCTTTTCGGCAATCATTTGATGGTGGGTATATAAGATTCAGCATGGCCGAATATAACACTCTTACTTGTTTTATTATCCATTTCTAAAAGGGAAATTTTTCAAATATACACTGCATACTTATACTAGTAACTTAAAGTAATAAATATGTAACTTGAAAATTTTAATATGCATTTTAAAATATCTTCAACTTTTTTATACATTTTGGACAAAAATGATTCTGTTTGCTCTGAAAATATGAATACATTTAAACAATAAAAGCGATGTGCTCGTTTCATAACATCTTCGGTTTTTTTTACACAGAACTACATTTTTTGATCTAAAATATTTACAATGGAGACATGTTTTTATTGTTGCATAAAAAAGCTTTTAAAAAACAGTACAAATGGTAAACAAGTAAGAAAGTATAGTCGGGCGTGGCCGACCATATGATACCCTACACCAGTTATGAATATTAAATGTGATTTATTTTTCATAATAAAGCATTTATCTTCAATATTCCCTTGTTCCGATACATTTAAGCAATTTATGGAAGAAAAACTAATTTTCTGAAAGAGGCTTTATATGGGGGCTAGGGGCAAATATGGACCAAGCCCGATAAAATTTTGTGAATATATTTATATTTAAATAATATTTTATTTACTGAATTTCATCGCGATATGTGTTTATTAAGTTAATTTGGGACATTCAAGTAATTTTCTGATGGGACTTTGTATGGGAGCTAGGGTCAGATGGGGCCCGATCTTTATGACATAGCTTAATCGACTCAGAAAACGATTCTTAGGCGATTGGTATACTAAAGCATTTATCTTCAATATTCCCTTGTTCCGATACATTTAAGCAATTTATGGAAAAAAAACTAATTTTCTGAAAGAGGCTTTATATGGGGGCTAGGGGCAAATATGGACCAAGCCCGATAAAATTTTGTGAATATATTTATATTTAAATAATATTTTATTTACTGAATTTCATCGCGATATGTGTTTATTAAGTTAATTTGGGACATTCAAGTAATTTTCTGATGGGACTTTGTATGGGAACTAGGGTCAGATGGGGCCCGATCTTTATGACATAGCTTAATCGACTCAGAAAACGATTCTTAGCCGATTGGTATACTTTAAGGTGGGTCTAAGACGAATATTTTTGTATGTTACAAACATCAGCACAAATCCAATATACCCTCCCCACTAAAGTGGTGTAGGGTATAAAAACAGTACATTTGCTTACTGATATGGGTGTTGTGAATAAAACAGTACATGTACTGTTAAAAACAGTACGTCTGGCACCCCTATTCAGAGGCGACGACGATGTCGATGATGCCATTGAATTTCGTCGCTGTTGTTGGCAGCATGGGGCGACAAAAGTCTCCGACCACTCCCGATGATGGTTTAGTCCAGAGCAGTTCCTGAGGTGACACCAGCCCAAACAAGCGTTGCACCTTAATTGGGTGAACATATAGTGCAACTGGTTCTGGCAAACTGTACACAATCATGGTCCGGGATTTATTTCGATTCCGGCGTGGACCAGCAAGATACGAAGCAGCAATACCGGAAGATGTTGCTCCGTTGTTAAAAATTGTGTAGTTGTTACTGGGGTTGATAGCCCTTGGCCGATTATTTCGGGTCATTCCGGTACGTAGAACCGGCTGTCGGGGAAAGTCCTTGTATTTCGTCGTGGTTCAAGAATATCTAATAATTTAAAATGGAACTTTGTTAACAAATTGCTAACAGTTACAGATACTTAGGGATGGATCTCAACTATAATTTATCTTATAAGAAACATTTGCAAACAATTAGGAACTGCAAAAATGGCTATAGCTTCTACATGGGCGAAATAAATTAGGAACCCAATGTTGGTGGCGTCATGGTATGGGGATCAATTTCCTATTATGACACCTTCGAGCATAAGTTTTTAGATCAAGAATAAAAATTACCTATATGGACCTAGCCCTTGGATCCTACAACAAGATAACGCCCCGATCCACACTGCCCGGATCGTAAAATCTTATATAGAGTTCCAAAATGTTAAATTGTAAAGCTGGCCTCCATATTTACCAGACTTAAATATTATAAAAAACTTGTGGAAATGGGTTGCCCGAAAAGTTTATGAGTCTGGAAAACAGTATTCAACAATTCCTGAACAAATCTATGCAATTAAACAAGTCTGGAGCTCAGTGCAACTGAATTACTTGGCCAAGCTATATGAATCACTTCCAAACAGGATTTGTGAAGTTTTAGTCAACCAAGGAGGTTCAACACATTACTAAAATAGCTTAGCTTAATCTATGTCGTTGTAAATAATATAAATCAATAAGTTTTAATTACAAAGGTTGCTATAAAATCACTTTTTCTGGGGGATGTTCTATTCAAGTGGCGAATTTTTAACAGTACCTTTTTTCGGTTAATTTACAAAAAAAATTATAAAAAATCAAATATCACAGATATGACATTCATTCATATCACATTTTATTCAGAACAAAAAATATTAAAATAAGTATTAATATTAGTATAAGAAAAATAAGTTTCCAGACAGTTGACATCAAGTTCTCATTGAATACGGTTGACTTAAATACTCTCGCTTGCTTTAATAACCTTTAGTAAAACGTAAAACTTTCATCTGATTATCTCATACATTTAAATTTGTCCCTTTACACTTTTACTGTTCGCGAATTTTATATATTATTCGGATATAAATTGTAGTAAACATGGCGTCCTCCTCGGGAGGAAATCCTTTTTCAATATTGGACCCGGATAAACAAAAAAGAACACCATCACCAAAACGCGAAAAAATTAACAATCATCAGATTAACCTTAACAACACTATAGATTTCCCCAAAATAGGAGAAAAAAGCAACAACGTATCTAAACAACAATGCCCAAAATTCATAGTATTAAAAAGTAAAATATCTGAAAAACCAATCCAGTCATATAATATATTTCTTGTCTCAAAGGCTTTGGTGGGTATATCCAGTGAGTCACCCCAAAAAACTACTTTTACCAAAGATGGAAATCTGCTAATACTCACTAAAAATGAAGCCCAAACAAACAAATTTTTAAAAACTACAAACCTACCTGTTGTCTGTCAAATTGAAACTTTTTTACATCCTACGCTTAATATTTTTAAAGGAGTGATTTTTGCACCAACCCTAAAAAATTTAAAGGAAGATGAAATGGTAGATGGTTTAAAAGATCAAGGTGTCGTCGAATGCAAAAAAATAACAAAATTTATTGATAACAATGTCAATAACACTTCCCTACATATACTAAACTTTAATCTTTATAAACTACCAAATGAAATCAAAAAATAGGATTTTTTAATTGCAAAGTGGAACCTTATATTCCAAACCCTATCCAATGTATGAAATGTCTCAAATTGGGTCATACCAGAAAGTTTTGTAATGGAATTGAAAACTGTGACATCTGTGCCGCAGCCATACATGATCCTACACCACTGAATAATTGCTCTTACAAAGAAGCTTCACAACAAATAAATAACACACAGCCATACGACATTCCAACAGAGGACTTAAATAAAGTTATTGAAGAAAGAAAAAATAAATTAAAAACAACAAATTCAAACATACCCGTTAACACAAATTCCTCAGCAGAATCAATTTAACAAAAACAAACACCAGCACTGAAAAATAACTCAAATCGATCTAACAAAAGCACAAGA
Organism: Lucilia sericata; assembly: GCF_015586225.1. Lineage (NCBI taxonomy): Eukaryota > Metazoa > Arthropoda > Insecta > Diptera > Calliphoridae > Lucilia > Lucilia sericata. The sequence continues at coordinate 214,178 of NW_023994239.1, forward strand.
AACATTGAAAAAAAAACCTTCATACAAATATTGACACAATCTTAAATCGTACTAATGTCAAACCTACAACATCTACAAACCAACATCAAACACAAGCACCAACTACATCAAACCAAAATAATAACAAAAAGACAACAATCAGGGTTGTTGCAGAATCCAAGTCAGAATTGTCATTTATCAGAATCGATTCTGATTTGAATTGGTGTCAAGAATCGACTTGATTTTCCTTTAATTAAAAAATTAACAAAACCCATATTCGAATCAGATGTTCTGTTTTGTTTAATTCTAAATATTTTTTTTTTATACATTTTTGCAAAATATAAAAACAAAAAAAAAAAAAAATAAACCCATACTGTAGATTTTCCTTCAATCAAGGCGCTGCGTGTTTAATTAATGTTTTGTTTATTTTTAATGATGGAGGAAACAAATAGTGAAAAAGTGAAACTAAAATATTAAGGAATCAGCGTATGTCGCAATGGTTTATTAAAATTTAACAACTTTAAGGATTTATTGATTTATTTCGTCTGATTAAAAAGCTTTTAGAATGTTTTTGAACATCATTGAAACTCACAATATAGTTAAGGAATAAGTTCTTTTCCGAGCTATTTCTATGCTTTATCCTATTTGTGTTATAAATAAAAAAATGGAAAAAAAACAACTTTGTCTTTTATATTTACAAAAAATAATTTAGCTTACATTCTGTCCCAATTCCATTTTTAACATATAAAACAAAACAAACAAAATAAAAATCTGAAACCTGCCAACTGATCAGATTATTTCTGACTAAAATTCAATAAAAACAGATTCTGTTACACGAAATTCTGACAATATTTCTGATTCGAACATAAAACCGATAACATATGTTTCTGTGACACCAATACTAACTTTTTGTCGATCTCAATTCTGATTCTGACCTCAATCAGATTCCACAACATCCCTGAATACCTTCCAACAAAACCAATTAAAGTTAAACCTTCGAGAGATAATTCATCCGAAAGATTAACTAATTTATCAAAAACTAGATCTTTACCTATGCAAAATTCATATAATCCATGTAAAATTACTGATAGGAGACCAGAAGTGATGAAGAGTCCACTTCTGGTCTCCGATATGGAGATCTAAATATATTATTGAATATACAATATGGCTATTCAAATCATACAGTGGAATATTAATTTTTTCTACAATAATTTACATGAATTACAAATTTGAATTCAAAACAATTCTCCTGATATAATAGCTCTTCAGGAAACCCACCACGGGTGTAATCCCATAGACTTAAATGGAATAAAGCTTCGATATCTAACTCTACTTCAAACAAAAGCGGAGGCGCAGCTCTGTTCTTTAAAAATGTTGTTGTTGTTGTTGTGGGGTTCTCCTGCTGTTGTTGTGGGGTTCTCCTGCTCACTAGTTCCAATATTATATTATTAAATGACGGTAGCCCTACTCATTTCTCTACTAGATCCACGTTCACACACGTTGATCTCTCTTTTGTATCACCGGATTTATCACCACACATGCTATGGAAAGTAAATTCCAATCTACATGGTAGCGATCATTTCCCGATTCATATTACTTACCAACAACCAAATCGTCAACACCCCAACTGTAATGAAACACTCTTCAATATTGGAAAAGCTAATTGGTATAAATACCAAAATTACCTGGAAAATATTGCTACCAGAAATCTTTCCTCCAACATTAATAAAGAAGCTGCATGGTTACAAAGAACAATTAGATCTGCTGCTAACTTTTCCATACCAATTTTTAAAAATAAGAAACACAGATATACATACTGGTGGTCAGATGAACTCAAAGCCTTGCGGGAATCCAAACAACGTCTATTTAATTATTTCAAACGACATCCTCCTATGGATAACAGACTATCCTATAAAAAAGCTAATGCCCTTTTTAAATATAAATGTAAACAAGCTAAGCGAGCTTCCTTTGCGACTTTCACTAAACAAATTAATCCAACTTACCCCATTTCTAAAATATACGTAAACTAAGTGGAGCAAATACAAATAATAAAATCCGTTATGTTGATCACAACAATGAAATTATGTCAAATCCAATTGACATCGCAAACCTTTTTGCTAAAACTTGGTCTCATCAATCAAGTGATGTCAACTTTGAAAATGAATTTGAACGCAGAAAACAAAGCACCAATATCCACATTAACTATCAGCTAGATAATTAATGAAAGATCTTAGAAGATAACAATGTTTGAAATTAAAACAACTTTATTTACATTAAAAGGTAAAACACCAGGATTCGACAAGATTTCATACCCATTGTTAAAGCAATTGCCTAATAAAACACTATCTAAATTACTTGATCTATACAACCTAATTTTTCGACCAATATCGCTTATACCTTGTGTGTCGAAATTACTCGAAAAAATAGTATCAACTAGAATTACATGGTTTCTTGTAAAAAAAACGTCTTAGCATTAATCAAGTTGCGTTTAAACCAAATAAAGGAACCATCGATGCTTTAACTTATATTGACCATTTAACTGCTTCTGCGCTTTCACATCACAGTCACATATCCATCATATCAGTTTATTTTAAAAAAATCATTTCACAGCTCAAGGAATGGAAATTTGGTAAGAAAATCATCAATTTTATTTACACTTTTCTATCTAATAGAAAGATAAAAGTTAAAGTAAACAATTGCTTTTTATCTATAGAAAACCTCTATAATGGTATTCCTCAAGGATCCCCACTATCTGTGATACTCTTTCAAATCGCCACTAACAAACTGAACAAAATTATAACCAATAATTTTTCAAACATATAATATATGCGGATGATTTATATATAATGTATAAGCACAAGCTAAACTCGAATATTCAACAGGAAATAAACTCTTTATTCATTCCTATAACTGAATGGTGCAACATTACTGGTGCTAAAATCTCATTCGAGACGACTAAATATTTACACGTATGCAAAAAAGATCATGTAATTCTACCAACATTGTCATCCAAGGAAATCAAATTAATAAGACAGAATCCTTGAAAATTCTTGGCTTAATTTTCAATAGCAATTTCACCTGGTCTTCTCATTTAGATCATATTAAAAAAACGTTATCAAAACGAATTAACATATTAAAATGCATAGCTGGTAAAATTGGCAACGCTCATCCCAATACATTAATAAATATTATTCGCAGTGTAATCCTGTCAACTATAGAATATGGTCTAACAATCTACGGTAAAGCTCCAAACACACAATTAAGAAAAATCGAAACAATCTATCACCAATCCATAAGAATTGCCCTTGGCGCTATAAAAACTACTCCTATTAAGAATTTATTTGCTGAAGCCGGTTTACACACAATTGTCCAAAGATATACAACGCTCACAACAAATTTAATAATTAAAATTATATTTCCATCAGAACAAAACCTTATTTGTCGATTATCAAATCTGCTATCGAAACTCCCAATGCGCTTTCCTTCAACGATCCACAACTCACTTAAATTCGCTTCCGATATTGGTTTGAACTTAAAACAGCAAAAAGCTTATACTCCCACTGAACCACCATGGAAATTGAAAAAGGATAGTTTTATTACAGATCTTATGACCCTACCTAAAGAATCTACATCTAATTCTATATACTTTTCACTTTTTAATGAAATTTCTACAATATACAAAAACAAAATTTGGAACCTTTTGTATACAGATGGGTAAAAACAGACTATTCTACAACATTTGCAGTAACATATAAAACACTAAAGGTCGAATTCCTTGCTAGTTTAAGCCTTGAATGCTCAATTTTTACTGCAGAATCAACTGCTATTTATTATACCCTCAATAAATATAAAAATCTCCAAGGCAAATACATTATTTGTTCAGACTCAAAATCTGCCATAGCTGCCACCCAAAACTTAAAAAACAAAAATACAACAATCTTCAAAATAAGAGATATTTTAATAAAATACCCCACTAAATAAATGTGGATTCCGGGCCACTCTGGTGTTAAAGGAAACTTATTAGCTGACGAAGCAGCAAAATTTGCTTCTTCCGCTCCAATATTTTCATATTCCGCAACAAATAAGTACGATATCAAAAAGTCAATATCAACATTCATTGAAGAATGGGCCAACACCAAAATTGAAGAATGGGCCAACTACCAACATGTTTACAAAACTTTCAATCCAGATAAAACTCCACCAATATATCCGAATGAAGCAAAAAAAAAAAATGGATCTGCAAAAATATATTAAATTAAGATTAGGACATACCGATTAACTGAACAACATTTATTTAACAACTCTAACCACAACCATTGCCATTTTTGGAATACATCAATTCTAAACACAGAACATTTAATTTTCTCCTGTAATTTTTTAAAACAAACTCAAATATGTCTTTTTAGAAAAATCTGCTTAGTAGATCTCCTAAAACCTGTAAATATAGAAAATATAAAAAAAGTAATCTTACTATTCTCATTTAAAAACTATTAGGTCAAAAGCCATAGTTGTTAGAATATATGTAAAAAACAATTTTTTGTATTCATAATTCATTATGATTACAATGTTATAAATAAAATAAAATAAATAATAAGTTATCAGAAATTCCTGGTCCCAAAATATAAGCTTTGAAAAAAAAATCATATATGTGCTATTCAAGTGGCGAGGAGTGTATACATATTTACTATAAAAAATATATATAAAATTTATTGTTTATCGAAATTAGCTTTATATTGCCAATCAGGCTCACAACGGTTATGTTATGCCTGTTATAGATATATACATATGTATGCTCAGCTCTTATTTTTTTTCCACAAAACTGTATTGCTATAAAATATGTAATTATATACTTATGTATATCTATTAAATAAAAAAATACTCGGAAACTTTCAATTGATTAAACACCTGATAATTGTATTTCATTGATTTACACTTGTTCTAAAAATCTAAACTATTTTTTATATTGGAATGGCCTCATTATTTTCCTTTATAACGCAAATAACTTCATAGTTTCACGCTATGAGAATATGATTTTTGCACATTGCAATTGAATAATACTTAACACGAGTCATTTTAACAATGAAACAAAAAATTTCAAAAAGTAATTTAAAAATAATTTGAAACATATAAATATTACTTTTAATGGAATTAATGTTGACTTTGTTGACACAATGAAGTGCTTGGGTGTAACATTAGACAGTTGCTTAAATTTTGGGCACCATATATCGGACGTTTCTGCTAAAGTCTTTTGTGTATTGCGTACTTTATATAATTTAGATTGTCACTTACCACTACGGGTAAGAATCAATCTAGCCCAATCACTTCTAATGACACATATTCGGTGTTGTTTAGAGATATACAGTGGAACAACTGGAAGTCAAATTAGGAGTCTCCAGCTTGTATTTAATCGAATAATAAGATACGTATTTAGGCTTAATATAAGAGATCGTGTATCCGGTTATGCAACGCGATTTTTATCCTGCTCATTTAGAAATTTTATTAATGTACATAATTTGACAATAATGTATCGCATAATGAAAGATAAATCACCAGAGGCTCTTTTTAAATGCTTTAATTTATCGTAGTCTACGCGAAATCCTCATGTATTACTGCCCCGAATATCAAATTCCTCATTTGAGAGATCATTTTTAATAAGAACATCAAGGTTATGGAATTCGCTTCCCATTGAATTAAATAATTTCAATCTTTCCATTCCAGTTATTAAAAAGAAATACTTGGAGAATTTTATGTAGCTAATTTCCAGCATAAAGAATTTATAAAATTGTAAACTCATATATATAAATGTATATAATTATATTATACATAGTTGTACATACATTACCAATTATAATATATTAATCATATATGGCCCTTTAGGGCTCGTTTAAACAAAATGAAAATAAATAAAAAAAAAACCCCGACGAAATTAACTGGAATTCTAAAAATGCAAAATACTTTATTGACCTGCTAATTCTGATGAAAAATAATAAAATGCAACAACAAATGTACCAAAATTTGTATTTTAATATTTTTTCTTGGTTTTCCATTTTACACAATCTGTATTTTTAATTGGAAAAAATAAATTTACTATTACAAATTTTTTCGAATTTTATTTATGACAAAAATAAAAATTCTCTTAAGAAAAGGTAGGCAAAAAACTTAGTTGATTTACTGTATATGAATAACAGTGAAATCAAAACAATTTAGAAATTGTAAAGTGGGATTAATTCTTCTTTTTTGAAAAAAAAAAAAAAAAAAAAACAGTTTCAACATACGCATTAAGTATTCAAACTTGACAAACTAAATATCAATAATTTTATTTATTTTAATTTTAGGATATGGATTTTTCATTGTGCCGATTTGCCCTAAATGTTCACCTTAAGTGTTGACACAAAAATGTGGCCAATTTTATTCTACACCTCCCATATACCCTTTACAAAAAGCAAAGACTGAATTTATACTCGAAACTATTAAATCGTTTTACTGCCACGACAAAAATTCAAAACACTAAGTAATAATGAATTAATTGAATAGTATTTGAAAATAACTCATTGATTTCTATATGCGATTTCATAAGGAAATTATATCGCTACATCATTACCATTATTAAAAAGGGAGTGTTTGCGAAGCAATAATAAAACTTTTCAAGAAGTATTGTATATACATATATGCATTTTATTATACATATATATAATATTAAGCGTATAACTTTTAATTTATATATGTACATAAGGAATTATTTAGAAATATGACATTTGAAAATACGAATTGCTGTAAACACAAATCGAGTTCAGAACGTTGTAATCTGAAAGGATGTCACAGGAAACGAAAGCCTTTAATTGGTTTAGCCATTAGATTACTCCTTTACGGAGTGAATTGGCTGATATTTTGGTCTTCAACACATGGAGTAGTAATCGAGTGTTTAGCAGCACAACTTATAAATAATAGAAATTTTAATTCTACACAAACTCAAGTATTTTCATCTGGCGAAATAGTGGCCCAATTTACCCTCCCTCAGATATCTGTTGGTCATGCGGATGAACAAGCCGTTACTACGGCTGATGGATTGCCCGACTCCTCAACAGTTACTTCAAGTAGTGGAAATTTTTCAACAACGACTTCTTCAGTTGGATCTTCATCTTCTACAAATGCAAATGGTAGTTTACAAAATTATCTCACACATTTAGCGTACGATTATAAACGTAATGTTTTTTATGCGGGCGCAACAAACAAAATTTTACAATTAAATGAAAATCTAAGAGTATTATCTCAAGCTTTAACTGGTCCAAAAAATGATTCTCCTCAGTGCCATGCCAGCGGTTGTTCGGAAGATGTCGAGACTTCGCTTGTAAATAATCACAATAAAATTCTGATTGTTAGTTATTCTCAAGGGGATGGTATATTAATAGCATGTGGTAGTGTGCGTCAGGGTGCCTGTGATATATATAATTTAGCACGTTTTCCAAAAAATTCGCGTTTTATCGATATCCCTTTAGCGGCTAATGATGAATTTGCCTCGACTTATGCCTTTGTCGGCCCAGCAAAGTATTCCTGGAAAAAAGAAGACATTTTGTATGTCGGTACAACATTTACTAATGTTGGCGATTATAGACATGATGTGCCTGCAATATCGTCGAGACGTTTGGAAGATTTGAATTACGCCGAATTTGAAATCAAACAATCTATTATAAATATAGATGTTAAATACAGAGATCATTTTCTGGTCGACTATGTTTATGGGTTTAATTCATCAGAGTATGCATATTTCACTATAGTACAGAAGCGTTCCCACTTAGCTGAAGAGGCAGGATATGTTACACGCTTGGCGCGGATCTGTATTACGGACTCCAACTATGACAGTTATACAGAAATAACTATACAATGTTTAGCGACTCACAATAAAGTTGATTATAATATATTACGAGATGCTAAAATAACTGAAGCTGGTCAAAAGTTGGCTCAGCAAATGGGTATCAAAAAAGGCGATCATGTTTTGGTTGCCATATTTTCACCATCTAAAGAAATTACAAATCAGCCGGAAGATAAATCTGCTATGTGTATTTATAGTCTCAAAGAAATAGAGGAAGTATTCAACGAAAATATTCATCTTTGTTTTAATGGTACAATAAAGGACCGTAATTTGGGTTATATATCAGGTACCATTGATGATGGCCGCTGTCCAGGGGTAAGTTTATTTTTTTATTTTTCTTTCTTTATTATTAACAAAGTCTGCATTTATTGATTTTTTATTTTAAGACTACTGGCAATGTGTATAGCTTTTGTAATGTTGGACTGAAAATAAGTGGTGTTTCTCCAATTACTTCGAATGCATTATTTCACTTTGATAATGTTTCCATAACATCTGTAACAGCAACTACCACTGGACCACATTCCTTAGCGTTTCTCGGCACAGACAAGGGACAAATAAAAAAGGTTTTAATATCTGGACATAATCCTGGAGAATATGAAGAAATAATGGTAGATCCTGGAAACCAAATATTACAGGATACTATGATGTCACCAAAAAAAGATTTTCTTTATGTGCTATCTAAACGCAAGGTATTTATTTCTATTAAAAACCTGTGTAGAATTGAATAAGTTATAGAAAGTAAAAAAAAAAACAAAAGAAACATAAATTTATAAATGTGATGATACGATTTGTGTTTAAATTGGATAACGCTTACTCTTTTTAGCCAAATTAGGGGCATTATTTTAAACTGCATCTTCAAATTCATTTTCTAACTTTTTTTTAAATTAAAATTTTCTATACTGGTTTTTATTTATACTGAATATATACATTAGAGTGACCACAAAAAGTCGATGTAGGATCCTTGTTCGTCTGAACCCCACATAACGATTCCCCTTTAGGTTTAGGTTAAGAAGGGTTATACACCATAAAAAACGGTGCATTTCCACTCGGAGACCTTAAGTCCCATTGTGATTCCCTTCAAGGCGTGAGGATTCAAAAACAGAAAAACAAAATAAAAACACAAGTACAAAAACAAAAAAAAAAACATAAGGTAAAAATAATAGTTATAATTAACAAGTCTATACCCCAAAGAAGTAAAAAAAGTGAGGAAGGTAAAAAGGATAGATATAATTAACAAGTCTGTACCCCAAAGAATAAAGAGATAAGAGAGAAAATCTTCGTCCCTCTATAAAGCCCAGTCGAAGAAGTGACTAATGCCCTTGACAAAACCTAGTAAACTGCGCCATTCAGCCTGAGACTCTGTATGCTAGGACAGTGGCAAAATATATCCTCGATCGACTACACTTCCTCCTCATCCTCGCATAACCTACAATAATCCGGGGTATTACTGTCCCACTTACTGACAAAGACCCTAACTGAGCAGTGCCCCGTAAGCATCCCTATCAGAATTCTTAGACTGCGTCTATCCAGTCCTATGAGTATTTTGGTAGCTCCTATATCAAAATTTGGCCATAGTGTCTTTGATACATTGCAATCCAATCTACTATTCCAGGACTGGTTTATGATGTCACGGATTCTTTCGAAAATCAGCCTGTAATAGTTACAAATGGGTGGTTTTACCATCCTTTCTCTGTCATCTATATCAAGGCTCGAACCTAATCTAGCTAGTTCGTCCGCAACCTCATTACCATGCACATTACAGTGTCCCGGCACCCAACACAATCTAATGACAAACAGTCTCATAATGTCCCTAAGGGCGTTTCTGCAATCTACAAGCAGGCGCGAATGTACTGTGTGACAAGCCAATGCCCTGAGAGCTGTTTTTATTACATTCAAATAATTCAAAATATAGAAATTCAATAACAAATTCATATAATATTCCAGTAACAATTTCAATAAATTAATTAATATTTCACATCTACATATGTGTTTGCTCCTTGGTTGTCCTCAGAAATTGTAGGATTCGGCAAATCGATCCTAAACTCATTCATTAGTTGAATAATCCACAAAAGTTCTTGAGATGCTTTTGCAAGGACTATGAACTCAGCCTAAGTATACGATAACGTTACATTTGACTGCTTTCTACTAGCATAGCTAATAACAGCATCACCAAGCTTAAAGATGTAACCACTTATAGATTTGCGGTAATTTGGATTACCTGCCCAGTCAGCGTCTGCAAAACCTTTAAGCCCCAATTCAGGTTTAGAACCCACACACAATTTTGTAATTTGGGTTGTTTATTTTGCGTGGCAATATTGACACATCGACAACAATGTTAGGACGTGTATTATTCGATACGTATAAATTATTGTCTGGTAATAACTCATTTTCGTTCATCTTTAAATATCTGGGATCCATGGGTACAGACGACGTCTTTGCATCTTGAAGATTAAATTCATTCAAAACTCTGTTTATATACTGCTCTTGGGATAAGTAAAATATACAAGCATTACGTTTAACTTCAATTCCCAGATAAAGCTTCAAATCGCCTAAATCGGTAATTTCGAAATTTGATTTTTAAGTTCATACAACGTCCTTGATTTGTAGATCCGATTTCGAGGCAATTATAATGTCGTCTACGTAAATCAAAATGTATGTTATTAAATCACTATCACCTTTATCATACAAACAAGATTCGGCCTTTCCCCTTCTGAATCCCGAATCAATTAATATCTGATTGGTTCTACGATTCCAACACCGGGCCGACTGTTTCAAACCATACAAACTATGATTTAGTTTGCAGACAAGACTTTTTTGCCCAGGAGTAACAAAACCTTCCGGTTGAAATATATAAATATCTGAGTCCAACTCACCGTATAAAAACGCTGTCTTAATGTCTATGTGTTCGTGTTACTTGCAATGGCCAATAGACTTCGAAATGACGTCTGTTTCATGGCTGGTACAAAAATCTCGTCGTACTTCTGCGAATACCATTTTGCTACCAATCTTGCTCTATACTTTTTCACGCCATCGACATTATGTTTTGTCTTGAAGACCCATTTGCAGCCTGCTAATCTACCGTTTTGGGGAAGCTCCATCAAGTCCCACGTTTTGTTATGTCGCAATGCTTTCATCTCCTCCTCCATGGCATGCAACCAATTTTCACTGTCGGGTTTTAATATAGCCTCATTATAACTTACTGGATCATCACTAGTACAGGTCTTATATCCGTATTTCTTGGGGGGAACGCCTTTGTTTAATCTTGAAGAAGTTCTTGAAGTCACTCTGTACTTCGGAATCTGACTACGATAAAAATTCATCCTCTGATGAAAATCCATGAAAATCATCTGTGCTAACAATATCAATATTTTCCAGCTCTTCACTTTGCGATGGCTTGGCGTCACATTCAATTTCGAAAAATATACATTTACCATTTCGGTATCTAAATTACCACCGTCTTTCAAAGCAGCAACGGAAAGAAAATCATTAGATTCCAAAAACCTTACATCACGACTAATAATATCCTTATTAGTATTGCAGTCCAACAAACGAAAACAAAAACCAATTTTCTACGCTTTTGCTTGTTTATGTGCGCGTATCCAACAGCACCAAAAATACGAACATGACTCAAACTTGGAGGCCATAACTCAAATGGTGTCACATTGATTGCAGTTGACAATAAACAATTCTGTATGTAGTTTGCATTGTTGACATCCTCAGCCCAAAACGTGATATCTATGTCAGCGTCATACATCATACACCTGGCCATCTCCATCTAGCTTCGATTCTTCCTCTCGGCAACACCATTTTGCTCTGGTGTGTAAGCACAAGTTAATTTATTTTCAACAATTTGTACTTTACTTTAAAAAAATTTGAAACCGCGAGACTGGTCCCATAACCTGTTGTTAAGATCAATTTTATTAAAGAAGTAAAAGAAAATGGTGATTATACAATGAAATACGTTATAAAGACAGGTGCAATATTAAGTACTAAACATCAAATATAGTAGTATTACAAATGCATTTACAGATGTTCCAAAGAGTTATTTCATTGAATAATATAAATATAATACTAACAAGAGCAGCTTGACTATCAACATAAATTGTCACAACCGACCCCGGATCGACATGATTCCGTATCAGTTCCGTCGCTTTCCAGATCGCAAGGATCTTTGCTTGGAAGACACTACATTCGTCAGGGAGTCTGAAGGACCGTTTTATGTTGATATCAGCGATATAGACACCGGCACCCGTGCCGGTATCCATCTTGGACCCTTCAGTAAAACTGCACACCCACCAAACAGTCTATGGGATACAAGTCAATCATCGCTAGTTGGAAATTATATTAGAGGTGTTTCCCCGAAGTGCACAATCGTAATATCATAATCCTGATCAAGTAGACCTACTTCGTACAGAATTTTCTTATGGTCGCCATGCGAAGGTTTAACTAACGAAGACTTAGCAGATTCCTAGCCTCAACGCCCGCTACAAAATGCTCTATGGGTGGCTGGTATAGAATGATGTCCAAGGCCGCTTGAAGAGTGCTTTCAATGCACCAGTAATGCAAATAGAGGCACACCTTTGAGCTTTATTGATCATCTTTCTATAACTATCCTTTCTCAAGGCCTCCCACCAGACAATGCAACCATAAGTTAGAATAGGCCTGACAACCGATGTTTAAATCCAATTTATAATATCTGGTTGTAGACCTCAATTCTTCCCTATAGAATTCTTGCATGTATAGTAGGCAATGAGTCCCTTTTTCATTCTTTCCTGAGTATTTTCCTTCCATGACAGCTTGCTATCAAGGAAAGTTCCTAAATACTTAGCTTCCCTAGATAAACTTAGTTCGACGCTATCTATCTTTGGCAGCCTGAAGTTTTCTACCTTGTATCTTCTGGTAAATAGTACAAGTTCCGTCTTCCCAGGATTTATTCCTAATCCCCTATCCTTCGCCCATAACGAGAGTTCACCTAGTGCAGTTTCCATGATGTCACTGATCGTGTATAGAAATTTTCCCTTGACCAGTAGCACCACGTCATCCGCATAGGCAAAGATCTTCCTACCTTTAGATTCAAAAAGCCTTAGAATACCGTTAACCGCTAGTAGCCACAGAAGAGGAGTTAAGACCCCCCTCCCCTGCGGTGTCCCCCTGGTAACCCCTCTCCTAATGCAATGATCCACTAGGTTTGAGTTGATAATTCTGCTGCTAAGCGTGCAGACTATCCACTTCACTAGGAAGTCCACATTGGTCGTCAACCACATCCTCAGTTGAAAGACAACCCGGAAAATGTATTTCCATCAGTAGAGCTAGGGTCTCAGAGTTAGACTCAGTCCATGAGTTATCACTCCTTTGGATCCTTGGATAATATCCGTCGGAACCTTGATAACTCGTTGACATTGTCAATGGATTCACTGTACTGAGATCATGAAATCCTTTTAGCCCTTTTAAGATCAGCTTTGTATTTATTGAAACACAGTCAATTTCTTGACATGTAAGCTTGGCTCTATTGAGCAGTTTCCTGACAGTCGACCTTTGAATTCTAAGTTCCTTGGTCCACCACTTAGGTTGCTCTCTCTTGCCGGGAAAAGTAACTGGACAAGATAGCTCATAGCTTTCCTTAAGTAAGTCTGTGAACTTATTCACAATCTTCTCTAAATCAGTTGGCAACAAATACCGCAAGGCCTGTTGTGCCAACCCATACTTTACCCTATCATCAAAGGCTCCCCACTTTGTTTTCCTAGGTGCAGTCCTAGTCAAAACAGAATCCAGTGTGAAGGTCCTTAAATGAACAATCCGTTGCAACCCTCCAATCCCTAACGAGAACGGTTAATTAAAGTTAGATCTATAACTGCCTCCCTATCTTTGTTTCTGAACGTCGGCGTATCACCCTTGTTACAGATGATGAGATTATTATCAGTTATAAAGTCAAACAGTTACTCACCTCTTTTGTTGATGTCCTTGCTGCCCCATTGGCAATGATGAGCATTAGCATCACAGCCCATCACAAGGATCGCATTCTTTCTTCCCGCATATGCCATCAGCTCACGCACCTCCGAGCGGGGTTGGTTAGTCGCCTCATACGGCATCTACACCGAAGCCATTGTGAGCGTACGCTTACCTTTTTCTTCTCTGTTTATTACGGTTATATCACCCCTCTGGAAAGAATGAGAAATTAAAAAACCTAATTCATTCTTTGCTAGGATACAAGTCCTTACCTTATCCTCAGAACAGGGACAACTAAGGTGTAGCCTTTGACCCTTAAACCAAGAATCTTATTGTTGTTAATCCAAGGCTCCTGGATAAGGGCCACGTCCGTCTGCGAATCGATGAGGAAAGTTACCAAATCGGCCGAAGCTGCCTGACAATGATGCAGGTTTATCTACACCATCGCAGCTTCTTTGGTCCTGTCATGTTTCGGGTACCGGAATTTGACGGTGCCAAGACCAAATTTGGCAACCCCACCCATCTCATCTAGGACTTCTAAGAACTTACGATCCACAGCGAATCGAAAGTCCTTGCCAGTATTCTCCTAACATACCAGTGAGTTCACATGTCTCAACCGGTCTGTAAGAAGTCTACCATTCTGTTTGGCCAATACACCCAGTATGGTTTGCGCCGTTGTAACGGGTGGTGGAATCCACACTGTCACTATTGACGGTAGTGGCAGTTCGGACGCCTGTATCACCTCAAGCTTTGCTGCTGGGTCAATGTCGCTACACTTGTCAATTGTAAATTTTAAGAAAACCAAGGAGTTCTTGTTGCCACTATTGACAACTTTCACGCCCTTAACCCAATCTGCGCCATTGAATGATACATCCCCTGAACTACCCTCAAAGATGGCGATTTCATCAATCAGCCTACCTTCAATTGATTGCTAGAAATCGGTACTGATCCTCACATCTGGATCATTCCGATCAATGACTGCCACTTGAAGGCATACATCCAGGCTGGTTGACTTTTTCACCTTCTTGCTGGATGAAGAGGGTTGATGGTTGATGTCAGCATCCTCCTGTTGTCTCCAGGGTGTGGACCATTCCTTAGAATTTAGCGACGCTTTGTCGGTGCCTTCTGAGAAGGAGCCTCACCCTTGACGAGAACTTTGAAGAATCTGTCTTTGCCATCTTAGACCGTGACGTCCGGATTGTCTCTGCCTAACAGGTCGACCACCCCTTCCGTCGTGTCCCTACTCTCATCCTTGTTTTCATATTTTGGTTCTCTATTTTGTATCCCACGAGAATGCACGTACAAATGGACGATCCACGTAGTGACGGCGTTCGTGGACTAGGCAACTAAATTACAAACGCGCTTTGCCCTGACGGAGAGGGGAGCTGTTAGCAACAAGCCTCTTTATGCACTGGCAAGCCATCCAGGCCCTCGGCATTGCTACCACTCACCTTGACCTTAAAAGTGCATATATAACGTTATGTCTAACGGTAAAGCCATTACTGCACAAAGAGCGAGCCAGATCGAATAACAGAACACCTTTCACTAGTTATATTAACACATATCCAACTAACGAGTTACCTCTGGTAAATAAATTTTTCGCATGAAGTTTATGAAAATAAATCCCAGAAAAATTATATGTTTTAAAAATGTCACTTTGACAGCCACATGTAATGCTAAAAGTTACCGTATGGCACACTTCTGACGAAATGTAATGCTGAAAGTGACCGTTTGCATTTAATGAAGCAGAAAATGCAAAAATTGTTACAAAAATTGCATGTTATTCATAACAACAATTAGAGCTTTGTATGAACAAGAGATCAGTAGCTCAGTAGTGAGAGCTTCTAACTACAAAACGATAGACCCCAAGTTCAACCCCAGTTTCAGAATTCATTTTTATACCCTCCACCACCATCAGTGGTGATAGAGGGTATATATAACTTTGTCATTCCGTGTGTAACACCAAGAAATATTCATCTGAGACCCAACAAAGTATATATATTCTTGGACCTTATGAAATTCTGAGTCGATTTAGCTATGTCCGTCTGTCCGTCCGTCTGTCTGTCTGTATAAAACATTATCACGTTAACACGAAGCAACAAAAATTAACGAAATTAACGAAATTTGTTCCATAATCCCATACAAGGTCCCCTCCCGAAAATCACTTAAACGCACATAACTCATTACAAAATTAAGATATCCACATAAAATTTGGTACAAGTATTGCTCATATGCACGAAAATATTACTGTGAAATTTTTCTCCGAGCGGTCCATAATTGGTCATAGCTCCCATACAAGGTCCCCTCCCGAAAATCACTTAAATGCACATAACTCATTACAAAATTAAGATATCCACATATGCACGAAAATATTACTGTGATTTTTTTTCCGATCGGTCCATAATTGGTCATAGCTCCCATACAAGGTCCTCTCCCGAAAATCACTTAAACGCACATAACTCATTACTAAATTAAGATATTTATATAAAGTTTAGCACAAGCATTGCTCATATACAGACAAATATTACTGTGAATTTGTTTTCCTATCGGTCCATAATTGATCATAGCTCCCAAGATCCCTTTCAGAAAAACACTTAAAGGCACATAACTCATTATCAAATAGTGATACCCATAAAACATTTGGCATAAATACTATTTTTGTACACAGAAATGTTATTTGAACATTTTTTCATGATCGGTCCAACTTTGGTCATAGCTCCCATACAAGGTTCCCTCCCGAAAATCACTTAAACGCACATAACTCATTACAAAATATTGATATCCATACATTTAGCAAAAATATTGCTCTTATATACATAAATTAAACTATAAAATTGTTTTACGATCGGTCCATATTTGGTCATAGCTCTTATACTAGGTCCCCTCCAGAAAATCACTTAAATGCACAATATTCATTACCAAATAATGATATAGATACAGAATTTTGAAATTTTGTCTTTATATACATAATTGGTCATAGCTCCCATACAAGGTCCTTTTACGAAAATCTCTTAAACGCACATTACGCATTACCAAATAAAGCTATTGATAAAAAATTTGGCCCAAATATTTATTTTGTATACAAAAATTCTATTTCAAGATTTTTTCACGATCGGTTCATAACATGGGTGCGGTCGGTCCCATACAAGGTTCCCTTCAGAAAATCACTTAAACACACATTACTTATTACTAAATTACGATATAGATACAAAATTTGACTGAAATATAGCTTTTATGACCAGAAATTTTGCTTAAAGAATTTTTTACGATCGGTCTATAATTGGTCATATCTCCCATACTATGTCCTGCCCCTAAAAGCGATTTAACGGTATTTAACTAGTTGCATTATCAATTTGTGTAGAACAAAATTATATATATTTATTTTGAAAATCCTTAAATCTTTTACACACATGCATACATGCAAATTACTAAATATCGCTAAGCGCTATAAAAATGTAAAGAAAATGGTGTTTGTAATGTTCAATAAATCATGGAATTGTAATAGATTTAAGCTGTTTAAATCTTTGTATTTTTTCTATTCAAGACATGAGAAAACTTATTTCTACAAATATTTGATTAATTAGAAAAGTATTAATATATGTATAAGTAGCTGGTGGAGGGTATTTAAGATTCGGCTCAGCCGAATATAGCACTCTGACTTGTTTCTTTTAATGGAAACATGTTATGAATAAGGTGTCAATCGGCCACTCTCAATGACATCCCCATGTTAAATTCACCAGTAAGTAACATTGCTAGTGGGTTGAAAATTCACTAGTTGTAGTTCTTAGTGGCTGTTAATATCACCGTTGTCGAACTAGTTTGTCGTACTGCAGGGGTATCATCTATGTCATGTTAGAAGGAAGTAGGATTGGAAAACACATACCACACTCACTATCTTGACAAGATAAGTAACCTTTAGTTATACACTTCTTTAAACCATAACTTCCCATGGCTATATACCGAAGCATTAGTCACGATGTGTACGTAAGCCCTCGCATCACGACAATATAGTTACTCATGGCGAAGGATATTGAGATCAGGGTTTCAAAAAACTGCTAATTGCAGTCGCAAATTACTAAATATTTGACTAAATTTAGTACCATGCTTAAAAAATAGTAACTCGTTAAAATTTCCCCTTACAAGCTAACTGAAGTCAATCAACTGTGTCAACACATTGCTGCAATAACTTGCAAGTGGTTTTGTTTTTCTTCAGCAGCCACACACACAAGCAGCGGCTATGTTAAGTTTTTCAACTCAGCCGAACTGAACACAACGACTGAACAGTAAAAACAGTTTTGCGTGTGCTGCTTACGTATTGCTTAGTTTTTGGTTTCGTTTTCTTACTAAGGGACGTTAAAAAAACTGATAGTTTGACTGGTTAGTACAAATCAAGCCGACTGAACAATAAAACTTGATGGGTTGTTTGTTCATTAAGACTTTGTTATTGTATGCAATTTGTTTTAGTATATTGTATGTTTTTGTGTTTAAATTTGACAAAAGTAAACAAAGTAATTGATAATTATTGCTAATAGAAATTGTTAATTAATTTAAAATTTATAAAATTATAAATTACTATACTTATAAATTTAGATATTATCTTTAAATAAAAATTGATTTAAATTTAAGCATTTTGATGATTTTTAGTGAGATTTTGTTATTGTATGTATGTATGTATGTATGTATGTATGTATGTATGTATGTATGTATGTATGTATGTATGTATGTATGTATGTATGTATTGTATGTATGTATGTATGTATGTATGTATGTATGTATGTATGTATGTATGTATGTATGTATGTAGTATGTATGTATGTATGTATGTATGTATGTATGTATGTCTGTATGTATGTATGTATGTATGTATGTATGTATGTATGTATGTATGTATGTATGTATGTATGTATGTATGTATATGTATGTATGTATGTATGTATGTATGTATGTATATTAGGGTGGGTCGAAAATAGGCTTTTCGCTCGGATCAACATCTAATAGTGAAATTATGTTGTATTTTAACGTCAAATGGAAGACTGTAAATATTATTCAATTTTTTTGAGGGTAAGAGCCCGAGCATCGCCGCCAAAGTTTGTAAATGCGTTTATATGGGAAAAATGGCACTTTTTGGAGTTTTTTCACAAAATGATGCTTTAAGTATTAATTATTGCACCATTTTATAGCAAAATCGTAATGTCTACAAAATTGTCTTTCCAAAAAGATGGAAAAACTCAAAATTGGTTAAAAAAGTTTTGAGTTATTAAAATTTCCCCCGATAATTTTGGGATTCTGAAGACATATAAAAGTAAATATAAGAAATTTTTTGTTAGTTTTGAAAAATTTTACAAAAAAATATTATGTTTATCTTTATAAGGTTCATAAATGTGCTAGTACGAATTTTTATTCAAATTGGATAACGCTTACTCGGTTTAGTCTGTGGTCAAAAAAGGGCCATTATTTTAACAGCATCTCCAAAACTCCATTTTCAAACTTTAAAAAATTTTGTTAAATGGATTATTAAAAAGTAAAGTTTTTTATGCTGGATATTATAAAGGATATATATAAGAATTAAACACAGAAAGAATGAGCTTAATACCTCTCATAGTTTTACCGTACCTGCGATGTGAATTTGAAGGATTTCGGGAAAAAGGCAATTTTTGCCAATAATTAAGTAAAAATTGTATTATTACCAATTGTTGCTTAATTTTGATCAAGTAAATTGCGATTATTTATATCCGAGTCCATGGAAAGTTAGTTCTAATCAAATTTTCGAAACTAAAAATCATTAACCCTCTAAACACCGGTGTCAAAATCAAATTTTTGAATTTTATGTTCTTAAAGAAATAAGAGCATGATGTTGTTAATTTGTTGATGGATATTGATGAAACTTCTTAGAAGTTATTTTTACTACATTCAAATTCAATCCATTAAATCTTTAAGAAAGTTAATTTTAGAAAATTCCTTTTTAAAAGTGTTTTTTGTAGTGTTTAAAAATCGGTCTTGAATTGACCCCAAGTATGACAGAGGGTTAATTTTTGAAGAAATTTGATTCCTAGATTTCTGGATATATTTTCGTGTAGTTTTTCAAAATCAATTCATAATTAAATACCCAATATTTTGCTTTTTGCATTAAATATACAAAAACTTGATTTTGACCACGGTTTTTAGAGGGTTAATGATTTTTAATTTCGGAAATTTTATCAGAAATAATTTTTCATGGACTCGGTAATAATAATCGCAATTTAATTGATCAAAATTAAGCAACAATTGGTAATAATATAATTTTTACTTAATTATTGGCAAAAATTGCCTTTTTCCCGAAATCCTTCAAATTCACATCGCAGGTACGGTAAAACTATGAGAGGTATTAAGCTCATTCTTTCTGTGTTTAATTCTTATATATTCTTTATAATATCCAGCATAGAAAACTTTAATTTTTAATAATCCATTTAACAAAATTTTTTAAAGTTTGAAAATGGAGTTTTGGAGATGCTGTTAAAATAATGTCCCTTTTTTGACCACAGACTAAAGCGAGTAAGTGTCATCCAATTTGAACAAAAATTTTATGAACCTTATAAAGATAAACATAATATTTTTTTGTAAAATTTTTCAAAACTAACAAAAATTTTCTTATATTTACTTTTATATGTCTTTAGAATCACAAAATTCTCGGGGGAAATTTTAATAACTCAAAATTTGTTTAACGAATTTTGAGTTTTTCCATCTTTTTGGAAAGACAATTTTGTAGACATTACGATTTTGCTATAAAATGGTGCAATAATTAATACTTAAAGCCTCATTTTGTGAAAAAACTCCAAAAAGTGCCATTTTTCCCATATAAACGCATTTACAAACTTTGGCGGCGATGCGCGGGCTCTTACCCTCAAAATAATTGAATAATATTTTACAGTCTTCCATTTGACGTTAAAATACAACACAATTTCACTATTAGATGTTGATCCGAGCGAAAAGCCTATTTTCGACCCACCCTAATATACATACATACATGCAATAGCAAAATCTCACTAAAAAATCATCAAAATGCTTAAATTTAAATCAATTTTTATTTAAAGAAAATATCTAAATTTATAAGTATAGTAATTTATAATTTTATAAATTTTAAATTAATTAACAATTTCTATTAGCAATAATTATCAATTACTTTATTTACTTTTGTCAACATTAAACACAAAAACATACAATATACTAAAACAAATTGCATACAATAACAAAGTCTTACTGAACAAACAACCCATCAAGTTTTATTGTTCAGTTGGCTTGATTTGTACTAACCAGTCAAACTATCAGTTTTTTTTACGTCCCTTAGTAAGAAAACGAAACCAAGAACTAAGCAATACGTAAGCAGCACACACAAATCTGTTTTTACTGTCCAGTCGTTGTGTTCAGTTCGGCTGAGTTGAAAAACTTAACATGGTCGCTGCTTGTGTGTTTGGCTGCTGAAGAAAAACAAAACCACTTGCAAGTTATTGCAGCAGTGCGTTGACACAGTTGACTGACTTCAATTAGCTTGTGAGGGAAAAATAAATACTTGAACTTTCTTCAGTTTAGTCGACATTTAAAAAAATAAAACTAAAAACTAAATATTAAACCCTGATTGAGATAGCCGAAATTTGAGCTCGATTAAACGAAGTTAACACATGCCGCTCGTCGCTTAAAGTTTGAAAAAATCCAAATTTTTTGCCAAAAAGCTGACACATGAAACGAACGGTAAATAATAAAACCATGATTAGTATCTCAAAACAAAGCTAATATTGTTTTTCAAAACTTATATACATAATTCTTGTTACTTTAAGTCAAACAGAGTTACAACCGCTTTTTTCTCCCAAAAACGTGCTTTGTCGCGGTAGGATTATACTTCGTATATTTTGATATTATGTGGTAAATGTTGCTATTAGGTAAATATTTTTACACTGAAAATAATCCATGCCTAATATACACGAAAAATGCTGTACATTGTACGAAATGCTTCGTGGTTTCGCAAAACGAAATTCTTTCGTAATATATACGAAATTGTACGAAATATTTTACTTACGTTTAGGGGTTGTTTATCTCCCTCATGGTAACATTGATTTAATGGAGAATTGCCTAGGTGACTTGTTAGTTAAATACCAGCATGTCATAATTATGGGTGATTTTATTTTGAATTTGTTTAATATTGATAACACTAATCTTGTTCTCTCCACCTGTCGTCGTTTAGATCTAACATATCATCACAGTAACTTACCAACGCACTATGTTGCCTCAGGTCTTTCTACTACCTTACTTGATTATTTCATTTTGAGCCCATCGCTCTCAGTTGAAGTTTCAGGCCAAATGCAATGCCCAGCCATGTCGCACCATTCGTTTATTTTTATAAGTGTACGTATTTACTTAAGGCCAAGGAATGAGTTTATTGAATTTAAAGATTATAACAATGTTAATATTTCTATTCTTGATCAATATGTTCTTCAATATGACTTTTCAAACTTTAATATTTCTCATGATGTAAACTTCCATCTTTCTGAATTAATGTTTTGCTTAAATCATCTGCACTCCTTGATTCATACACGGAGATTAAAGATCATTTTAAACGACAGAAGTTGGTTCAATTCACCATTAATTAAATATCACCTCTCTCTCAGGGTTTTGGCCTTCCGAGAGTATCTAAGGAAGCCATCGCCTGTGAATTGGAAAAGTTATTGTAGAGCACATAATAAATCAAAATCTGTTATTAGAAAATTTAAACGTAGTGCTCACAAGAGATTAAATGGACTTGATACAAGAAGTATGTGGATTTTGTTACGATCAAATGTATGTTTGAATGAATCTGAGTATAGCGAGGATCTGGATCCTGATGTTTTGAACATGGAATTTTCGGATTTTAGGACTGTTGATTCTTTTGACCCTTTTGATTTTATTTTTCCTAATAATCGTTTCTCCTTTCATAACATAGATCATGAAGACGTGCTCAATGCTGTTTCCAAAATAAAATCAAATGCTTCCGGATCTGATGGTCTACGTCTCAAGTTTATTAAATTTATCCTCCCTTTCATCCTGGAACAACTTTTACTTTTGATTAATAATATTATTTCAGAGTCTCTATTTCCTTGTGATTGGAAAGTTACTAAGGTCATACCCATTAGAAAAAAAGATTCTGTAGAACATGTAATAAAAGAGCAAATTATGAAATTTTTAAATACGAATTCAATGTTAAACTCTTTTCAATCCGGGTTCCGTGCTAATTATAGCACTACTTCTCTTTTAATTACTCTTAGCGATTCTGTCAGGCATATAGTGGACAAGTGTAATGTAGGCGTATTGATGTCACTTGACTTATCTAAAGCCTTTGATAATGTAAGTTATGCTATTTTAATTCGGAAACTTTTTACTTATTTTGGTTTTTCTGTATCGGCCTGTAGATTACTATATTCGTATTTGACTGGCCGCCAGCAATATGTACATTGCGGTAATGCAAATTCAACGTGTTTACCTGTAACTAGTGGTGTCCCACAGGGTTCAGTTATAGGACCTTTACTTTTTATGCTTTACATTAATGATTTCTCTAATTTACTACAAGGTTTTGAATGTGAGGCTTTTCTCTTTGCAGATGATATACAACTTTTATTTTCTGGTCATCTTCAGCTTCTTGATGTGTTTCAATATGATATAAATTTTATATTATCTAATGTTTCTGGATGGATGAGACAAAATAATCTGAGGATAAACCCTGCAAAGACTAAAGCTATGCTTTAATGCTCAGGAGTTTAATAAGTGTTTACTACTTTTCAATAGAATAATACGTTATGTCTATCAATTAAATATGCATGATCATGTGTCTGAGTATGTTAGAGATTTCTTGGGTTGCTCTTTTATGAATTTTGTTCAAATTGTTCAATTCTGTTCTTTTATAAGGTAGTAATAGCTAATTGCCATGAATATGTTAGAAATACTTCTGATGTTTTGCATTCTGACGAAATCCTCAAATTTTAAGTCCTATAATAAATCGAACCACTTACGAAAGATCTTTTCATGTGCGAGTTGCTAAACATTGGAACTCTCTTCCTCGAGTTCTTAGATGTTTTGATTTACGATTTACGATTTAATGTAATTATTACTTTTTTCTTAAAGATTGCAATGAATTTTTAAAATTATATAGCGCTAATAGATAGATAGAATATGAAGTTATTTACACACACATATAAGCAATTCATTTTTGTAGTCAGCCTCTTATGTATTAATGAAATTATCTGTAATATTGATTTAAGTTGCCTATTTTAACATATATATTTGCTAGTCTACCAACTATATATGGCCCTATGGGCTCGGTTGGTTTTTCGTAAATAAATAAATAATGCAAAATAATCTTGGAAAAATTAATTTACATAATTTGAAAAAGTGAATTTTGAATAAATATGGTAAAATTTACGAAATATTAATTTGTGCAAACATTTTTGTTCATTTTAAAATAATTTGTCTAATTTTAGTTGAAAATTATTCTCCACACGAATTTTTAATTTTTTTATAAAAATTGTTCGTGAATTCTATTTTACTTTTTCTTAAATTTTATAAAAATGTTGAAGTTTTATTTAATGATAATGTAATTAATATCATACAAAAAAGTATACTTTAAGTATCATTTATTAAAATGTATACTTTTCAGCTACTATAGACGAGAAAAAGCTTACTTTTTCGGCTAAAGTCAGTTTTATACTTCAAACAAGCTGAAGTTGTTTTTAACAAAGATAAAATCACTTTAACTCTATCAGCTGTTTGTCATTTATCAATAGTTACAAAATTGAAACAAACCAAAAACAAACGTTGTATGAATTATGTTAATTTTTTATAAAAAGTGTTGAAAAATAATTGAAGAGATGTGTACAATTGAGTACAATGAAAATTATTTTGATTTTATCGAAAATTCCTGTGAAGAAAGAAAGCCTAAGTTGTATAAGGAACGGTTTTGCCCATTTGAGCTGGACGCTGATAAGTTTTTTTTTTTTTTTGCGATATAGGCTTGATAAAATAGCAACGCACTTTTTAATAAGTTTTTCTTTAAAATGTTAAAATAACAAATTATATTTTGTTTATTTCTTGGTTCTTTTATTGCATCAGCTGTGCAGAGATGCTACTTATACAGTATTTATACCAGTTTGTATGCAAAATTTCAAATATTTTACTAAGCACCCTCTTAAATCTGGCTCAACTTAAAACCATTATTAATTTCCACTATAGTTAAGAAACAGTTAGTAACAGGTTTAAATATTAAAGTTGTTTTTAAAAAGAGCCGACTTTAGTGTTTGACTATGATTATGGGCCAATATGTTTAATTTCGCTATAATTTAAGAAAAAAATATTACGAAAGGCTTTCGTAAAAGTTATTAATAATTCCCCAGGCCATTAACGTGTCTCAGAGTTCTTTATTAATAAGTGTGGAAAAAATTTGAAGTTATTTTGTATAATATTCTAATAAAACTATTTTATTTCATAATATATATCTACACTGAAAATAATGCATGCCTAATATACACGAAAAATTTCGTACATTGTACGAAATGCTTCGTGGTTTCGCACCACGAAATTCTTTCGTAATATATACGAAATTCTACGAAATATTTTAGTATAATGCAAAATAATTTTATATAATTTTAGAAAAAAATTTGTTTATTTTACGATTTTTTTAATTACATAAATATGTTAGTTCATTTAAAAAATATAATTGTAAATTAAAAAAATGCGAATTAAAAAAAAAAAAACAATTGTTTTATGTTTAACAGATACTTTAAACATTTAGTTATTAAGTGATATTATTTAAACCTCTTATATTTTAAAACACTTTGAAATATTTTCATAATAATGTTTATTCTTTGTATTTTAAACTCTTCATCCAGTATGTGTGACTTTTGTATTTTAAATTGGATAACAATTTTCAAAATATTATTTTCATCAAGCTTAGTTTAAAATAAATCAAAATATTTATCGCCTTCTAAAACTTAAGAAATAAGACAGCTAATTTCCAGTCAATTTAAAATTATGTTTAATTTAACTCGCTTAAAATGACGAAAAAACAAAATAATATTTTATTTTGTAAAATCAAAAATAGTTCTTGTATGTTACTAAATAATTTTGTTATGAAAAAAATCGTTGTTGAATATAGCATGCCTTTAGGAATTATTTTTTGTAAAATAAAACAAAGTTTCTTAATATATAGGAAAAAAGAAAATTAGAAAAGGGGTTAATTAAATAATATTTCATATTTTACACGAAATTTTCGTATACATATATTACAAAAAAAGTAGTTACGATTTTTTTCGTAAAGTTAAGCATGAATTATTTTCAGTGTATATTTACTCGAATATAAGTTCTTGTTTCTATAAGAAAACGTGAACCTGTTCTCAGTTATGATAAAAAAATTATTTTTTACACGAAAGTTTCAAAACTCCATTTTCAGTTTTTTTAAACTTTGATAAAGAAATTTAAAATTTTTTGAAATATCAAAATAAAATTAACTCTTTAAGCACTTGGGTTCAATATAACCTCAAAGTTCAATAAATCAATTTAAATAAAGCTCTACATAATTTTAAAAAATAAAGGGTTAGTTTTATTTTTTTGTTATTTTAAATATCGGACCATATACTATAAATTCCTCCATAATTTCCCGATTTATGTATAACTTGAGGGACATATTTTATATTATCTGAGAAATAATATTATGTAAATGTATAACAGTAAAGAATTAGGACATAATTCCTAAAATATTCCAAAAAAATTAGTTTTTCTCAGAATTCAAACGGCAGGTACAGCTAAACTATAAGAGGTACTGACCTTGACTTCACTGTTTTATTCCCTATTGACCATAAATGCACCGGTGATATTTCAAAAAATTTAAAATTTGTTTAACAATGTTTAGAACAAAAATTTAAAATGGAGTTTTGAAACTGCCGTGTAAAATTTTTTTATTACAGCTGAGAATAGTTTCACGTTATCTTTTAAAGGCAGAAGTAAATCCTAATATATATTATAAATATTTCTGTAAGTCTGTTTGTTTGTTTGCTCCTCTATAACGCCTAAACGGCTGGTCCGATTTTCTTAAAATTTGGAACATAGTTAGATCTATACATGGAGAGTGTTATGGGCTATATTGGTATTCTACTTGGAATAGAAAATATCAAAAAGGGGGTAAAATGGGTAAAAAACGGACAAAAATTAGTTCCTTTGATCGGAAATACTGATTATTGACTATATTAAAGCTAAAATATTTTCGACAAAGCTTTTTAAAGTGTCAGAAATACAGTATTGTTCGAAACCTAAGCAACTTTTTTTTTTTTTTTGACATTGTATACAAAGTGCTATATTTTCTATTTTATTTGATTTATTCAAAATTATATAATTGATAATAATAATATTATGTGTCTACATTATAATAACAACAACAAAAGTTAAGTTAATGTACGATGATGTAACCGCATATGAATCCCGCAGTGATATGACACAGAGTTTACTTAAAGAAATTAAATTTTTTCACAAATTTTGTACAATTTTGGGTAGAATATTGAAATAGATTACGCAAGACTAATAAGAAACAGTTTTATTTACAAACGGGTCCACATTTTCCTTCTTAAATTCAGACAGAGTATGTGAGGCTCAAAGGCTGAAAGAAATATTATACCCTTTTATTAAAGGCCCAGTAAAGGAGAACAAAAATTTAAGGCTGTGGCCATGTTTTTTGAAGAGAAGAGTTAGTCCTGATGTTGAAACACAAACAAAGTTGGATTGTTTTTCTTTTTGGGACGTTTTTCGCCAACAAAATGAATCATATGATAGAGTACACCGAACAGAACAACTTTATTGCGATTTTCAGCATGATAATGAACCAAAACTTTTGGCAAAGTTGATCTAAGAGTAGTTATCGGGTAATAGGACTCTTTGATTGCTCATCAGAATCTCCTGACTCAAATCCCTTAGAGATGCTGTTTGGCGTTTTGAAGTGCTGGGTCGGAACTCGCCGTTTTAGAAAACATTGCAGGGGCGAATAGCTCAAAATCCGATTGGGATTCATTACGAACTACACTAGTAACTAATACTAATCTATACCATAAAGGTGTTTGTAACTCAAAAGGACCAAAAATCAAAAAGTTGCTTCAGTTTCGAACAGCTATTTATGGAGTTAATTCAGTTATTATTTTCTTGTAACTCACAGCGAAATGGAATTAAACTTTTGTTGTTGTTATTATAGTGTAGACACATAATATTATTATTATCAATTATATAATTTTGAATAAATCAATTAAAATAGAAAATATCGAACAATACTGTATGTATTGGAAAGTGCCTTTGCGAAAATTGGACCATAAGGGGACAAAAATAGGGCAAAAGGCGAAAACGGGCAAAATTCGTATGAAGTATGCTCCTACCGCGACCAGTGTCTCGTTTCTATATTTTTCTCGAATTGAGACAAAATAAAAATATAATAGTCTTCCAGTTTTTAACAAAGTAATAAACTGAATATATTTTCAAAATGTACTCATTAAAATTTAACAACAAATATTTACATTTCTTGTGTTTGCCCTGTTTTATACATGCGATGCGAAAAATACAGAAACGGGGTACAGGTCACATTTTTGGGGACAAAAGCTGTTGTAACTCTGTTTGATTTAAAGTAACAAGAATTATGTATCCTCTATATATATATATATATATATATATATATATATATATATATATATATATATATATATATATATATATATATATATATATAAAACAGACTGTTGGTTTGTTTGTGTGTTTGTTTGTTACGCTTTCACGGCAAAACTTCTGAACTGAATTACATGAAATTTGGACCGTTAATAGGTCTAGCCCCAAAAGGAACAATAGACTATATAAGATCTTGATCGGATGCCACGCCCCTTTTTACGCCCACTTTTTGTAAAACCATTATTACACCAATTTTCCAATAACAATATGTAAAAACTACTAAACCGATTTACCTGAAATTTTGCATAAAGATAGTTATAAGCTTGGAAAGAACTATAGGCTATATATAAGATTTTGATCCGATGCCACGCCCCTTTCTACCCCCACTTTTTATAAAATTATCCTTACCTATATATAGGATAATTAATTATTATAGGATAATTATACGAAAGAGAATGTCTGTTTGTTACGCTTTCACGGACAAACTACCGAAACGATTTAATAAAATTTAGAACACTAATAGTTCTATTCTAAAGTGGAACAATATGCTATATAAAGTCATGATTTGATTCAGATTCTTCTTATTCTCACTTTTTTCCATATAATTGTCATACAAAATTTCCATTCGAGACTTACAGAAAATTATTGAACCGATTTACATGAAATTTGGAATACCAATCGGTCTGACCTCAGGATCTGGATTAGACGCCATGCCCCTTTTTACACCAACTTTTTGTAAAACAATTATTAAACCAAATTTACGTTCAGGCATACAAAAAACTACTGATCCGATTTTCATAAAAACTATTATAATGAATGTTGTGGAATGAACAGTACGAAACATTATATCTTCAAAACGTATAATATGTATTTAATAATAAATATATATGAGACCCTTTTTACTCTTTCACTACATAACTACTAAACCGATCTACATAAAATTCGGCATATTAATAGGTGTAACCTCAGACGTTAAAAAAGACTCTATATTATATTGATTGGATGCTACGCATATTTTTATGTTCACCAGCTATAACACCAAATTTTTTGGCTAAATATAAAAAATATGAACCGATTTTCAAGAAATTTGGCTACATACAGTGTATTTTTGGAATCAACTTTTTGATCTGGATTTTATGCTTCATGAAATTTAGCATGACAATAGTTCTATCGTGGAAGGTTAGGTTAGTTTGAGGAAGAGAATATTTAATACATCAAATCCAAAAAAATACACCTATACCACTAAATTCAGGAATGTTCTTATATTATATGAGAATTATTATTTAGTTAAATTTTTAATCAAAAATTTATTTTTATTTGAAAACTCTATAACGTTTAACTAACTTTACGATTACGTAAAATAAAAATCTGTAATCAATTTAATTTATTATCAAAAATCGATTTTCATGTAAAGCGTAAACTCGGTTGTAGATCCGTATATAATACTCCCATCACTTATATTTTCCACCGGAAAACTATTCTTATTTCAAAACCTGTAATCGGCTGTATATCAGAAAATAACTATTTTAAATCAGAATTGGATGTAGTTTCCTATGATCCTAAAATAGAGTAAATGATATATTCATATTACATTTTCACAAAAATTCGAATTTAAATCGGCTGTGGTTCCTTATATAACACTTAAATCTATCTAGAAAATCATTCTTATCTCCCCTTAAAATTTCTATTTATATACCTCTTTAAAAATTTACTTTAAATAACTCTCAATTCGAGAAAACAATAAAGATGCGTAATCACTAATATTTTCCATACAAATCGAGTTTTATATCAAACATATAAAATATAAATTTATTGTTAAATCGAGATAACAATAAAAATCTGTGATCAGTTAAATATACCATGAAAAAATTATATTGATATAAATTCGGTTGCCATTGTTTAAATACAGCTCAAATCTAAAAAACCATGAAGATATGTATTTGACTACTCATTAAAGTGTCCCGAAAGACAACACTTTTGCAAATCTTATATAAATAGGTAGACCTCTCAAATAATGCATATAAAGCATTGTTCATATAAAATTTGGATGAATTCATCTTTCGATATCTTTTTATACTTTTAGAAAATTATCCCCCAAAAATTCTGCACAACTTTTTCTGTATGTAGCGCCGTATTTATTGCAAGCTTTTCAAATTAAATAATGATTTTGAATAACTCCAGCACACATTTTCCATTTACCATTAACAAATTCCGAAATTTTTTTAATTGGAGGAAGATTTTGATATTTTAATAAGTAAAATTATTTGGTTATGTTTTTTGTATATCTAACGATATTTGACCTTTAAACCTTTATTTTTTTCGGATTTAATAAGTGTTGTCTAAATCCAGCCAAAACTTAAGTGTGGATGCATAAAAGCTAATGAATAAAAATAATATTTTTAAACATACTTTTGTATAAATGGATGTATTTGAGAAACAATGATGAGACAAAAACGGTGGTTTTACTCTTTAATGAACAACTCAAACATTTTCCATTTACCATTAACAAATTCCGAAATTTTTTTAATTGGAGGAAGATTTGGATATTTTAATAAGTAAAATTATTTGGGTATGTTTTTTGTATATCTACCGATATTTGACCTTTAAACCTTTATTTCTTGTTGTCTAAATCCAGCCAAAACTTAAGTGTGAATGCATAAAAGCTAATGAATAAAAATAATATTTTTAAACATACTTTTGTATAAATGGATGTATTTGAGAAACAATGATGAGACAAAAACGGTGGTTTTACTCTTTAATGAACAACTCAAAATTGTTTGTTAAATTAAAAGTTGTTTTGTTTTCTCTGTCAAAATTCAAGGACTCTTCATATTTTCCTAGGACAGTAATTTTGTTCTTTTTTAAGAATTTTGAAATCTTGCAATGAGCCCAAATTTTTCATGATTTTGTCCAGAATTTTTCATAATCGTTTCAGAGTTTCTTCAATTGCATGTAATTTTTCAAATAGCAAGAAAATCGCTTGAAATTTTGTATGCTTAATGGTACGTATTTTTGTAGTTAATAAAATGCCCCGAAGAATTTTGCCTCTTTACACCAGAGGCAGTACAATTCAAAGCAAAGTGTGACCAAATTTAAACTGAACATTTCTTAAAATCTACTGCACGTAGAAAAATTAAAACAACTAATTTGAAAGTGTAATTAGTTCCCCACCAGTGATTGAAAATGCTGATTTCAGTATAATTTCTCGAAAAAAGTTTCTTAAATTTGTCTACAAATTAGTCAAAATTTCCTAATTTAAGCTCATTATCAATTTGTAAATTTTTAAAGGACTTTTTGGTGCAGAAACTTACTTTAAGTATTAAACAAAATGCGGAAAAATATATTAACTATTTTATCGTTATAAGCTAAATTTTGACATCTATTTAAAAAAGTATAGTCATTACAGATGGAAAAATATTCTTTTTCTTTACACGCAGCTAGTATAATATAAATTTTAAAGAACAATATTACCTTTGTTTTGATATACTAAGCGTATTTCTATTATTTACCGTTCTGGAGTTATCGCTTCATATGTTGCTATATAATATAAATTTTGAAGAACAGTATTAGCTTTGTTTTGATATACTAAGCGTATTTATATTATTTACCGTTCTGGAGTTATAGCTTCATTTTTTTTTTTTGGCCAAAAATTTGGATTTTTTTTTTCAAAATTTGAGCGACGAGCGGCACGTGTTAACGTCGTTTAATCGAGCTCAAACTTGGTTGTCTCAATATCTGGAAAGGGGAATCGTTTTGTACAGACGAACAAGATTTTTGTTTCCCCATATAAGATCAGTCTAATACACATATATATGTATGTATATATTGGTAAACCTGAACCAACAAATATAATATCTACTCGGTGGAGTTATCCAGTTTTTTTTTACCGAGCGCGTCCCCGGGTGGCGGATAGGGGGTGGTGATGGACCATCTGTCCTCTCCCAGCTTTAATTTTACTTAAGCTGAGGGAGGGCAGATTGTCCACCACCTGGGAATATTATATTCCCCGCGGACCAAAAAACTGGAAAAAATAAATATGGAAAATAAAAATAAAAAGATAAAAGTTACGGTGCAGGGCCTAAATAAGCCAGTACCGGCGGCAAGTGTTGATCTACTCGCGAGTCACGTGTCGTCGTCATCCTGCAATCGTGAGCAAAATACTACTACGGAGGTGGGTACCTTGGCCTCCGTGGCGGACAATGCGTCAAGTGTACAACATGTCACTGGCAAAAATATAGGGGTGAAAGAGAAGGATGTACTCGGAGAGAGCTCTAAGCTACCTCAGCCTTTAAATATAGGTGAGGGTTCCGACTCTGAATCCTCAGATGATAATAATAATACCATTATAGCAAATCCCAAAAAGGGTGAAGTAGAGCAAATGGTGAAAGAGGTGAGTGATAGCATAGCTAAACTACCTATTACTAAGAAAAGACTTTCTGGAGCACAGAGGAGGAAGTTGAAAAAGATGCTTCAGGAAATCATAGTTAGTCAATCCCACGACACTCCAAAGGAAAAATAGGACTCTCTCACAAGATCTGAGGCAAAAAGGATCAGGTCTCCCGAGGAGTTGACAACTGAGAATAAACCTAAGAAGAAAAAGAGCTCCCCGTCTTCTAATACACAGTCGAAGCCAAGCCATACTTCACTCAAAGGAATCTCAAGTGAGAATCCTGCGTGTAAGGGTGACAACGCCAAGCCAGATATTCCGAAGACGAACACGACGGCGAAATCAACCTCGGAGGTAAGGGAATCTCAAAAGGAGCCCCGAAAAACGAGGAAGAAGAAGCTAGACGGAGGAAAATTAAAAGAGCCGCCATTTATGCCAAAGTTGCCAGAAGTAGGCACCGGGACGATCTCTGCTATGCAGTTTACGATGCCGGTAATCCGACAGGCAAAATTCCAATAGACCAACAGAGTAAAATAGAAGACCTGGTCAACAATAAGATAGTGGATCATGCAATCGCTTCAAAGGGCAAACAACCAATAGAGAGCGAGAGCTGCGAGTTCAGCATGGGCGTGATGTTGATGAGGTTGGCATCTCACCAATGTGTTAGCACCCTAAAGAACTTGGTGGAAAGTATCCCTCTCCCTGGGACGGCGCTAAGCTGGGACTGGCAAAGAAGAGCGAGCTTCCGGTTCTCTTAAAGTCCACTGTCTACATAAAAGGATGTTGTAGTAAACTGGCTAATGAACGTATACTGGAAATTCTTGGAGGTCAAAATGCTGAGCTGGCCGTGAAAAAAATGGGATGTCTTTTACAGGAAAGAAGAACCTGAGGGAACTTTATTTGTAATAGGTATCGACTAGAAATCCATGGCTAGTCTTGCCAAAAATAAAGGTTTATAGGCTTACTTCGCCTCTAAAGCTGTCATATTCAAATTTGGGAAGGTGCCGATTGGAAGGGCTGTTACAACAAGCCTCGAAAAGGACACTAAAAAACCTAAGACCACAGCATCAGTATCCACTACTGATAACGTTGAGGAGTCAAATCCTAAAATCGAGGAATTTACCATTAACTCGCCAGAAGAAAGTGTAGTTGCCCTTTCCAAAATTGGGAAGGCGTCGATTGAAAGGGCTGTCAAAACCGGCCCCGACAAGGACACAAAAACACCTAAGACAGTACCCAAAGCATCATTAGCAAGTACTGGCAATGTTGAGGAGTCAAATCCTAAAAGCGAGGAGGAAATCACTCACCCGCCAGAAGACAGAACAGCAGTGCTCTCCAGAATTGGGAATGTGTCTATTAAAAATACTGCTATTCCTATGCCTGATAAAGACACCACAGAGCCATCAACAGTACCCACTGCATTAATAGCCACTTCAGGCTATCCGGAGGAGTCAAATCCAAAGAGCGAGGAGGTGACCACCAACTCGCTGGAAGACAGTTTAATGGATGACCATGATTGAGGTAATCCAAATAAACCTCCATCGGAGCGAGACAGCTACCAACGCTCTGATGGCTAAAATTAACACAGGTAAAATACATATAGCTTTAATCCAGGAACCTTGTACGATTCGCAACAAG
Source organism: Lucilia sericata (assembly GCF_015586225.1). Taxonomy (NCBI): domain Eukaryota; kingdom Metazoa; phylum Arthropoda; class Insecta; order Diptera; family Calliphoridae; genus Lucilia; species Lucilia sericata. The sequence goes on from NW_023994239.1 coordinate 248,689, forward strand.
GTTTCTGGATTAAATCACGTAAATTTCCAACTTTTCTACGCTGATACAGGATCTCGCCCGAGAACATGTAACTTATGTCACAAGAACTTATGTTTTCTCCTCTCAACAGGATTATCAACATCGGATGCAACGGTGCTGAAGCAAGGTCGTGGCAACATATTCCTTGCTTCTTTTACCTGCCTTTCTATTCTCCAACACTACCACCAACGTCGGATCTGATGAAACTGGTTGAAGAGGCACAAAGAAAAAATAAGAAAATTGTAATAGGTTGTGATGCCAACTCGCACCATGTAGCTTGGGGTAGTACAAACACCAATCGCAGGGGACAAGCCCTCATGGATTTCCTTAATACTAAAGACTTGATAACATTGAACTTAGGTAATAAAGCTACCTTCGTCAATAGAATCAGAGAAGAAGTATTAGATATAACTATATGTTCAGAAGAGCTTATAAACGAAATTCAGGATTGGAGAGTTTCGGACGAGCACTCCTTTTCTGATCATCGGTACATAAGATTCAGAATACTAAGGCCACCAAAGCCGATAAAGTTTCGGAATAAGTCTAAAACTAATTGGACAATGTTCGGGACCTTACTAAAGAACCGTTTAGGTCAGGACACTTTTCAATGTCGAAATAAAGAGGACATAGATGCCAAAGTGGAAACGTTCACAAGTGCCCTGGTTGAATCGTTTGAGGACAGCTGCCCTCTGCGAGAGCGGAGATCTGCCCAGGAAAAACCCTGGGTAACTGGGAAGATCCGGAACTTGGGAGGACTCTTCGCAAACTATTTAACCGGGCACAGCGTTAAAAGACCGCAATATACTGGGATGAGTATCGAAATAAACTTGGTGAATATAAGAAAATCGTTCGAAAAGCCTAACGAGACTCCTGGAAACTTTTCTGTGAACAGGTAGATAGCGTAAATGACGTATCGAAGATAAAAAAATTCCTATCCAAAACTCATGTCCAACCGGAATCTATGATTGATGACACGGGCAGGAGGCTTGAGGATATGGAGGAGACAATGAAACTCCTAATGGATTCTCATTTCCCACCCAGTATATCGAATAACATAGATGAACCGATATTGGAGGAAGGGGATGCTAACACGGAAATTGTAATTACATCTGATATGGTTAAAGGGGCAATCAAGAGCTTTGCTCCCTATAAAGCTGCAGGGCCGGATGGAATTTTCCCGGCAATTTTGCAGATGCAGGCGGGACTGGTTTCCGTACATCTGTCGAAGATATTCACTGCATGCTTAAAATTGGCATATACCCCAGTTAAATGGCAAGATGCAAGGGTAATATTTATACCTAAACCAGGGAAACCTAGCTATTCGACACCTAAGTCCTATCGACCGATAAGTTTTACGTCCTTCCTACTTAAAACCTTGGAACGGATAGTCGATAGCATGGTTAAAAACAGTATACCATACAAAGACCTAAGATCGGTGGAAACCGCTTTAAACGAAGTTGTCCACTACATAGGTGAATCTTTCAATAGCAAACTGTATACACTGGCGGTATGCATTGACATCGAAGGCGCTTTCAATAACGTGCACACTGATACCCTTATCCAATCCGTAGACCAGTTTTATGTTGACCGGGTGCTCCGTAACTGGATCAACTACATGCTAAGGAATAGATGGATAAGCTGCGAGATGTACGATATAACTATCAGGAAAAAAGGTATTTCGCGGTATACCACAGGGTGGCATTTTGTCACCTTTAATCTGTTTTACCACGATTAATAGCCTCCTAAGGACCCTAACCGAGAAAGGACTTAGACCTGTCTGCTATGCAGACGATGTCGTAATACTTTTAAAGGGAAAGGATCCAAATTACCTGTGTAGAAGAGCTGAGGAGGCTCTGAATACGGCCTTGAGCTGGGCTCAACCGAGAGGCCTCAATGTTAACCCGGCGAAGACGGAAATCTGTCTTTTCACAAGAAAGACAAAAATTTCTACATATACTGAACCTTGCTTCCTGGGCAAGAAGATACCGGTGACAGACAAAGTTAAGTACTTAGGTGTAATACTTGACCGAAAATTAAAATGGAGACACCACATAGAGGATAGAATCAACAAGGCACATCAGTGCTGGGCGATATGTAGGAGAACCATAGGCATGAAATGGGGTCTTAGTCCTACTATGACAAATTGGCTTTATAAAAGTGTAATTAGACCAATTCTAGCTTATGCTTCAATAATCTGGTGGACTGCTTTGGACAAAAAGTGTAATATCAAACTACTACAGGGAGTTCAGCGTACATGCTGCTTGGGTATAAGTGGTGCCATGTGTACTACTTCAATCAAGGCTCTGGAAACGTTACTAGATATTCCACCCATTGAAACATATATAAGATATGAGGCGGCGCTTACAGCCGAACGGCTCTTTACTTTAGGCGAACTGGCCAAAAACGGTTATAGGACACGTCATCAATGTATACTGGACACATTGGAAGGTTATACATATTCATCGGACGTGCCTGATCGCATACCAGACACAGAATATGTCGGAAACTTTGAAACGCTAATCCCAAATAGAATGTCTTGGTCAAGCGGAACTTTGGAGCAAATACCAGTAGGAATCCGTTGCTACACGGATGGCTCTAAATTAGGGGACAAAGTGGGTCTGGGGTTCTATATTGAAGACCCAGAAACAGAAATATACCACCGTTTACCTAATCATAACACAAGCTTCCAGGCAGAAGTACGAGCAATAACGGAATGTGTAAATTGAATTAGAATAAATATGGTGCCCACAGGGCTTAATATATTTACCGACAGCCAGAAGGCAATTTGTGCGATATCAGGTGATAGAATTAAATTAAAGTTGATAGAATTAAATCTAAGACCGTATTGGATTGTAAGAAAGCTTTAACTGAATACTCTCCCAGAGGTAAGGTTCACATCATATGGGTACCAGGCCACTCGGGAGTAGTCGGCAACGAAAGGTCTAATGTAATAGCTTTAAAGGGAAGGGAGCTCGATGTAGTTAACCTGACAAACGCAAAACCATTCGACGCAACAAAAGCTGAATTAAAAATATGGATGAGAGAATCCATAAGGCCTCCTGGAATAATGAAACGGTGGGTAGAACCACAAAGATTCTATGGGGTGACCCTTATGAGAGCCAGACGAGAAATCTCCTCAAAATGAGCAAGTCTGAGGTTAGTATGATGGTACGTATTCTGAGTGGACACACAGGATTACGTGCACATCTATACAAAATTGGACGTGCGGATTCAGACGAATGTAGAGCATGTGGAGAGGACAGTGAAACTCTGGAGCACTTTCTTTGCCATTGCCAGGCATTCGTCGAAGTTAGATCCAAGTATCTTGGAAGTGATGTTATTCCGAAAATAACATTCTTAACCAACACCGATTGGAAGATTCTTAGGAATTACGTCCAGGAAACTGAGTTTCTGAAGATGGAAAAATAATACATTCAATGAACAATTTTTTTCACGTGGGTCCATATGAGGCCACAACTCTCAAGATGTCGAGTACGTGTACTCACTCGTCCAACTCTCCTGAGCATTAGTGGAACTCCACAAAACTGGTCTATTTCCATTTCACGTCTTTCCAGGTGACAGCAATATTATTGCCATATGTAGTCCCGTGTTTTTGACACATATAAGGGCAATATTTAAATATCTCGCCATATCCGACATTAATGCACATGTGTAGATGTGGAAAACACACCAATGATGGATTTAATAGCAGTTTTCCCTCTTGATCGCTGATATTTTAGCTTGAAGTATTTTGATTCTAGAAGAGCTTTTGGTCCCAAATTCTTCAATGAAGATGCGTTGTCTTGGAATCATCAGGGTCGACGATACCTCTTTTGCACAGTGGTGCACAGGGAATACATTTTTGTCTCTCGAATGCAGGATTTTTTTCCTACATTTATTTAAAATTAAAATATTCGCGAGAAATCTCATTTAAATCTCATTATCTCAATCAAATTTTAACCAGTTTTTATTTATCTTTTTAGAAAGGTTATTTCGACTTTACTATAAAAAGGGCGAAAAAAGAAAGAAAGTCCAATTTTTCCCCATATAAACGCATTTACAAACTTTGGCGGCGATGTCCAGGCTCTTTACCCTAAACATTATTGAAAGATATTTTACATAATTCCATTTGACCTTAACCCATTAGATCATAACCATCTTTAAAAAACAAAAAAAAAACTTTTTTGTGTTTAAATATATTTTATTAGGATCTAATTTGAAACAAAATGAAAAAATAATATTTTTTGGAAAATGTGTTTTTGGGGCTGTACAAATTATTGCAGAATTTATGAAAATTTATATTTATTCATATTTATATTTAACGCTAAACGAAATAAACACACAAAAAACAAAATACACAAGGCAGCAGCGTTGCCACTGACCAAATTTTTAACTTACCAAATTTTTGTCAAAAAACTACCAAAATCGTTTAAATCCTACCAAATTTTGAAAATCATATAAAATTATATTAATGTAACGGTTGTTAGATCTAACAATATTGGCAGAAAATTTTTCAGAAAACGTCTATCGTTCGTGTCAACTAACATTTTTTAGATATTTTTTGAATATTTTTCAGCCATCTTTGTAAGATCTAAAAACCATGTATCACAGCTTTTATGATACATTTATTTCTTGAGATTCTTTTTTAACTGCCAGGCATTCGTCGAAGTTAGATCCAAGTATCTTTGAAGTGATGTTATTCCGGAAATAACATTCCTGACTAACACTGATTGGAAGATTCTTAGATTCTTATTACGTTCAGGAAACTGAGTTTATGAACACTGAAAAATAATTCATTCAGTTCCCTTTTTTTTCATGATAAGGAGCGCACAACAGGCCCGATAGCGGCCTAGGTGTATTTCTTCGGATTTGATGTAGTATACATCCTCCTGTCAACCTACCTTTTTAATTTGTGTATGGATATGAATTTTGTAAAACCCAAACGACTTAGCAACCTAATTACAAGGATTAAAATGTTTTGATTAAATTTGCTGTATATAATTGTACCCAGACCCAATACAAAAATATGTTGGTTATGTAGCAATTGTCAACAAATTTACTCCCAATCAGTTGAAGTACCAAAAAATCATAATATCGGTTCCTTAACTGCAACATAAAAAGCCCAAAATAATATTAATATGGACCTGTTTTTGACAATAGAGTTCTAAAAATTTGCGACAACATACATTTTGATGGACCATTTTCAATCAAAAAGTTTTAAATTTTTTGGTTATTGTACCTTTTTGCATTCCATTTTTTATGTGAATACTTAGATACAATTCGTCATAGACTGCATATTTCTTTGTTTCAGAATTTCAGACAAAATTTTGCCCTAGCTCCCACATAAGGTCGTTCTCAAAAAATTACGATGAAATTTGTGATAAATTTAACATAAATTGTTTTAAGAAATTAATGACTCTAGAAAAATCTGTTGTTTTCAATCCTCAAGTCCCTTTATAAGGCGTTATTCCGAAATCCATTTAATGATTCAAAAAAGTTTGGTAGGTTTTGACAAACCTACCAAAAATCGATTTAAACTACCATCCTACCAAATGAAAAAAATCCTACCAAATTTGGTAGGAAAAGCCCAAAACGGCAACGCTGCAAGGCAGTAAAACCAACAGACATCCAAACATACGAATCGAAATACAGAAAAAAAAAAACAAAATACAAAACGCAATGAAACCAACAGCCATCCAAAAATACGAAACTGAATACTCCAAGAAACAAAAACAATATACAATATATGGACTAAACGTCAAATTGTTATAAAAAATCAGCAGGTACAGACGGCATTTATTAACGTTATAACGTCGTTATGATAGTGTTGTCTAAACAATTGTTTAGACAACGTTGTCTTGATAATAAACGTCATTTGATTGTAAAATTAGTTTAGAATTTTTTTTTTGTGCAATTAAAATAGATTTTTAACATAAGTGTTTATTTACAAAATTTGCATTTAATTGTTTTTATTTCAATAAAAGTATCTGTGAGTTATCGTGATAAAATCAGCATTTTGTTACCCCTATGTATTAACATAAACAAAAAACTGACAATTTTTCTGCCGACGTTTTGTCAAGTGCCGTGATAAATATTTGTCTAATATAGACACGGGGTAATAGAATTATTGAAGATTCGGATCTCGCCGATATCTGGGGTCCACTAAAAACTGATTTCAACAAACATACAGACAGACGGACATGGCTTAATCGACTCCGCTATCTATAAGGATTCAGAATATATGCATACTTTATAGAGTCGGAAAATTATATTTTGGAAATTCTCACGAAGGTGAAGGGTATAAAAATATAATTTGATGAATGAAAAAGTACCACAAGTCCCTTTCAGTAGATTCTCATTCACTAAGGTCCCTACATTTTAAATTTTATATTTCTACTAGCTTTACCCAGTGTGCTTTGCCACCGTAATAATTTTGAAGATTCTAACTGTAATACAATAATACCAGAGATACAATTTTTCCGAACGTTAATTAAGATTTTAATATAATCGATGACAAATTTAAAAAAAGTCTAATATTTTCCCAGATATACGAAATTTTGTATGTATTTTTAATTCATATAGGGGGTGCCAAGACCCCATTGAAAGCCCGCCCGTTATTCTCTAAATGTTCACATGAATGTCAAAGATCTTCATGTAGAATTTGAAGATTCTAGCTCTAATAGTATTTCAGATATACGAATTTTTCTATTTAATTCATATGGGAACTCACAACCTCCAGATGAAAGTCCGCCTTTTTTTTCTTCAAAATGTTCATATGTCTAATAAAGTTCTTCTTGTTAAATTTGAATAATTTTGTTCTATTAGTTTCCCTGATAAGCGAAATTTTGTAATTAATTCATATGTGAGGTGCCAAGCTCCCCATTGAAAGTCCGCCCATTATTCTCTGAATGTTCACATGAATGTCAAAGTTCTCAGATATACGAATTTTTCTATTTAATTTATATGGAGGCTCCAAGCCCCCCATGACGAAAGTCCGCTCTTTTTTCTCCAAAATGTTCAGATGAATATTTAACCCTTTCAGTGGTTTTGTCGAATATATTCGACATTACAATAGACACTGTTTTAAGCATTTTTTGGGTATAATATTTAACTTTAGTTTTAATTTTTTTCTTTTAGATGAAAATGAAGACTTTATTATATTTATAATTGAGATTTTGAAAGATCTTCCGTATTTTAAAAGTATTTAAAAATCAGATTTTAAGAAATTGTCACTTATGACTACTTTTTAAAAAGTGCTTTTTAACAACGTTTAAAAAACAGCTTCAGTTAATGGCCAAAAAAATTGTATTTTAGAGATCGGACTATGCAGATTTAAATTGTATTGTATTGAAAAAAAAAATAAATCATAAAAAATATTGGTGGTACTTTTTGGAGACTGTTTTTCGAATGTCGAATATATTCGACATTTAACTTTGACCTTCTATAACTCACTAGGGAAAACTCAAATTCAAAAAATATTATTTTTCCCGGATTCAGCATACTCAAATTATCTTAAATATAAGTTTTCAAGTTTTTTTCTAGACATAAATTATTTTTGACCCTGAAAGGGTTAAGTTCTTAGTGCAAAATTTGAGGAATTTAGTTCAATTAGTTTCCCAGATAAACTAATTTTTGTATTGTATTAATATGGGAGGTGCTGCTCCCCTCATGGGTAGTCCGCCAATTTATTTCCCAAAATGTTTACATGGATTTTAAAGTTACTCGTGCAAATTTTTAATATTCTAACTGTAATAGTTTCCAAGATAAACGAATTTTTTGTATTGATACTAAAGTTGCTCCGACAAAATTTGAAGACTCTAGCTGTTATATTATCTGAGATATACTAATTTAATATTTTCTTAATATGGGCGTGGAACGTCGCCCACTTGAAATTTCAACACAAAAAGTAGCCTATAGTTCCTTCCAGACATACAGGAAGAAACTGTGAAAATTTCAGGAAAATTGGTCCAGCCGTTTAGCAGTCTATAAAGTCCAAACAAACAAACAAACATACATACAAACACACTTTCATTTTTATATATATAGATTAACTACCTATACCCAATGTGCTTTGCTACCCTAAAAGCAATATAAATAAAAAATCTTATATATATAAGATAAATATACGAATTTTTCTATTTAATTCATATGGGAACTCACAACCCCCAGATGAAAGTCCACCTTTTTTTTTTCTTCAAAATTTTCATATGTCTAATAAAGTTCTTCTTGCTAAATTTGAAGAATTTTGTTCTATTAGTTTCCCTGATAAGCGAAATTTTGTATTTAATTCATATGTGAGGTGCCAAGCTCCCCACTGAAAGTCCGCCCATTATTCTCTGAATGATCACATGAATATCAAAGTTCTTCAATTAAAATTTGAAGATTCTAGCTCTAATAGTTTCTCAGATATACGAATTTTTATATTTAATTTATATGGGGGCTCCAAGCCCCCCATGACGAAAGTCCGCTCCTTTTTCTCCAAAATGTTCAGATGAATATTTAAGTTCTTAGTGCAAAATTTGAGGAATTTAGTTCAATTAGTTTTCCAGATAAACTAATTTTTGTATTGTATTAATATGGGAGGTGCTTCACAGTGGTATAGGAAAAAAAAGAGGAAATAATTCGGTAACTTCTAAACGGTTAATCCGATTTTGATGAAATTTGGTATGCACAAAGAGGAGGTGTTGTCGAGTTTAGGTTTTGAACCTTATAGGCCAACCAGGGGCCCGGCGGGGGGTCCTCAAATTAGGACACCTCGGCTATGTTAAATTTTTAAAACGATCCTATTTCTTCATTTCTTCATAATTTTTGTATTGTATTAATATGGGAGGTGCTTCACAGTGGTATAGGAAAAAAAAGAGGAAATAATTCGGTAACTTCTAAACGGTTAATCCGATTTTGATGAAATTTGGTATGCACAAAGAGGAGGTGTTGTCGAGTTTAGGTTTTGAACCTTATAGGCCAACCAGGGGCCCGGCGGGGGGTCCTCAAATTAGGACACCTCGGCTATGTTAAATTTTTAAAACGATCCTTATAGTTTAGGAGATATTCGCATTTGAAAATTAAAATTTTAAAATTTTTACCGTCCTTACTTTAGTTTTTTGATAATAACGGGTCCAAATATTCCCGATTTTCGCCATTTTTTTTATTCGCTTAACAACAAGTTTATATATCAAGCAGTGAATAGTATAGGCATTTTAATTTAAAAAATTAAAACAATTCGATTTTTTGCCATTTTTTTGGGAAAAAAGTTATCTAAAGTTATATTTAAGTTATCTAAAAAGTTTCTAAGAAGATGTATATAGAACTTATACTTTTTGGAAAGCTGAATTTACATAAAATACGATAAATGAAACAAAACCTAAAAATTGTTGATACCAAGGGGACCAGGTCCATCCAAAAAAATCCTATTTTTTATGGAAAATTCAATTTTGAGCAAAAATTCTCAAATCGCATAATCGATATCAAATTATAGTGACCTGTTTTATATGACCCAATATGTTCTTAATCATTTTGTAACGGGTTTCGATAACCCCGCCCCTGGTATGGATATAATAGGCAAAAAACCAAAAAATCCCATTTTTGGGATTTTTTAAAACTTTTTGGGAATTCCGGGATTTCTAATAAGAAAATTCGAAATGTTTATTTAATTTTGGATTTTGAGTAAAAAAATCTACCTAACTGTAAAATTTCATCAAAAAATATTCATAAATAAAATTTTTATTGCAATTTGAAAAATTTGTATCTTCGCAAATACTGAATAAAAAACATTTTTTTATTTTTTTTAAAAAAAGTATTCCGCGAATTTTTTAATTTTCAAAAATTATATACAGTCTTGAAAAATAGACAAAATTACCTTTCCATTGATATATAACATGCCTACCTAATGTTTTTTAAGTGACAAATTAATTAGGGAAAACTCAACATCTTTTAGAAAATTTACCGATGGTACTTTATGATATTTTTACGATATTGAACATCTATATATATTAAAATGAAAGTGTGTTTGTATGTATGTTTGTTTGTTTGTTTGTTTGGACTTTATAGACTGCTAAACGGCTGGACCAATTTTCCTGAAATTTTCACAGTTTCTTCCTGTATGTCTGGAAGGAACTATAGGCTACTTTTTATGTTGAAATTTCAAGTGGGCGACGTTCCACGCCCATATTAAGAAAATATTAAATTAGTATATCTGAGATAATATAACAGCTAGAGTCTTCAAATTTTGTCGGAGCAACTTTAGTATCAATACAAAAATTCGTTTATCTTGGAAACTATTACAGTTAGAATATTAAAAATGTGCACGAGTAACTTTAAAATCCATGTAAACATTTTGGGAAATAAATTGGCTGACTACCCATGAGGGGAGCAGCACCTCCCATATTAATACAATACATAAATTAGTTTATCTGGGAAACTAATTGAACTAAATTCTTCAAATTTTGCACTAAGAACTTAAATATTCTTCTGAACATTTTGGAGAAAAAAGAGCGGACTTTCGTCATGGGGGGCTTGGAGCCTCCATATAAATTAAATAGAAAAATTCGTATTTCTGAGAAACTATTAGAGCTAGAATCTTCAAATTTTAATTGAAGAACTTTGACATTCATGTGAACATTCAGAGAATAATGGGCGGACTTTCAATGGGGAGCTTGGGAAACTAATAGAACAAAATTCTTTAAATTTAGCAAGAAGAACTTTATTAGACATATGAACATTTTGAAGAAAAAAAAAGGCGGACTTTCATCTGGGGGTTGTGAGTTCCCATATGAATTAAATAGAAAAATTCGTATATCTGAGAAACTATTAGAGCTAGAATCTTTAAATTCTACACGAAGATCTTTGACATTCATGTGAACATTTAGAGAATAACGGGCGGACTTTCAATGGGGTCTTGGCACCCCCTATATGAAATAAATACAAAATTTCGTACATCTGGGAAAATCTTAGATTTTTTTAAATTTGTCATCGTTTACATTAAAATCTTAATTAAGGTTCGGAAAAAATGTATCTCTGGAAAACATTACAGTTAGAATCTACAAAATTATAAAGAAGATATTTTATTTATATTGCTTTTAGGGTAGCAAAGCACATTGGGTATAGGTAGTTAATCTATATATATAAAAATTAAAGTGTGTTTGTATGTTTGTTTGGACTTTATAGACTGCTAAACGGCTGGACCAATTTTCCTGAAATTTTCACAGTTTCTTCCTGTATGTCTGGAAGGAACTATAGGCTACTTTTTATGTTGAAATTTCAAGTGGGCGACGTTCCACGCCCATATTAAGAAAATATTAAATTAGTGTATCTGAGATAATATAACAGCTAGAGTCTTCAAATTTTGTCGGAGCAACTTTAGTATCAATACAAAAATTCGTTTATCTTGGAAACTATTACAGTTAGAATATTAAAAATTTGCACGAGTAACTTTAAAATCCATGTAAACATTTGGGAAATAAATTGGCGGACTACCCATGAGGGGAGCAGCACCTCCCATATTAATACAATACAAAAATTAGTTTATCAGGGAAACTAATTGATCTAAATTCTTCAAATTTTGCACTAAGAACTTAAATATTCATCTGAACATTTTGGAGAAAAAAGAGCAGACTTTCGTCATGGGGGGCTTGGAGCCCCCATATAAATTAAATAGAAAAATTCGTATATCTGAGAAACTATTAGAGCTAGAATCTTCAAATTTTAATTGAAGAACTTTGACATTCATGTGAACATTCAGAGAATAATGGGCGGAATTTCAATGGGGAGCTTGGCACCTCACATATGAATTAAATACAAAATTTCGCTCATCAGGGAAACTAACAAAACAAAATTCTTCAAATTTAGCAAGAAGAGCTTTATTAGACATATGAACATTTTGAAGAAAAAAAAAGGCGGACTTTCATTTGGGGGTTGTGAGTTCCCATATGAATTAAATAGAAAAATTCGTATATCTGAGAAACTATTAGAGCTAGAATCTTCAAATTCTACATGAAGATATTTGACATTCATGTGAACATTTAGAGAGTTTCGGACTTTCAATGGGGTCTTGGCACCCCCTATATGAATTAAATACAAAATTTCGTATATCTGGGAAAATATTAGATTTTTTTTTAAATTTGTCATCGATTACATTAAAATCTTAATTAACGTTCGGAAAAATTGTATCTCTGGAAAACATTACAATTAGAATCTTCAAAATTATTAAGAAGATTTTTTATTTATTTAGGGTAGCAAAGCACAGTGGGTATAGCTAGTATTTTAGAAAATTCGAAAAGTACCATTTATGAGAAAAGTACTAAAAAGAAAAAGATCCTTAAATAATCTTATTCAATGATAATCAAGTGTTTTGAATTCATATCATAGAACATACAAAGAGTATCATTTGAAGAAAGAAAAAGTACCAAAAGTGGAATAAATTCTACCTTAGTGGAAAGTACTAATAAAAATTTTAAAATTTTCCCCCTTTTCGGTTAGAAATATACTTTTTTGAGAATTAAGTTTACAAAGTGTTCCGTGTCTATATCACAGATAAAACTCAAACGATTCAAATCTGCATTCATTTGTTCCAGAAAAGTTGTGCTTTCAAAAAATACCTAACAATTTACTCGAATAATATACCAATAGCTTATTTTGTGTGAGTAAATAAACTACTTTTTCAAATTTTATAAAAATTGGCTCAATGAGTTTGAATAAAATTTAATTTCCCGTTTTTCCTTTTATTGGTACTTTTTTCCCCAGTGCAATAGCAAAAATTTTGTTTCAACAAATATTACAGAGTTAGTCCGTAATTTAATGGGAATACTTCAATAAATCGAAAAAGTTTTCTTAATGTGCTAAAAAAGTACCAAAAATACGGTTTTCTCCCTTTTACACCCAAAAAGAACTGAATTTTAAAAAAGTACGAAACAGGTGTCTTCTAATTTTGGGAGATATATTCAAAATATTTACAAAAATTTTATTTTGATTATTAGTACCGGTCCACACTAGGAAACTTTTGTTGAGAAACTTTTTCTTAATTCTCTTTTGAAGTTTCCTTAATGTCCACACATAGAAACTTTTGTTTCAGAAACTACGTATTAATTGCATTGATTTGTTGTTGTACGAATGAGATGAATAACAAAACAAAACAAGTTTCCGAGTACGAGAAACTCCGTACCGCGAGAGAGATGAATGATATTCTTTCTCTTTCTCTCTCACGTAAAATCAAAAGTTTCCCAAAAAAAGTTTCCTAGTGTGGACCGGCAGTTAGTTAAAAAGTTATAAAGGGCCAAAAATGGTACCAAAATCACCTTTGTTACACATTTTCACCCCTTAAAAGTACGAATTTCAAAAAAGTACCAGATACCCCTCTGCTTATTTTAAGAGTAGATACAGGTGCATTTAAAATTTTTCTTGTATCAATAATATTAGGTAAGATAATTAAGAAAACCTGTTTTACCCGTTTTTTTTTTCCTTTTTTACCCCTAAATGTACAAATTTCCAAAAATCTACAAAAACACATCTACTGTCAAAATTTCATGATTCTAGGTTCAGCCTTTTGGGCTGTGCGATGATGAATCAGTCAGTCAGTAGCGCTACTCTATATATAGATAAAGCCAAATTAATTTTTCTAATAAATAAATTGTGACTTGAATTTTTGCACAGAGGTAGCTATCAATTATACCGAAGCATGTTTAAAGAAAAAAGTTTGCAAAAATACAATTCAAACTTTTGAAGTGTTTATCGTTTTTACAAATAGCATATACGCCCTTATTCTTGTCCATGCTTCACATGTTGGATAATATTTGCGTGTAAACATTTTTAATACACTAGTGCTTAACTAAATTAAATATATCTCAATTATTTGACATTTTCGGAAAATTGTTATCGCCATGGCCATCCGAAATAGGGGATTTTCAACTTTAACAAAATGTAATTTCGGGAAATTTATTACTAAATCCTATAGTAACAGGAAAAATAAATGTGCTAGACAATTTAAACTACATAGTTAGATTCATAGACACCAAATAATTTTGTCCACCTATATTTTGACAGTTTAACGGTTGAAAGTAGACTTAATTAAAAACAAAATTTTATTTAAATGGGATATTGATCATTCCAATTGTTAGTTATTGAGAGTTTTTATTATATTCGTCACAGTAAAGTCTGCCCGTCTCTGGAACTGCCTACCACCAGATCATAGGGTGTTTGCAAATTCGGCTAACATATTTAACATAAACTGTATTTGCATATACATATGTATGTATGTGAGTCATCAGTCAAAGGAGATTACTTTCATCTATTTTTAATATAATCATTGTTGTTACTATCATGGACCTTACTTTATTGTTATTTATTCTTTACAAATTTGAATTGTTAGTAATTCAATTGTAAATTTTGAATTTTTTAGATGTAAGCTCTGTAATAATGTTTTTTTTTTGCCAAATATGGCTTCTTATTATTACCTGAATTGAAACAAATAAAGTGAAAATGACTAACTACCAATCAATTTTAATTACATTTTTACTGATTTATTAAACCTTCAAAAATATAATTGTTATTTGTTTTTGCCTCGGAAAATGACTAACTACCAATCAATTTTAATTACATTTTTACTGATTTATTAAACCTTCAAAAATATAATTGTTATTTGTTTTTTAGATTACCAAACTGCGTATTGAACATTGTTCAGTTTATACAAACTGTTCTTCATGCCTCGAGTCACGTGATCCATTTTGTGGATGGTGTTCTTTGGAAAAACGCTGTACTGTACGTTCTACGTGTCAAAAAGATACTTCTGCTGCTCGCTGGTTGTCATTAGGCAGTGGTCAGCAGTGCATCGATTTTGAGTCAATATTACCGGATAAAATACCTATTACAGAAGTCTCGCAAGTACAACTAATCATTCGCACCCTACCAGAACCTTTCAACGGAAAGTATCGTTGTGTCTTTGGCAATTCTTCGCCTATAGATGCAGAAGTACTTGAAAGTGGTTTATCGTGTATGACACCTCCATTATCCCAACGCCCGCTTATACCACCAAATTCTGATCATGTTTTAGTTCCATTGTCTGTACACAGCTCGGAGACAAACAAAGATTTTGTCACGCGGTCGTTTGCCTTTTTCGACTGTTCGCGACATAATACATGTCAAACTTGTGTTCACAGCTCTTGGGATTGTAATTGGTGTATTTATGATAATAAATGTGTGCACAAAATGCAGCAATGTCGGAATTTGGAAAATGTTATTGTTAAGGAGTTGGAATGTCCACATTTGAAACACTCCAAAGAACCAATTTTAATGCCTGTACGAGTTCCAAAGGAAATACGTTTTGAAATTGAAAATTTGCCGAAACCAAAGAGTGCACACTCTGGATTTTTATGCACTGTCCAAATAGAAGCAGCTCAAATGTTATTACCGGCTCGTATTGAAAACAACAGATTTGTAGTTTGTGAAAAAACGCCATATTTCTATGAAACAAATACATATGAATATCAAGCTAAAGTGGATATTACCTGGAATCGCCAACATTATATAGATACGGCTATTGTTACACTATACAAATGTGATGTTTTGGGATCACATCGTGAACATGCTGATTGTAGTTTATGTGTAACAAGAGATCCGAAATATCATTGTGCCTGGTGCGCAAATACTTGTGTCTATAACGAAACTTGTGCTGCAATCACGGCACTAAACAATGGTGTAGACTTAGACGTATTATCTTCTTCTTCGACACCAGTGCTTCCTCCAAACCATAACTTTGAGTCAAAATTTAATGAATGCCCTAAACCACGCATAGATATGATAAAACCTTTGTTTGGACCTATTGAAGGCGGGACTCTGGTAACAATTGAGGGTAGCAACTTAGGTATACGAGAAGAAGATGTAAAGGGCAAGATATCTATTGGTTCTGTGCCTTGTGAATTGGTCAATTATGAAATATCGGTAAAAATTGAATGCCGCACGGGTGCCGTTAATCACGAGCTAACTGCACCAGTAAAAGTTTTTAATGGCGCAGGTTTTACTGAGTCGAGTGTACAGTTTCAGTTTAAGGATATACAGTTAAATGGCTTAACACCTACAGTGGGTCCCAAATCCGGCGGAACTAAAATTACTTTAATGGGAAAATATTTAAATATTGGTTCTAATATACGTGCTTTTCTAGATGAATACGAATGCTTCATAAATATGATACAGGCATCATCATCACGCCTGACATGCATTACTTCGGAGTCATCACAACCAGAACCAATTAGAACGTTACATCTAATGGTCGATGGTGCTAATCGCACATATACATGCCAAATGCCTCAGCTTCAACAGAACATGCGCTCTTTATATGATCAACAAATTTTGTTTCACAATAACTATCGTTACAATTTACCTTCCCTAGCGATGCCGTGTTCGATATTTAATTACACTCAGGACCCCACCATAATGGAAATTAAACCGCTGCGAAGTTTTGCAAGCGGTGGTCGGCTTTTGACAGTTCATGGCATGTATTTGGATTCCATTCAAAAACCTGAACTAGAAGTGTATTTTGAAAGCGAGCGATTAAACAAAACTACTTGTGTGGTTATAAATTCAAGCCAAATGGAATGCCCATCTCCAGCAGTATCTCAAAAGTTTCTTGCATATAAAACTGCCTTAGATCAACAGTCGGAAAATGTAGGCATTAATCAAGCTACTGCATCATCAGTTTCGTCGGGTTATAATGCTCTAAGAAAGCTTGATAACCCATACAGCAGAGATATGGCCTACATTTATAGTACAACTGGTAATATTTATAATAACAATGATGGTTTTTACCATGCTCAAGATGTGGCGGCTTTTGTAAAAATACGCGAGACTCAGTTAAATCTGCAACTGGGTTTCAATATGGATGATGTTCAATGGGTAAGGGACTTAAATAAATACTTTCCGAGCCTAAGAAGTACCATAGTGTATGTACAAGATCCGAAGTACTACCCATTTAATGAAAATCCAAAACTTTACAAGGGCGATACACTAGTAATTGAAGGAGAAATGTTAAATGTTGCTGCAGACGAATCAGATGTTAAAGTTACCATAGGAACAGAGCAATGCAATGTTACCAGTTTAACGCTTACCCAATTACTATGTACCCCACCAGAAAAACAGCCAGCTCCTACAAATGAAAATGGTGTAGATCAGCTTAATGATTTACCGCTTGTTGTAGTAAACGTTGGTCGCAATATGCGTTTCGTAATAGGACATATAAAGTATGATTTAATGAAACCGTATTCATTTTCACATGTAATGTGGGTTATTATCTGTACAATTATTATTGTTGTTGTACTTTTAATAATTGTTTTATTTGTATATCGACGAAAGACTACACAGGCCGAAAGAGAATATAAACGCATACAAATTCAAATGATTACATTGGAGAGTAACGTTCGTTCAGAATGTAAGCAGGCATTTGCAGAATTGCAAACTGATATGACAGATTTAACGGCCGATTTGGAAACATCCGGTATACCCACCTTAGATCACATTAATTATATTATGAAAGTATTTTTCCCAGGTGTAACAGATCATCCCATATTGAATTCTCCAAAGGTAAGAACTTTTCTGTAAAAACACATTTACTTTTAATCGTAAGATATTATAATTTAACGTTGTAATTAGTTTATAAAAATCCGTCTATTCAAAAAGCCGGTTTGTCATTTAAACGAAAATTTACCATTTCTAGAAACCCGATTTTTTAGTTAAACGAGTATAAAAACCGGTTAACCGCAATTTATAAAAGTGTTAAAAAATTAATAATAAAATGCCCACATTTCATAAAATTTTAGGAATATTAAAGAAAATGTTGATTAAATATAATTCTTGTACTCTTTGTACAACTTGTTGTTTTAGAAAATTAATAGACCAAATCGTTATAGGGTAGAAGGGGGACCATACGCCACTTTTTTTTAAGGCGTTCTCAAATTAAAACCATAATACATATTCTTATTTTTTTTCTTGGTTCGGATACTTAGATATGTTGGCTTTAGTTTTATTCATTTCAATCTTTCCTATATCATCTTAATGTACATATTTTTTTAAATTTTTTGCACTGACCAAAAACGGCGATACCGCCCCACCCATGGGGTAAATACGCCAAGGAGATGGGGCAGATTTGTCATTAGTAAAATAAACCAAAAAAATTTAAAAATAAAAACTTTTTTCGCTATTTTATATTTTAATTCATTAAACAAAGTATAATAAACCAGATAAATATTGTTTATTTCAAATAACTTAACAAAAAAAATTAAAACAAATTGTGACTGTTTTTTTCTATATTTTAACCAAATTTTGTTCTACATCACAAGCATTACATATATTTGGCAAATGTGCCCCACGGGCAGTTTTGGGGGTTTAGTTTCAATTTTTTTTTGGCTTCAAATTATGTTATCGGAAATATTATTATATATTATTGTTCACTATTATTGACGTTCTATCACAGACCAATATATTTTTTCTATCACAAAAACTAAAAAAGTTAGTACAAAAAATACGCCAAGGAGATGGGGCAGATTTGTCATTAGTAAAATAAACCAAAAAAATTTAAAAATAAAAACTTTTTTCGCTATTTTATATTTTAATTCATTAAACAAAGTATAATAAACCAGATAAATATTGTTTATTTCAAATAACTTAACAAAAAAAATTAAAACAAATTGTGACTGTTTTTTTCTATATTTTAACCAAATTTTGTTCTACATCACAAGCATTACATATATTTGGCAAATGTGCCCCACGGGCAGTTTTGGGGGTTTAGTTTCAATTTTTTTTTGGCTTCAAATTATGTTATCGGAAATATTATTATATATTATTGTTCACTATTATTGACGTTCTATCACAGACCAATATATTTTTTCTATCACAAAAACTAAAAAAGTTAGTACAAAAAATTTGCACAGTGAAATATTTTCACAGCCTTTTGAAAAACAATCACGTCTGCCATATGTCCATCATATGTAAAGTTAATGTTTCAAACTTTCAGGGATGATAGATAATCGATAAACGAAAACAAAATTTGATAATGCGATAAAATCGATTACTCGGTTTTCAAGTTATTTGCCATTGGCAGATGTGCCCCTATGGCAGATGATCCCCCTTCTACCCTACATTATGATCTTTAGAAAATAGAAAACTAGTTTTGACTTAAATGCCATGTTTGGTAGACCGACTTATTATATAATTGTATGACAATGAATGTGCCCAAACGAAAAACACCCCATATACATATACATACATATACACATACATATACATATACGTATCCGAATTCTGTCAGAATTCGTTGCGAAAATCGTTTGAAAGGAATTCGGAACTCTTTGTCTAAGGAAATTCGGAAAAATATGCAGAATTTTCGGTCAGAATTAGGTACGAAATCTGATGTAAATTCCTGGGGAAATTCTGAAGGGATTTTCGACAAATCTGATTGAAGTCGGACAAATGTCTAATACCATATCTGACATTCTTTTGACATTTCGTATGAAAGTCTGATCAAATATAAGAAAGTCTGATAGATGTCGGATAAATGTCTGATGAAATGTCCGACAGTTCGTTCAAAAATCTGATCAAGTATAAGAAAGTCTGATAGATGTCTGATAAAATGTCCGACAGTTCGTACAAAAGTCTGATCAAGTATAAGAAAATGGCCTGACTATTCTGATCAATGTCTGATGAAAACTATTTTCATATATATAATTTATTATGGTTTAATTTTATTAATTTTAATAATAATTTATAAGCTTCCATTATTCATTACTTCTTAAGGGTACATACATAAATAAATAATAGAAACTTATAGAATATTTTTTAAATTAATAAAATTAAACCATACTATTTACATATTATATACGAAAATAGAGTTCATTATATACATCTATTTAAAATTATAAAATTAAACCATAAAAAATGATGTCATTTTTTGCTATTTTTTGTGTATTAACAAAGTTTAAAGAAATTTAAACAATAATCATCTCATATGCAGCAAGTAATGCTTTCCAAAGTCCAACTAAGAAAATAAAAAAAAAAAAAAATAAAAATTAAATTCCCTTTTAAAGTACAGTTGACGAATTTCAAAATAGAAACAGGTTTGTGCATGATTTTTATTAAAAAAAAAACAAAATTTCCTTCAGATAATGTGCAGAGTTGTCGCAAAGTTTTCTTACAAAACTACTGAAAATGGGAACAAAATTACCGAGTAAAAAATATCAGAATATCTGCAGACTATTCTGTTAAATATCTAAAGGAAATTTATATTATTCGCTTAATTGCCTGACGAAGTTACAAAAACAAATCTCTTCAGATTATGTGCAGATTTATCGTATTTTACTTCAGAAAATGTACAGACTATTCTTCTTTATGTCTAAAAAGAAAAATAGAAATAACAAAAAAAATTGTCCTCCGCCAATGTGCAGATTAGTCTCATAATTATCGTAACACTGAAAATCCCTTTCGACAATGTGCAGACAAGTCTGATGTTAATCGTTTAATACTTCAGAAAATGTGCAGAAAAGTCTAACAAACAGTTTGCCGATTATTCTGTAAAATGTCTAAAGGAAATTTAGAAATTCGTTAAAAATTCTGATAAAATATAAGAATTATTTCAGAAAATTTCTGACATCAGACATGTCTAAAAAATTGTTTACTGGGTACATATATACAGTGTCTCTCATAATTATTCGAATTTGGGTAAACTATAAAAAGAAACCAAATTTAATAATATATTTTGTGTGCAAAATAAATAAATTAATTTGTTATATTGTCTAGATAGTCCTTATGTTTGATATCACGCTTTTTAAAACTTGAAAAATTTGCATTGACTTAAATTAATTGTGGATTTTAAAAAAAAAGTCCATGAAATTGCCTCTAAAAAGTATACGAATTTTTCCTGTATTTCATATTTGATCATATTATACGCAACACAAATTTTAGAATCGAATAGTTTTTATGCGTAATATTGTTTTAAGGGGTTACTATCCACGGAAAGGATATATTTTTGGCCCATTTGGTCCACAATTTTGGGAAATTTTTACCTTTTTTCAAGTAATATCATTAAAATGGCGATTTTTGGCCATAATTGTAAATTTTTCTCCTTATTTCCAGAGATAAAACAAAAATTTGATATTCGGACTTAAAAGACGCCTTGGGGTATCTAAAAATAATATTTTTTGTTACAAGAATCTGTATTTAAACGTTCCAAGATAAATTATTCGGATCATTCTTCTGTCGCTAATTCAATATATTGGAACTTAAGTCCATTTTTATAATACTAGGATCAACTATTTTCGGGGAAAGTTTTCTGGTATATATTCTTTTAGATATCAGCTTTTATACATTTTAAGTTTTCCATGTGTTGTGGAAGTGTACATCTCCAAAACATGCCTCTAAAAAACACCATACAAAATAGTAAAATTATTATTTTTATATATCAATGGCCTCCATGCTGCATGGCACGATATCATTATGATCTAACTCAAAAATGTTGATATGTGTTTAAATATTATTTACTATGATCAAATTAAAATCAAAATTTTGGACTTACAGTGTTATTGTAACGGGCAAAATAAGCGTGAAAGTTACGAGTAGTAAAAACTGAAATCTACTATATAGGATGACGTTTTGTTAAGACATGTTTTGGGGTTGTATACCGCTATAATATATTGAAAATTTAAAATATATTAGTGCCAATATGTACATGAATATACACTAGACAACTTTGTCGGAAAATATCGTTCCTAGAGGTACGAAAAGTGACTTATGATCCAGATTATTCAATTAGAAACTGAAAAACGACACCAAAACTACTTCCTTATAACAAAAAGTATTATTTTTAGATATCCTATGGGTTCTATTAAATTCCAATATTAAATTTTGGTTTTATCTCAGGAAAAAGGTGAAAACATTACAAATATAGCCAAAAATCGCCATTTTAATGATATTACATGAAAAGAGGGTACAAATCCCCCAAAATTGTGGACCAAATGGGTCAAAAATATATCCATGCGGTTGATAGTTACCCCTTAAAACAATATTAAGCATAAAACCATGCGATTCTAGAATTTGTGTATCGTATAATATGATCAAATATGAAATACAGGAAAAATTCGCATACTTTTGTGAAGTAGTTTCATGGACTTTTTTTAAAAAAAGCACAACTAATTTAAGTAAATGTATAGTTTTTAAGTTTTAAGGGGCGTGATATTAAAACTAAGGACTATCTAGACAATATAACAAATTAATTTATTTATTTTCCACACAAAATATATTATTAAATTTGGTTTTTTTTCATAGTTTACCTAAATTCGAATACTTATGAGAGACACTGTATGTTGAATCAATATTATAGAAATTTCAAAAAAAAGTCTCTTTTTATATGTTCTTACATAATCCAGGCTCTACATGCTTAATGTTTCTTGGTTCAATATTGTAAATTCTAGGTTCAATATTATAAAAAATACTGAAGAACGAAAAAGTACCAAAAAGTCCCATTTTATAGATTCTCACTTAATCCGGAATATTCAAAAAGTACTTTTTGTACAAAGAAAAAGTACAAGAAGTCCCCTTTCATATTATAAAATATATTATAAAAAATTCAAAAATTACCTTTTGAAGAACGAACAAGTAAGAGTGCTATATTCGGCTGTGCCGAATCTTATATACCCTTCACCATAATGTATATAAAAATATCAATTTTATAAAATTTTAATTTTATTTCCTTTTCCCGAATATATCATTATTATAGCAATAGCAAAACATAATGAACAACAACAACGCCAAACGAAATAAACACACAAAAAGCAAAATACACAAGGCAGCAAACCAACAGACATCCAAACATACGAAACGAAATACACCAAAAAAAAAAAACAAAATACACAACGCAATGAAACAATGGACATCCAAACATACGAAACTGAATACACCAATAAACAAAAACAAGGCAATGAAACACACAGCCATCCAAACATATGAAACTGAATACACCAAGAAACAAAAACAACATATACATGGCAATGAAACAGACAGCCATTCAAACATACGAAACGAAATAATCAAAAAAACAAAAACAAAATACACAACGCAATGAATAAGCAGTGTTGTTGTTGCTTATTTTTTATGAAATTTTCAGATGTTGTCTCGGATTTTTTCTTATATCCCCGTTGTTTATGGACGGATTTTGCTGATTTTAAATAGGATACTTCTCGAAAGCATATCTGATAGAATTATTGAAGATTTGGATCCCGAAGATATCTGGGGTCCTCAGAAAACTGATTTCAACAGACAGACAGACGTACATGGCTTAATCGACTCCGCTACCTATAAGGATTCAGAATATATATACTTTATAGGGTCGGAAAATTATATTTTGGAAATTACAAACGGAATGACAAACTTATAAATACCCTTCTCACGAAGGTGAAGGGTATAAAAAGTATCGAAAAGTCCCCTTTTATGGATTCTCACCAGTGTTGCCATTTTAGCACTTTCAGTGCCAGATTTAGCATTTTGCATCGTGAAAATGCATTGAAGTTTGACAAAAATCTGATACAATGTATAGAATTTTGTATAAAATTTTGAAAATTTTTTCGGTGAAAATTAATTTAATGAATTGTCTATTTTTGTATTGTCATTACTCGTTTCACCCTTTTATAATGCCGAACTTTAAAGGCTTTTTATATCAAAGGCTAAAATTAAAATTCGAAATCGTATTTAAGCTGAATTTTTATGTTCAATAATACAAATTCGAAAAGAATTGAAATTCGAAAATGTATGCTGTTACACTTAAGGCATTGTTGCCCAAAATCGCGATTCCCTATCACGCGAGATAGGGCAAGAAATTTCTGCTGACGTTGCGTTGACTCACCTACACTATAAGCTTACTTGTGTATTTTCTTATTTGAGCATGTGTTAGTTGATTATCTCTCAACTTGCAAAACAAAATCAACTCAGTTGCTGATCAGCATTTTAATATACTTTTTAGTTTGCAGTCATTTTATTAGTACAGTTTTATTTTGGGTTACATTTTGTTCTCTGCTGCTTTACCAATACAAATTAATGTGTAACGGTATGTGCATGGGCAACACTGACTTAAGGCCTTAATCAAAAACAAATTTTAATTTTATACAAATTTTGTATGGAAATTTAGTATTAAAAATCTTTAACAAAATAAAATGTTGTTTATGAATATATAAAAAATTATATTACAAATAAAATACGATCATTTGAAAAATATCAAAATGAGGATTATGATGAAGATTTAGTACCAGAAATATTGGAGTCATGCACACATCAACAGTATTTTAATAAAAACTAGAAAAAATAAACATTTATATTAGATTAAAAAATTTTAGCACTTTTTTTTCATCCGTAGAACATTTTAGCACTAAGTTTTTCAAGTTTTACCATATTTTGAAATTCATTTTCTGGCAACACTGGTTCTCACTTAATCCGGGCTCTATATATTTAATTTCATGTATCTACGTTTAATATTGTAGAAGAATCAAGAAGTACCTTTTGAAGAACGAAAAAGTACCAAAAAGTCCCCTTTTATAGGTTTTCATTTAATCCGGACTCTACATAATAATTAATGTCATGTTTCTAGCCAATAACAACGTAACGTAATGGGCTGTTCTTTCATTGCTTTGTTTTTATAATCAAGTAAGTACAATAACAAAATTTACCGTATGATTATGTGTTTTGTTGTTGCTTGTTTATTATTTCTGCCTCAACATGCATGAAAAATCTCAATTTTTGGTGAAATTTTCAGAGGTTGCCTCGGATTTTTGCCCGTATCTCTGTTTTTATTTTTCTGATTTTAAATAGGAAACTTCTCAAAAGAATTGTTGAAGATGATTTCAGATATTTTTTATTTCTTAATTACTCAATAAGTGAGAATATGCGAGTACATATTTGAATTCGATCAATAAAGCAAAAATCAAATTACAGCGTATTCGGTAAATTAATGAACAAAATAAATATGTAATTATAATAATTATAATTAAATGCTGCAACAGGGGTGTTACATAGAACCCCCGCACAAAGGACTATTTTTCAACTTTTAACTGGTACTTTTTGAGTGTTTTATAAAATTGATCCGAAAAATTTAGCATGTGGAACCCGGAGTTAATAAGAATCTATAAAAGGAAATTTGTTGTACTTTTTTGATTTTTAACTGGTACTTTTTGAGTTTTCTATATTATTGAACATAGAAACATGAAATAAAAAATGTAGAGCCCTGATTAAGTGAGAACCTATAAAAGGGAACTTTTAGGTCCTTTTTCGTTTTTCACAAATTTGAGTTTTCTATAATATTGAACATTAAAACATGAAACAAAGCATGTAGAGACCGGAGTAAATGAGAATTCATAAAAGGGGACTTTTTAATACATGATATAACCCAGCAAAAATAATTGATGTTATACTTTACAAACGACATCTTAATCACATCTAAAAATGCGATTGCATACTTATCGCTTTTATAAACCAAACATATCCTTACAAATGAAAACACAGTTTAAAATGAGGAAGGATATGTAGAAAAGTCATTACAAACAACATATTCGAAGTACTTCAAATTTTGATGAAAAACCAATGAAATTTACATAAGCGTTACGTTGAAAGAATGTGGTTTATTTTTGACATACAAATATCGGATTTTTGCAGCTTCTAAAGATAAGATTAGATGTAGTTCAAAGTTGTCAAAAATGAAAAAGATCCCTCCAATGACACGCGAATGTAAAATTCATAGCTTTTTCACTTGAATTTGAAGCACTTCGGGTTACTAGATGTGATGGAAATTCGACAACTTTTTCCACAATTTTTTTGCTGGGAATACAAGTATATAATATTGAACCTAGACATATGAATTAAGTATGTACATCCCGGAGTAAATGAGAACCTATAAAAGGGGACTTTTTGATACTTTTTGAATTTTCTATAGTATTGAACCTAGAAACATAAAATTAAGCATTAAGAGCCCGGAGTAAATAAGAACCTATAAAAGAGGACCCTTTGGTACGTTTTCGTTCTTTAACTGGTAGTTTTTAAGTTTTCAATTATATTGAACACTGAAACTCAGAACTAAGCATTCACGGACTTATGTGAATGTAAATCTAAAGTGGTATTGTTTGAATTTTCTATAATATTGAACTTAAAAATATGAAATTAAATAAAAGATGTTTTCGTACTTCGATTGTTACTTTCTGAGATTGCTTATATATATACGGCAAAACTACATGAAATTTGGACCGCTAATAGGTCTAACCCCAAGAGGAACATAGTCTATATAAGATCTTGATCGGATGTCACGCCCCTTTTTACGCCCACTTTTTGTAAAACTTTTATTACACCAATTTTGCAATGATGCCATGTGGAATGAACATTACGACACATTACATCTTCAAAACCTATAATATATAATATTAAATACATATGAGATTTTTTTCTACTATTTCACTACATAACTAATAAACTTATTTACATAAAATTTGGCATTTAAAGGTCTAACCTCAGAAGTTAAAAAAAACACTATATGGTATTGACTGGATGCTACGCACATTTTTATGTTCACTTTTAGGTAGTTAAAATTTTAATCAAAAATTTATTTTTATTTGAAAGCTCTAAAATGTTTGTAGGTCCTTAACTTACTTTACGATTAGGTAAAATAAAAATCTGTAATCAATTTAATTTATTATCAAAAATCGATTTTCATCTAAAGCGTAAAATCGGTTGTGGATTCGTATACCACATCACTTATATTTTCCACGCGAAAACTATTCTTATTTCAAAACCTGTAGTCCGCTGCATATCTTAAAAAAAAACTATTTTAAAACAGAATCGGAAATTTTTTATCAAAGTTATATTGTTGTAGATCTGTATATATTACTCCCATCACTTATATTTTCCACCGGTAAACTATTTTTATTTCAAAACCTTTAATTTGCTGTATATCATCAGAAAATAACAGTTTTAAAAGAGAATCGGATGTAGTTTCCTACGATCGAGAAAACTATAAACTATATTAGATCTTGAATGAATGTCTACGATGCCACTTTTGTATGCAGTACTGAACAAAAAACTATATCTATATTAGATCTTGAATGAATGTCTACGATGTCACTTTTGTTTGCAGTACTCAACAAAAACCGCTCCTAAAATAGGGTAAATAATATATTCATATTACATTTTTCACAAAAATTCGAATTTTAAATTTAAATCTACAAATCCATCTAGAAAATTTCTATTTATATAACTCTTTAAAAATTTACTTTAAATAACTCTCAATTCGAGAAAAAATAAGATCCGTAATCACTCATATTTTACGTACAAAAATATAAAATTTAAATTTATTGTTAAATCGAGATAACAATAAAAATCTGCAATAAGTTAAAAAAACCATCAAAAATTATCTTGATATAAATTCGGTTGCCATTTTTTAAATGCAGCTCAAATCTAAAAAATCATGATATGTATTTGATAACTCATTTGAGTGTCCTGAAAGACAGTACTTTTGCAAATATTATATAAGTATACCTCTGAAACGATGCATATAAAGCATTATTCATACAATATATAGATGAATTCATCTTTCAATATCTTTTTATACTTTTTCATTTACCATTAACAAATTCCGAAATTTTTCAATTAGAGGAAGATGCGGATATTTTAGTAAGTAAAATTATTTGGGTAACTTTTTTGTATATCTAACGAGATTTCATCTTTAAACCTTTATTTCTTCGGATTTAATAAGTGGTGTCTAAATCCATCCAAAACTTTAGTGTGGATGCATAAAAGCTAATGAATAAAAATAATATTTTAAACATACTTTTTTTATAAATGGATGTATTTTTGAGAAACAAAGACGAAAAAACAGTAGTTTTACTCTTTAATGAACAACTCAAAATTTTTGTAAAATTAAAAGTAGTTTTGTTTTCTCTGTCAATATTCAATTCATTTTTCATGATTTTGTGCAGAATTTCTCATAATCGTTTCAGAGTTTTTTCAATTGCATGTACTTTTTCAAACAGCAAAAAAAAAAATCGCTTGAAATTTTATACGGTTAATGGTACGTATTTTTGAAATTAATAAAATGCCCCGAAGACTTTTGCCTCTTTACACCAGGGGCACTACAATTCAAAGTACGGTGTGACGTAATTTAAACTGAACAGTTCTTTAAATCTACTACACATGGAAAAAATAAAACAAATCATTTGAAAGTGTCCTTAGTTCTTTACCAGTGATTGAAAATGCTGTTTTCAGTATAATTTCTCAAAAAAGTTTTTTAAATTTTTCTACAAATTTAAAGAAACTGACTTTAAGGATTAAAAAAGGCAGAAAAATAAAATATTCATCTGAACATTTTTAAGGAAAAAAGAGCGGACTTTCATCTGGGGGCTTGGAGCCCCCATATGAATAAAATAGAAAAATTCGTATATCTGAGAAACTATTAGAGCTAGAATCTTTAAATTTTACTTGAAGATCTTCGACATTCATCTGAACATTTAGAGTATAACGGGCGGACTTCCAATGGGGTATTTGGTACCTCCCAAATGAATTAAATACAAAATTTCTTTTAACTGGGAAACTAATAGAACTAGATTCTTCAAATTTTGCACAAATTATTTGAATATTCATCTGAATATTTTGGAGGAAAAAGGGCGGACTTTCATCCGGGGAGCATGAAGCCCCCACATGAATTAAATTCGTATATCTGAGAAACTATTAGAGCTAGAATTTTCAAATTTTACATGAAGAACTTTGACATTCATGTGAACATTTAGAGAATAACGGGCGGACTTTCAATGGGGCGCCTGGACCACATATATGAATTAAATACAAATTTTTCATAGATAGATAGAAATTAGCGAACTTGCAACAATTTGCTTGGCATCTCTTATATGTAACATATTGTTAATCTGGAAAACTATTGTAGTTAGAATTTTCAAAATCGTTCAGTGGGTTTTTGATTTAATCAGTTTAAACGGCTAAACTGATTTTCTTGAAATTTTCACAATATCTTCCTGTATGTCTGGAAGGAGTTATAACTGCTTTTTATGTTGAAATTTTAAATGAGCGAGGTCCCACGTATAGAGTCCCCAAATTTTGTACAAGTAATTTTTGTTTAAATACAAATATTTTGGACAAAAATAGGGAGTTCAGCAAAAGCGGGTGTGGCACCTCCCATATGAAGTAAATACTAAAATCTAATTATTAAAATCTGTATATCTAGGAAACTATAACAGCTAGAGTCCCCAATTTTGGTGCCTCTCACGTGAAGTAATTGCAAAAAATTGTATATTCTTATTAATTAATTAATCTATATATATAAAAATTAATGTGTGTTTGTTTGTATGTTTATATGTTTGTATGTTTGAACGTTATAGACTACTAAACGGCTGAACCGATTTTATTCAAATTTTCACAGCGTATTCCTGTATGTCTGGAATAGGTAATAGGCTACTTTTGAAATTCTAAGTGGGCGAGGAGCCACGCCTATATTAAGAAAATATTAAATCCGTATATTTTAGATAATACAACAGTTAGAGTCCTCAAATTTTGTCGGAGCAACTTTAGTGTCAATATAATTATTTAGGACAAAAAGTAGGCGGACTATCATTAGGGGGCGTGGTACCTCCCATATAAATTAAATACAAAAATACGTTTATCTTGGAAACTATTACAGTTAGAATCTTCAAATTTTGCACGAAAAACTTTAACATCCATCTAAACAAAAATTCGTTTACCTGGAAAACCAATGGAACTAAATTCTTCAAATTTCGCACGAAGAACTTAAATATTCATCTCAACATTTTGGAGAAATGTTGGAGGGGCTTGAAGCCCCCATATGAATCAAATAGAAAAAATCGTATATCTGAGAAACTATTAGAGCTAGAATCTTCAAATTTTACATGGAGAACTTTGAAATTCATGTGAACATTTAGAGCATAACGGGCTTTCAATGGGTGGCTTGGCACAACATATATAAATACAAAATTTCGTGCATCTTGGAAACTCTTATATTATTCAAATTTTTTATAGATAGATAGAAATTGGCGATAGATAGAAACTGGCGAACTTGCAATAATTTGCTTGACATCTTTCATATGTAACATATAATAAATCTGGTATTTATTTATACATATTCCTTTTAGGGTAGCAAAGCACACTGGGTATAGCTAGTAAGTATATGAAAAACACTGTTTGTTTGTTTGTTACGCTTTTACGGCAAAACTACTGAACCGATTTACATGAAATTTGTATCGCTAATAGGTCTAATCCCAAAAGGAACAATAGGCTAGATCTTGATAGGATGCCACGCCCCTTTTTACGCCCACTTTTTGTAAAACTATTATAACACCAATTTTGCAATCACAATATGCAAAAACTATTGAACCGATTAACCTGAAATTTTGCATACCGATAGGTATAAGCTTGGAAAGAACTTTAGGCTATATATATGAACTTGTTCCGATACCACGCCCCTTTCTACGCACACTTTTTATAAAACTATACTTACCTATATCTTATAATATAATTATATGAAAGAGAAAGTCTGTTTGTTACGCTTTCACGGATAAACTGCTGAAACGATTTACATGAAATTTAGAACACTAATAGTTCTATTCTAAAGTGGAACAATAGGCTATATAAAGTCATGATTTGGCGTCACGATTCTTCTTATTCTCACTTTTTTCTATATAATTGTTTTACAAAATTTTCATTCGAGACTTACAGAAACTACTCATCCCATTTACATGAAATTTGGTATACCGATAGGTCTGATCTCAGGATCTGGATCGGACGCCACACCCATTTTTACGCCAACTTTTTGTAAAACAATTATTAAACCAAATTTACGTTCAGGCATACAAAAAACTACTGATCCGATTTTCATGAAATCTGTTATAGTGAATGTTGTGGAATGAACAGTACAACACATTACATCTTCAAAACCTATAATATATAATAATAAATATATATGAGACTATTTTTTTACTCCTTCATTACATAACTAATAAACTTATAAACTTAATACACTTTCGGGCCTGTGGTGATCTTAATGAAATGCAATGACCATTTTCCGTCATTTTTTTTTACATTTCATGATATTACTTGTTATAGTATATGAGAATTATTATTTAGGTAGTTAAAATTTTAATTAAAAATTTATATTTATTTGAAAACTCTAAAATGTTTGTAGGTCCTTAACTTACTTTACGATTAGGTAAAATAAAAATCTGTAATTAATTTAATTTATTATCAAAATTGGATTTTCATCTAAAGCGTAAAATCATTTATATTTTCTACGGGAAAACTATTCATATTTCAAAACCTGTTATCCGCTGCATATCCTCAAAAAAACTATTTTAAAACAGAACGGGATGTAGTTTACTACGATCGAGAAATAGCATATGGAAATTTTTTATCAAAGTTATTTTGTTGTAGATCCGTATATATTACTCCCATCGCTTATATTTTCCACCAACGATGCCACTTTAGTATGCAGAATAAAAACTACTGAACAAAACCCGCCCCTAAAATAGGATAAATAATATATTCATATTACATTTTTCATAAAAATTCGAATTTTAAACTTAAATCTACAAATCCATCTAGAAAATCATTCATATCTATATAACTCTCAATTCGAGAACACAATAAAGATCCCTTAGGTTAGGTTGATAGGAGGATGTATACTACATCAAATCCGAAGGAATACACCCAGGCCACTATCGGACCTGTTGTGTGCTCCTTAAAGATAATCATTCATATTTTCCATACAAGTCGACATAAACAAATTTCGTATGAGCCCCCATATAAGGTCCCCTTCAGAAAATTACTTTAACGCTCATTACTGGCTCAAAAATATGAGTACAGGAATAAAATTCGGCAAAAAGACTTGTATAAATTAAATCGTTCTTCAAAATTTTACGAGGATCGCGCCATGATTGACCCCACCCCTCATATAAGGTCCTTTTTAGAAAAAGACTTTAACGCTCATTACTGGTTTAAAAATACAAGTACATCGATGATCTACGACATACACAAGTTTTGCTAAACGAAAATCGTGGTCGAAAACAGTTCCACCTCCCACTGAAGGTCCCCTTCAGAAAATGAAAATTGAAAATTAATATTTTTAATTATGAAGAGCACGGTCCATACTTAAGCCCTCATTAAAGGTCCTCTTCCAAATATTACCCTGATATTTATATTAATATCGAAAAATTTAACATAAATCTAATAAATTGGAAAATCGTTTCGATAATAACAAAATCATCAATTCTTAAATATTACCATCTATATATACATATATAAAAGAGTAGTGTTACTGACTGACTGATTCATCATCGCACAGCCCAAACGAAGAAACGAAGAATCATGAAATTTTGACAGTAGATGTGATTTTGGTTATGTAGATCCACTAAGGAGGATTTTTGAAAATTTGTACATTTACGGGTAAAAAGGGGAAAAAAACGGGTAAAACAGGTTTTCTTAATTATCTTACACAATATTAGTGATACAAGAAAAATTTTAAATGCACCTGTATCTACTCTTAAAATGAGCAGATGGGTGTCTGGTACTTTTTTGAAATTCCTAATTTTAAGGGGTAAAAATGTGTATTAATTGTGATTTTGGTACCTTTTTTGGCCCTTTATAACTTTTGAACTAATTAACATAATAACATTTTTATAAATATTTTGGATACATCTCCCAAAATTATGAGACACCTGTTTCGTACTTTTTTAATATTCAGTCCTTTTTGGGTGTAAAGGGAGAAAACTGTATTTATGGTAGATTTTTTAGCACATTAAGAAAACTTTTTCGGTTTATTGAATTATTTCTATTAAATTACGGACTAACTCTGTAATATTTATTGTAATAAAATGTTTGCTATTTCACTGGAGAAAAAAGTACCAAAAAGGGAAAAAAAAACGGGAAATTTAATTTTATTCAAACTCTTTATTTACTCACACAAAATAAGCTGTTGCTTTATTATTCGAGTACTAAGATCTATATAGGACCAAATTCGAGTAAATTGTTTGGTACTTTTTGAAAGCATTATTTTTCTGGAACAAATGAATGCAGATTTGAATCGTTTGAGTTTTATATGTAATGTATAGTTTTACAAAAGTACGGAACATTTTGTAAACTTAATTCTCAAAAAAGTATATTTCTAAGCGAAAAGGGGAAAAATTGTACTCTTTTTATTAGTACTTTCCACTAAGGTAGAATTTATTCCACTTCTGGTACTTTTTCATTCTTCAAATGATACTCTGTATGTTCTATAATATGAATTCAAAACACATGATTATTAAACATACACGGTCCTCATTGAATAAGATTCTTTAAGTCCTCATTGAATAAGATTCTTTTATCTCATAAATGGTACTTTTTTAATTTTCTAAAATATTCAACCTAGGAACATTATTTTAACATACATGGTCTTGACTAAATGATATTCTGTAAGTGGGAACTATTTGGTACTTTTATATTCTTCAAATGGTACCTTTTAGATTCTTTATAATGGTTAACCGGAACACACGGTCCTTATTAAATGAGAATTTAATGAGAGAGATTTTTGTACTTTTTCGTTTTTCCGATGGTACTTTTTGATATTTTTACGATATTGAACATACATATTGAAAATAAAATTTAAAATGTAAGGACCTTAGTGAATGAGAATTTACTGAAGGGATTTTTGGTACTTTACATTCATTCATCAAACTATATTTTTTGAATTGTATATAATATTGAACACAGAAACATAAAATTTTTGATTAAATATTAATCTATTAAAGGTATTTTATAGTACTTTTTTCAATAGCACTTTCGCATTCAGCTTCTTACTGAATTCGAATTTAATCACGTGATATTGAACGTATAAAACTGAAACATTAAAAAAATGTTTAATCAATTTTAAGTTTTTTATAAAAGTAAACAAAATATTGTATGTATTTTATTTAAGTTAGGGTAGCGAAGCACCCAGGGTATGCTAGTTTATTTATAAAGAAGCATTCCTTTTCGGCTATGATTTAATGGTGGGTATATAAGATTCGGTACAGCCGAATATAACACTTTTACTTGTTTTATACTTAAATTCATAATGTAAACAAAATTAGAGGTATTTTGCAGTATTACTACAATATGTATTTATGGGTTAATTTTGAGGGTGTCCCGGTGGGCAAGTTGGTAGTGTGCTAGCCGATCAGTCTGGAGATTGTGGTTCGATTTCCACCAGAGATTCTGGTCTACCACACTACAACGGCCGTATGGTCATAGTAACCCTGCACAGTGGGGAAGAATCGAAATTTTTTGGAAATAAATCTGGCATTTATAAACGGCTGATCCGATCGGGATAAAATTGGCGTGAGCGTAGCCAAGGAGTATTCGAGTTTAAGTTTTGAAGATAAACCCCGCAGATGCCCCAGAGACGGCGCTGTGGCGGCTCAAAGTAGGGTACCTACGACATGTAAAATTTTTAAACTCGTGCCATTTTTTTGTTTTTTTACATGCTTGGACATACTACTTATCTC
The DNA here is from genome assembly GCF_015586225.1 of Lucilia sericata. NCBI lineage: Eukaryota > Metazoa > Arthropoda > Insecta > Diptera > Calliphoridae > Lucilia > Lucilia sericata. The sequence goes on from NW_023994239.1 coordinate 283,242, forward strand.
TTATAATATCCGAGTTATAGGCATTTAAAAATTTAGTGATACAAAATTTACCATACCTTGGTCCGCCTTTTTTTGAATACCGGGCGTAATTTTGGACCAAATTAGTTAGACAACAAAATTTCCAATAATATACAAAAAATTTCAGATCAATATCATTTACAGATCCAAAAATATACGTTTTTTAATATAAAAATTCAAAAAATTTTAGATTTTTGCCGTTTTTTTTTTTGCCAAAAATGTGTCTTAACTCTTTTATTAATAAAATAAAATTTTCTTTAAGAACATATAACAATTTTATAGTTTTCTAAAAGGTATCTTTACTCAGAAAGCTTTGGCGTAAAAAACTTGTCCTATTTTTTGAAAATGTTGCCACTGCGTCCTTCCGAATATGACCTATTTTTTATCAAAACTTCAACTTTGAGCGACATGTTCTAAAATCCCAAAGCTGGGATCAGAAAACTGAAAGCAGTTTTGGAAACCTCAATATGTTTTCTATTTACTCCAAAAGTATTTCCCAGCCCTGAAAGAAATGTGGACCCTATGGGAAAAAAGTAAAAATCCCATTTTTGGGAATTTCATTCCTATTTTTGGGAATTGCAGGATGCCCTTTGACCTTTTCAATTTTTTTTTGCATTTTCTTATTTGAAATGACAAATTTAACAAGCGTTGAAAATTTCATTGAGTTTTGTTCATAAATAAAGATTTTGTCATATATTACATATTTGTTTAATTTCTAAAACTATGATTTATATCAAAATTTTAATAGGGTCGCAGATAGCTACAACAATTTAGTCCATATTTATCCCTTAATATCTTTTTTTAGTTAGATATGGAAATTCTCGATTCTTTACAAAAATTTTCAAGCCAATATCTCAATTACATTCAAAAATATGTTCATTTAAACCTGTATCCTTTAATTTCATATTTTTCATATTTTAGTATTAAATATGACAGAACATATTTAAATCTTATATTTACCTATTTTCTATTTGTTTGCTTATCCTTATAATTGAAAGGTCCTATTATGCTTAAATCTTCACAAATTTATAACTATTTTTTACCAAAATTTTTTCGACAGATCATTTCGTTCTGTTTCGTTTATGATCATGTAGGTAAAAATATACAGGTAATGATAATTTCTATTCATTCTCTAATAAGAAATAACAATGACTGAATTACAGGCTATAGTAATATAGTCCTAAATGTTAATAGGAAGACAATTCGTAATTTTTTACTTTGGAATACCTGTATCGGAAATGACAAGAATTGGTATATAAGTAGACTTCTCAGATTTTAAGTACCATATTTAATAAATCTACAATGAAGATTACATTAAAGTTGTGTTCCGTTTTATGGAGTGTATCTTCAAAAGGTCCAGAAAGAATTGAAGACATTTCAAATTATATAAAAACTACATATAGTAGAAAAGTAGACAAAACAGGCATATCAAAAATTGAAAACTTTTTAAAGCTTTTTGATGTAAAAAGTAAGTCTGTGGATGGAAATCAAAAGAAATTTCGATTAAAATTTTGTAGTTGGATGGAAACTACTACGGAAATCTCAACTTACAACACATCAACAGGAGCGCCTTGCAAGTCATACGAAGACTTCTGTTCAAGGTTAAAAAAAAAGAGGGTCACACAAAAATTTTTTTCAATCTCAAATGAGGAAATTGCTGATACATTTAACGAAATGCTGAAAAAGGAAAACCAACCTATGGATGCCGTACATATTGCAACTATTCTTCCTAATGCATCACCAAAACGACTTAAGCGAATTGTGGAAAGTATACCAACTCCAACATCACAATCAAATATTACTGAAGAGGAAGCAATAGCGCTTATGTTGGAACTGGGTCTCAGTCGAAATAAGTACCAAATATTAAGGAAAGCTCTGCATGAAAAAGGACACAATATATTACCATCATACAAGGCGATCCAGGAAAAAAAAACAAACTATCCTACCATCACCTATTGCTGTTAATGATGTGGATGCTTGTATTGATATATCATCTTTGCTCGAAAACACAGCATCAAGAATTGTGTCAGACTTTTCAGAAGACCAACTAAGGAAAATTCATAACTGTGATGTTGTCTTAATGTGTAAGTGAGGATGTGACGGTTTATCAGCACTTACAGAATACAAACAAGCTTGTGGAAGTCGGACATTAGCAAACTACAAAAGTGTATTTATGTCATCATTAGTGCCATTACGAATTCGTTCATATTCCCTTAATCCATCATCGTCAAGCATCGGAAATTCATTTGAAGATATATGGATCAATACAACTCCGGGTTCAAAACATTTTTGTAGACCCATTGGATTTGAATATATAAAGGAGTCAAAGAAAACAACAAAAGATTTAGTGGAATATTTAAAAGATGAAATAAATGCACTGGAGCCCATTTGCATAAAAATAAAGGAATTCTCTATTAACGTATCATATCAGCTAAGCTTAACAATGATTGATGGAAAGGTCGGCAATGCCATAACAGAAACTTCTTCCTTCTGGAGATGCTCAATATGTAATGAGAAAAAGTCACAATTCTCAAATACAAACAAAAGCAGAAGTATTAATGAAGAAGTCCTGTCTTTCGGAATTTCACCACTTCATGCCAGAATACGTTTAATCAGATGGGATTAAACATCGACAAACCACTTCCAAGTTGCGGTAGTACAAATGACGGTAATACGGCGAGAAGGTTTTTTCGTGATTTTAAAATTACTTCAAAAATAACTGGAATCGACAAGGAGTTGCTTCGAAGAGTTAACACTATTTTAATAGCACTGAATAGTAAACATAAAATTAATGGAAATCGATTTGGGGAATATACATCTGAAATTTCTAAATTACTTGTATATCTGTATCCATGGAGGGATACAGATATACAAGGACTTATATTACCTTCTGGATATGTATACCGATATGACAGATTATTTTATAGAAAATAAGTAGTGTTAGGAATTAACTATATAAGTAGGTTGTAAGAATTAATTGTATTATGTTTAAGATAAACAGTTCAAATAAAAAAAGCTATTATACTAACTTATGATATTGTATTAAATTGTGTTTTATATTTCGGTGGGCGGGAAAGGAGGTTTGTGTGGGGTGATTTAGGTGTTGTTGTGCGTGGCTCATAATAAAATTATAATTTTTTTATTGTATATACAATGTTATAGTCTTTAATAAAATAATTAACTAAATAATTTTTAAAAATTGTCCAAATATTTTATTCAACACCAAATGTATGTTCTGTCATACTTAATACTAAAATATGAAAAAGATGAAATTAAAGGACACAGGTTTAAATGAACATATTTTTGAATGTAATTGAGATATTGGCTTGAAAATTTTTGTAAAGGGTCGAGAATTTCCATATCTAACTAAAAAATTATATTAAGGGATAAATATGGACTAAATTGTTGTAACTATCTGCGACCCTATTAAAATTTTGATATAAATCATAGTTTTAGAAATTAAACAAATATGTAATATATGACAAAATCTTTATTTATGAACAAAACTCAATGAAATTTTCAACGCTTGTTAAATTTGTCATTTCAAATAAGAAAATGCAAAAAAAAAATTGAAAAGGTCTAAGGGCATCCTGCAATTCCCAAAAATAGGAATGAAAATCCCAAAAATGGGATTTTTTACTTTTTTGCCCATAGGGTCCACATTTCTTTCAGGGCTGGGAAAATAATTTTGGAGTAAATAGAAAACATATTGAGGTTTCCAAAACTGCTTTCAGTTTTCTGATCCCAGCTTTGGGATTTTAGAACATGTCGCCCAAAGTTGAAGTTTTGATAAAAAATAGGTCATATTCGGAAGGACGCAGTGGCAACATTTTCAAAAAATAGGACAAGTTTTTTACGCCAAAGCTTTCTGCGTAAAGATACCTTTTAGAAAACTATAAAATTGTTATATGTTCTTAAAGAAAATTTTATTTTATTAATAAAAGAGTTAAGACACATTTTTGGCAAAAAAAACGGCAAAAATCTAAAATTTTTTGAATTTTTAAATTAAAAAACGTATATTTTTGGATCTGTAAATGATATTGATCTGAAATTTTTTGTATATTATTGGAAATTTTGTTGTCTAACTAACAAGAAAAAAGTGAGTCCATTTGGTTCAAAATTACGCCCGGTATTCAAAAAAAGGCGGACCAAGGTATGGTAAATTTTGTATCACTAAATTTTTAAATGCCTATAACTCGGATATTATAAGAGATAAGTAGTATGTCCAAGCATGTTTTTTCAAGATCTCGTCGAGCGCTTTCAGAAAATATATATGTATTTGGATGAAAAACAATGGCACGAGTTTAAAAATTTTACATGTCGTAGGTACCCTACTTTGAGCCGCCACAGCGCCGTCCCTGGGGCATCTGCGTCCCTGCACCTTCAAAACTTAAACTCGAATACTCCTTGGCTACGCTCACGCCAAACTTTATACCGGCCGGATCAGCCGTTTAGAAATACCAGATTTATTTCCAAAAAATTTCGATTCTGCCCCACTGTGGCCTGATTGGTAAATTAGGCTAGATGCATTTTATTACAATCGAAAGATATTTTAAAAGTATTAACTAATTAAATGTTATTTATTTTCAGTTACGTATAAATAGTCCACATACTAATTATGACACTGCCATGTTGCAATTTGAGCAACTAATTAGCAACAAATATTTTGTATTGACATTCATAGAAACATTGGAAGCTCAAAAATCATTCAACATACGAGACAAGTAAGTAAACCAACTATACTAATCGAAATTAAATATAAAATTTTACTTCCAACAATATGAAGAATTTAATTCAAATTAATTTAATTAGAATTTAAAAATCACTATTAGAAGAAAGCTTGTCATCATAAAAACTTTCCATTGATAAGTTGTTTTCTTCTTTATTGCTGTTTTGCAACTCCAAAATCCATATTCTTACATGCTAAACAAGTAAGAAAGTCGGGCTTGGCCGACTATATGATACCCTACACCAGTTATGAATATTTAATGTGATTTATTTTTATTCCACCATCAAAAATGATGGGGGTATATTGTTTTTGTCATTCCGTTTGTAACACATCGAAATATTCATCATAAAAGTATATATATTCTGGATCCTTACTAAATTCTAACACGATCTAGCTATGTCCATGCAGTTTGTTTGGTATTGAAAATGGGCAATATCGGTCCACGAATTCGCCTAGCCCCCATATAAGGTCCCCTTCACAAAAAAAGAAAGCATCTATAGCGATGAAATTCGACATAAAACCTAAATCGCTCTGTAAAATTTTATAAGGATCGGTCCATAATTGACCCTACCCCCCCTATAAGGTCCCCTTCAGAAAAAGACTTTAAGGCTCATAATTGCCTTAAAGATACATCTATAGCGATGAAATACGACATGAGCATATTTTATAGGAACCTTAATATCATTGTAAAATTTTATAAGGATCGGTACATAATTGACCCTACCTCCCATATAAGGTCCCCTTCAGAAAATGACTTTAACGCTCATGTGACAGAATTCAACATGAGCATATTTTATAGGAACATTAATATGATTGTAAAATTTTATAAGGATCGGTTAGTAATTGACACTACCCCCCATATAAGGTCCCCTTTAGAAAATGGCTTTAACGCTCAAAGCTGTCTAAAAGAAGCATCTATAGTGACGAAATTCGACATGAACTTTTTTTATAGGAAACTTAATATCATTGTAATATTGTATAAGGATCGGTCCATAATTGACCCTATCCCCCATATAAGGTCCCCTTCAGAAAATGACTTTAACGCTTATAACTGTCCAAAGAAGCATCTATAGCGATGTAATTCGACGTGAACATTTCTTACAGAACCTAAATCGTTTTGTATAATTTTATAAGGATCGGTTTATAATTGAGTCTACCCCCCATATAAGGTCCCCTTCAGAAAATGGCTTTGACGCTCATAACTGCATCAATAGCGATGAAATTCGACATGAACATATTTTATAGGAACCTTAATATCATTGTAAAATTTTATAAGGATCGGCCCATAATTGACCCTAGCCCCCATATAAGGTACCCTTCAGAAAATTACTTTAACGTTCATAACTGCCTTAAGGAAGCATTCATAGCGATGAAATTCGACATGAACATATTTTATAGGAACCTTAATCGTTTTGTAAAATTTTTATAAGGATCGGTTAATAATTGACCCTATCCCCCATATAAGGTCCCCTTAAGAAAATGACTTTAACGCTCATAACTGTCTAAAAGAAGCATCTATAGCGATGTAATTCGACATGAACATATTTTACAGGAACCTAAATCGCTTTGTAAAATTTTATAAGGATCGGTTCATAATTGATCCTACCCCCATATAAAGCCCCCTTCAGAAAATGGCTTTGACGGTCATTACTGCCTAAACTAAAACCGTTCTAGAAAATTTGACGAGGATCGGTCCATAATTGACCAAAAAAAAAAGCAATTTATTGGCGAAAAACTTATTTTCTAAAAGAGGCTTTATATGGGGGATAGGAGCAAATGTGGACCGATCCTGATAAAAAGGGCTGGATAGATTTGTATTTACATAATATTTATATAATATATATAATATTTGTCTGTGCTAAATTTCATTACAATAACACTGCTAATAAATGAATTGCGGATATTCAAGTCACTTTCTGAAGGGGGCTTTGTGTGGGGGCTAGGGTCAAATGAAGTCCGATCATTCCGAAATTCGGCAGGGTCATCGAGGATTGTATAAAACATAGTTGTGCGAACTTTCATCGAGATACATTTATATCATACATAATTATGAGCTCAAAAGCCCTTTTCGGGGGTTCAGTCGTATGGGGGATAGGTGAAATAATGGACCGATTTTAACCATTTTCAATAGGCTTAGTCCTTGGATCAAAACAAACATTTGTTCCAAATTTCATCGAATTATCTTGAAAATTGCGACCTGTACTTTGATAACAACGTTTACATGGACACACGGACGGTCGGACGGACATCGTTAAATCGACTCAGAAAGTGATTCTGAGTCGAACAAAAACGGATTTCTTATTCGCGATTGCGAATAATAATGGTAAAAAAATTACAAAAATGGCTTGAGTAGATCCAGATGTTCAAATCAGAACCAAAATAGATAAACAATTTTGATATACATGAAATTGAAATACATAATGATATATAAAATTTACACATTATTTTGTCCGACAAAAAAGTAAATTTACTTTAATGTTAGATGTTATTCAGAAAAATTTTAAGTACAATAATTTAATTTTATTGTTATTTTTGTAGCATTGTATATTAACTTAACGATTTTGAAAAAAAAATTTATATTCAATAATCATTTAACCGATTTAAATAATTATATATAAAATTTACACTTTATTTTGTCCGACAAAAAAGTAAATTTACTTTAATGTTAGATGTTATTCAGAAAAATTTTAAGTACAATAATTTAGTTTTATTGTTATTTTTGTAGCATTGTATATTAACTTAATGATTTTGAAAAAAATTTCCATATTCAATAATCATTTAAACGATTTTTCGCTGAAAGAATATAGCATGAATACTTTTGCACTTTATTTTGTCCGATAGTGTATATTCCGGATCCTTATAAAATTCTACGTCGATTTAGCTATGTCGTCTGTCTGTCCGTCTGTCTAAAACACGCTCACGTTAAAACTAAGCAAAAGAAATAAACCAAATTCACCAAAAATATTCATTGTTATCCTAAGCAGTTTGGTATTGAAAATCTGCAAAATCGGCTCACAATGTAAATTTCAGACTACCTCGAAAAAAATTACGTTTTTTCGTAATTCTAAATTCGTTTTCTCAGAAATTACAAAAGTAATTCGATGAATTTTGTCACACAATACTTTTTTTACTTAGGGATCAGTTATGTTGAAAATCAAAACAATCCATCCAAAATATATAAGGTCCACTTCGAAAATCACTTAATCGCGCGTATTTCATTGATATATAAAGATATCTAGATAAAATTCAGCACGAATATGTTGTGTATACAGTTACCGTAAAAATAATAGCACCACTTCGCAGTTCGATTTTAATTTTTCGATTACGTTATTATCAATATTTTCTCCATAATTTTGTTATATTATTACTTGAAGTCTATACTCTTAAAAAGTAAAAAAAAAATTGCGAAATTAATAAGTGAATTTATAATAATACGTCCAACCGCTTATGTACTCCAATTTGGACCTGTCAAAATAATAGCACTAATAAATTTATTTTTGGCAAAAAAGCAAAGTAGTGCATAATATTTTATTAAAACCCATTAAAATAGGTAAGCTGTTATTTGTATTATTAGTTATTAAATACTACTTTTAAGAATTATAGAATTTGATTTAAAATAATAGGCTATTTCGCGCACTGCAATGGCGAAACTCGTGAAACAATTAAAAAAATTATTTCTAGCGGGAAAACATAATACCGATAAGAAATATTGCGGGATGTTCAAATAAAATGATTGCAAATTATCATATCTTACAAATTTAAATCGAAATTGCTGGACTTCAAACCACTAATTTTCGTTAAATGATTAGAGGCATAGTGCGATAAATTAAAGTAACTCCAATTTTGTTGGAACTGGAAAAAATATTAAAAAGTTTATCTGCAAAAAATGACTAAATATATATCCAGGTGACTATGAGAACACAGCTCAAGTAAAGTACTATTCTTGAAAACAAGGATGTAAAAACAATCTTAGAGTATGTTAAAACCCATTTAGATTAGCCAGTTGAAAACTGGGACTATTTGAGCAGATAAGTCCTAAATTATTTTATTTTGTAGAAAGGATTTTTGATCTTATGTAAGGAGTCCTCAAACTCAAAAATATTCAAAAAAACAGCAAAATATGGCTGTTTTAGTAATATGGTGTTTTAACGCTTTCCGTTCTATGATATAGCACCCATTATCCATATAGTATCTATCATGTAAGCATTGAAATATATTAAAATCCGTATGCAAATTGTATTGCCGAATGTATCTGATGATATTCCACCGAATTCGGTCATGAAATAATACAATAGTAATTGAGAAGGCCTGCCCAGAGTTCCGATTGAATGTCAATCGATAATTTGTATGCCGATGTAAAGAGAAAGATATCTGAAATAAAACCAACCAACAATTATGATTTTTGGAGCACTGTGGAACAATTTGGTGAATTTAATGAAAGGGGTTGGCTAGCCCCCCATGGACCTAGGGCAATGCAACCACAAGCTAATAATAATCCTTAAACTTAATTTGACACAAAACTACTCAAATTATGAGCTCTTTAAAACATTTTTTTATTTTTATTTAACATTTGAACACAAGTGGTGCTATTATTTTGACATGCATTTTCTTTAACTTTTTTTAAAAAAACCTAATTATTTTCAATAAATATGAATTTATATGATTCCGCTTTTTCTTCCATACACATTTCATAACACATTTCTCAATATTTTAAACCAATATACAAACACCACTTTTAAATAATATACTTTTTTTAATAATTCCAAATTCACTAAGGAAGTGGTGCTATTATTCTGACAGCAGCTGTATGTATCAATTAGTCTACGAATTTTTTTCTGGATAGGCCCTTACTTAATTGGCCATAGCTCCTATATAAGGTCTACTTTCGGATATCACTTAAACGCTCATATTTCATTATACCCTACAACACTTTAGTGGGGAGGGTATATTGGGTTTGTGCTGATGTTTGTAACGCACAATAATATTGGTTCTATACCCACCTTAAAGTATACCAATCGGCTTAGAATAATTTTCTGAGTCGATTTAGCTATGTGCGTCCGTCTGTCCGTCCATGTAAACCTTGTAATCAAACTACAGGTCGCAGTTTTGAAGATAATTCAATGAAATTTGGTACATGATTTAATATACTCCTATCTCGACAAAAAGGTGTAAAACCAAGTTCTATACTAGCCTTAATAACCCTCATGAATTTTATAATTATAGGGCCTCATTTAACTCCAGCCCCTACAAAAGCCCTCTTTAAAATTTTACTTAAATATCCACAATTTTATTCCACAATAAATGGCTTATGTATATCTGAGACAAGGTACAATTCAACTTAAATGCTTCATTATGAAAACTAAATCACATTTTATTTTTGTAACAGGTGTAGGGTATTATATGGTCGGCCTCGCTCGACTATAATTTCTTACTTGTTAACTAATGAAGCTATCGGAGTAAAATTCGACGTGAATATGTTTTGTGTATATATAAATCAATCTTCGAAATTTTTTCCGAATCGGTCCATAATTGGTCATAGCTCCCATATAAGGTCCACTTACGAAAATTACTTAAACGCGCGTATGTCTCGAATATGTTAATCTACAAAGAAAAGCTTCCCTCCATGGTGGAATTCGGAGCTATCTAAACTACGCAAAGAAACACGTAGAGCCTTTAACACATATTACAATAACAAATCGTGGCAGCCATACCGCGACAAACTAAAAGCATATAAGAAAGCTATAGCAGTCGCGAAAAGAACCTCATGGAGAAGTTTCTGCGAATCTATAGACAATACAAAGGACTCTGCTAGGCTTAGCAAAATTCTTGCTAAGGGCCAGTCCAATCCAACCTATATCAAAAGGAAGGATGACTCTTGGTCAGAATCATCGGCAGAATCTCTTGATATCCTACTGAATACTCATTTCCCCGGCTGCAAAGACGTTGTCGAGGAAATTGCCATTGAAAGTAGGACTCTATTGGGAATCGATAACAATATCATCTCCCACGATAGAATCTCGTGGGCGATTGACAGTTTTTCCCCATTCAAATCACCAGGGCCAGATGGTATTTTGCCAAGGATGTTACAAAGTGCAAAAGAATATATCATCCCCTGGCTTCATAGAATATACACGCTTAGCCTCTCTCTCAACCATGTTCCGGCAAATTGGAGAAAGGTTAAGGTCGTCTTTATTCCCAAGGCTGGAAAAAGGAGTCATGAGAATGCGAAAGACTTCCGTCCGATAAGTCTTTCATCTTTTCAGCTCAAAACGCTGGAAAGACTCATTGACTCACATATTAGGCAACGACTAGATAGCTCAGCGCGGCTTTCAACTAGTCAACATGCCTACCTTAAGGGACGATCTACAGAGACAGCTCTACATGAGGTTGTCAGAGTTATAGAAAGATCCCTAGAATTTAAACAATATACAATGGGAGCCTTCTTAGACATAGAAGGTGCCTTCAATAATGTAACTACTTCTGCAATTCAACAAGCTCTTGCTAATCTAGATGTTGAAGACTATATCAGCAACTGGTTAGTAACCATGTTGAAATCAAGAATAGTCACTGCAAGTCTTGGTAACAGCGTTAAGTCCAAGCAAGTGGAAAGAGGCACACCACAGGGCGGTGTAATCTCTCCGCTACTATGGCTCATCGTGGTTAACTCGATTCTAATTGAATTGGACAACAAAGGGATAAAAGTCGTTGCTTATGCGGACGATGTTGTGATACTGGTATCAGGTATATTCCCAGACGTGATCAGCGATATTATGTCAAATGCTTTGGTGCTACTCAATAATTGGGCCACAGACAGTGGTCTATGAGTAAACCCAAGCAAAACGGAACTTGTACTATTCACAACAAAGACTAAGATCCCAAGCTTCAACTTGCCGCGGTTAAAGAACTGCGAAATCCCCTATCAAACAATGCCAAATATCTAGGAATTATTCTAGACTTCAAATTATCATGGAGACTCAACGTCCAGCACAGAGTCAAGAAGGCAACGGTCGCCTACTATACCTGTCGCAAGATGTTTGGAATAAAATGGGGACTTAGTCCCAACATAGTTAAATGGATGTACACAGCTATTATACGTCCAATTCTCATTCAGACATTGCAAGAAGGATCTGTCAAGGCTGGGTCGCCTGTCTGACATTACCCTTATTTGGGTCCCTGCGCATAGGGACTATCAAGGCAATGAACGGGCAGATGATCTTGCCAGAACGGGATCTGCTCTTGATATCTCCAACGCCGTTTCAGTAGCAACTCCGTTTTATCAAGAGTAGCATCTTCAGATTCTTTCTTCAGAAGGCTGAAAATAGGTGGATTAATCTGGACACATGCAAAGGGGCCAAGCAAGTGTGGCCTTCCTTTAATGAAAAACGCACTAGACACCTCATAAACCGGAGTAGACGGGATATATCGAGGTTGATAGCTGTAATAACAGGACACTGGGTGCTAGGAAGACATGCAAGTCGGCTTGGGCTCTCTTCAATGAAAACTGTCGCAGTTGCAAAGAAAGGGAAAAGGAAGAAACGGTCTTCCATCTTCTCTGCGAATGCCCTGCTCTAGCTGTTAATAGAAATCGTTTTCTAGGCAGCTACTTCATATCCAACCTGGATGAGATATCTGGAGTCAAGCTCAATGACATCCTGCGATTTCTCACGGCTACAGGCTGGATCTAATACTATACAACAAGACATCTGACGAGTGGTGTGGTCCGTTCAAAACGGATTCTCTTAGACTCTACTTGACTGTTTGCGTGCAGTGAACTACCACGTTAACCAACCAACCATGTTAATCTACGAATTTTTTTCTGGATAGGCCCTTAATTGGTCATAGCTCCCATATAGTGTCCACTTTTGAAAATAACTTAAACGCATATAATTTATTAAATACTAAAGATATCGGAGTAAAATTCGAAGCAAATATGTTTTGTATATAATAAATCATTATGCGAAATTTTTCCCGGATCGGTCTATAATTGGTCACAACTCCCAATAAGGATCATTTCCGAAAATTACTTACATGTACAATTTCATTGACAATAAAAATTATCGAGATAAAAAAAAATTATCGAAAACAACTTGAATATGTTTTGTGTATATGTATATAAATCATTATACACATGTTTTTCCAGATCGGTCCATAAATAGTCATAGCTCCATTTTAAGGTTCACTTCTGAAAATCACAATGCCACATAATTCATTATTAAATGATTATATCCGGATAAAATTCGACATGAGCATATTCTGTGTATAGAATAATTGATCCGTTATAGATCGTAGCTCCCATATAAGGCCTATAACGTCGTTTAAAAAACCCATATCCGAAAATCACTTAAAAATTAATTTTTTCGACCTCATCAAAATAGGTTCCATATATGCCTAAAGAAATTACTAAATGATAGTACCCTCACCATGGAAACAAAACATATGCCAAATTATCTAAAAACGAGATAGTTAAATGGGTTTTAATAAAAAAATGCTTGCTGGTGGAGGGTATTTACGATTCGGCATAGCCGAAAAAAGCACCATACAAGTGGTCTCTCGAAAAACAGTGTAAACAGTCATAGTTGGTTCAAGATCATCAGTATGTCAATGAAATTCTACATATTTTACATGTTATAAATGAAACGGTGAGAATCGGTTCATAATTGACCCTACCCCACATATAACGTCCTCAGTAAACAACTATAACGCTCATAACTTGCTTCAAAATGATAGCAATGCAACGAAATTCGACATAAACAAGTTTTAGAGGAACATAAAACTGTCTACCAAATTTTATGATGATCGGTCCATAATTGACCCTACACCCTATAAAAGCACCCCTTTAGAAAATAACATTAACACTTTTAACTTGCTTCAAAATTATAGCAACGAAATTCGACGTAAATAAGTTTTAGAGGAACTAAAATATCTCTCCCAAATTTTATTGAGATCGGCCCATAATTGACCCTACCAACGCTTCAACATAAAAAAAAAATTGCAACGAAATTCGACATAAACAACTTATTCAAAATTGTAGTAAAGAAATGAAATTCGACATAAACAAGTTTTATAGGAACATAATTCTAATTGTTTTGTCCGAATATAGCACTCTTACTTGTTATAGCCCCCTTTTAACCACCAAGAACAGGTCGAATTGCAAAATAGCGAAATAGTGCTCGAAATTTGGCCCAAAAATCGGTCCTTATCTATACGTGGGTTCAAAACTTTTTCTTCTCGAAATCTTCTCAAAAACTATTTTTTTAGTTAATTTAACCATTAGAAGACATTTCTTTCACTATCTGAACATTTTATTTAAGAAACTTGAAAGTCGGGCCACTGATTCAGCTTTCAGGATCCATATGGTCAATCAAGCTTCGAAAAAACAAATTTTAACATAAAAACAAGTAAGAGTGCTATATTCGGCTGTGCCGAATCTTATATACCCTTCACCATAGTGTATTTAAAAAATATAAATTTTATAAAATTTAAATTTATGTACCTATTTAATTTTCCCGATTATATCATTATTATAGCAATAGCAAAACAAAACAAGTAAGAAATTATAGTCGGGCGAGGCCGACCATATAATACCCTACACCTTTGACAAAAATATAATGTGATTTAGTCGCCATAATAAAGCATTTAAGTTGAATTGTACCTTGCCTTAGATATACATACTTAAGCCGTTTATTGTTGAATAAAATTGTGGACATTTAGGTGAAATTTTGATGGGGGCTTTTCATAGGGGCTAGGGTCATATGAGAACCTATTATTATGGAATTCGTGGGGGTCATCAAGTCTTGTATACAACTTGGTTATTGCAGCTTTTTGTCGTGCCATTTGTGCCAAATTTCATTGAATTATCTCCAAAATTGCGACCTGTAGTTTGATTACAAGTTTTAAAAGCCCTATTCGGGGGTTCAGTTGTATGGGGGCTAGGTGAAATAATGGACCGATGGTAACCATTTTCAATAGGCTTCGTCTACGGTACCATAAAAGATCATGTGCCAAATTTCATTGAATTATCTCCAAAATTGCGACCTGTAGTTTGATTACAAGTTTTAAAAGCCCTATTCGGGGGTTCAGTTGTATGGGGGCTAGGTGAAATAATGGACCGATGTTAACCATTTTCAATAGGCTTTGTCCATGGGACAATAAAATGTCATGTACCAAATTTCATTGAATTATCTTCAAAATTGCGACCTGTAGTTTGATTACAAGGATTACAAGCCCTATTGGGGGGTTCAGTTGTATGGGGGCTAGGTGAAATAATGGACCGATCTTAACCATTTTCAATAGGCTTCGTCACTGGGATAATAGAAGATCATGTACCAAATTTCATTGAATTATCTTCAAAATTGCGACCTGTAGTTTGATTACAAGGTTTACATGGACGGACAGACAGACAGACAGACAGACGGACGGACGGACGGACGGACAGACGGACGGACAGACGGACGGACATAGCTAAATCGACTCAGAAAATGATTCTGAGCCGACTGGTATACTTTAAGGTGGGTATAGGACCAATATTATTGTGCGTTACAAACATCAGCACCAACCCAATATACCCTCCCCACTAAAGTGGTGTAGGGTATAATGAACAACAACGCTAAACGAAATAAACACTCAAAAAACAAAATACACTTTACTGAGTAAAACCAACAGACATCAAACATACGAAACTGTACACCAACAAACAAAAACAATATACACAAGGCAATGAAACACACAGCCATCCAAACATACAAAACTGAATACACCAAGAAACAAAAACAATATACGCAAGGCAATGAAACACACAGCCATCCAAATATACGAAACGAAATACTCGCAAAAAAAAAACAAAATACACAAGGCAATCAAACCAACAGACATCCAAACATACGAAACTGAATACACCAAGAAACAAAAACAATATACACATGCCAATGAAACACACAGCCATCCAAACATGTGAAACGAAATACTCAATGAATAAGCAGTGTTGTTGTTGTTGCTTATTAATCAAAGCATGAAAAAATTGTCTTTTTTAATGAAATTTTCAGAGGTTGTCTCGGATTTTTGCTTATATCTCCGTCATTTATGGACCGATTGTGCTGATTTTAAATAGCGATCTGCTTTCGAGAGCATGTCTAACAGAATTATTGAAGATTCGGATCTCGCCGATATCTGGGGTCCTCTAAAAACTGATTTCAACAGACAGACAGACGGACATGGCTTAATCGACTCCGCTATCTATAAGGATCCAGAGTATATATACTTTATAGGGTCGGAAAATTATATTATAGAAATTACAAACGGAATGACAAACTTATATATACCCTTCTCACGAAGGTGAAGGGTATAATAAAGTAAAAAGTATACTTTTATATTAAGAATTTCATTTATAATTAAAATTAATAAAAATAAGTACAAAACGTAGTTTAAGAAATCTCAGCATATGTCCCCAGTGTAATATTGTGAATCTATTATTTTTTCCAATGCCATATTTATACCCTACACCACTTTAGTGGGGAGGGTAGAAAAGATAAAGCCTATTGAAAATGGTTAACATCGGTCCATTATTTCACCTAGCCCCCATACAATTGAACCCCTGAATTGCGCTTGTAAACCTTGTAATCAAACTACAGGTCGCAATTTTGATGACAATTCAATGAAATTTAGCACATGATCTTCTATTGTCCCAAGGACGAATCCTATTGAAAATGGTTAAGATCGGTCCATTATTTCACCTAGCCCCCATACAACTGAACCCCGGAATGCTTGTAAACCTTGTAATCAAACTACAGGTCGCAATTTTGATGATAATTCAATGAAATTTCGCATATGATCTTCTATGGTACCGGAGACAAAGCCGGTAACATCGGTCCATTATTTCACCCCAACCCACAGTGGGAGAAATGGCCAATCTGGTGTCGCTTTAAAGAAATTTTAAATTTGAGAATTCTGAAATTTTTTTTTAATTTTCTGGTAACTAAGAAACCAAGTGATTTTTGATTTTTTTTATTTCATTTTACTCGCAATATTCACACATTAGTGAGCTTTCAAACTTTGCATATTTTTTAGCAATTGAATTCATTATTTTTTCACTTTTTTACAGTTTAAGTTTGATTACACATAAAATCTTAAGTTTAGATTTTTTTATTTGGATTAGTGGTTTAATTGAAATTATTGGGAATCTATTAAGGGAAAAAATTGGTTTGTGGCCTCTGCTTGTACGGGTTAGTTCTGAATTGTGGTACACAAAATGACCTTTGTAGGAGAGTGTTTTATTATGTGTGACATAATCTTCTGTTGAATAAAAGTTGGGTGGATTCGACAAGATTCGCTCTATCGTTTAGTTTATTAGTTTTTTTGGTCTGTTTTCTATGTCAAGTAAGAAAATTAGCTGCAACTTTTTGCAACTTTTTGACTTATCACGTTTTTTAATGAGTGTTCCAAATGAAAAAACGCACACTTTTTTCATTTGGTACAGTGAACCAGTACCAACAAAAAAACTTTTAACAGCCATACATGACACAATTCTGCTGAAGGATGAAGTCTATTGAGAATTGTTCAAATCGGCCCATTATTTTACCTAGCCCCCATACAAACGGACATCTA
Organism: Lucilia sericata; assembly: GCF_015586225.1. Classification (NCBI taxonomy): domain Eukaryota; kingdom Metazoa; phylum Arthropoda; class Insecta; order Diptera; family Calliphoridae; genus Lucilia; species Lucilia sericata. The sequence continues at coordinate 300,589 of NW_023994239.1, forward strand.
GAATATGGTTTTTAGCTCATAATTTTTTTAAAGACGCTAGTATCTCTACAAAAGTCGTTACAAATAAATTATATATAAGCCTAAATAACATTGTCCATTTCCATAATGATCGGACCACATTTGACCCTACCCCCCATACAAAGCCCCTTCATAAAATGACTTAAATATCCATAATTCCCATATAAATACTAGTGTATCGATTATATTTAGCAAAAATAACTTTAATATAAACATAAATACCCCCACCAAATTTAATGAAGATTGGCCTATGTTTGACCCTAGTCCCCATATATGGCCTTTTTCAAAAAATAAATTGTACACCATTAAATTGCCTTAATATTTAGGAATTAACGTAGAATTTAACGTAAATGCTTTAAAAATAAAAAATAAACCACGTTTTAAATATTAAAATACAAAAATAAAATAAAAAATAGTAATAGTTTCGGTGCATACTGACGTTTTAAATATTAAAATACAAAAATAAAATAAAAAATAGTAATAGTTTCGGTGCATACTGACTGTAGGGTATAAGTCCAAATATCAATAAATATAACTTAAAATGTCTAAAACATGATATCGTTTTCAAAAAGTGTTCAAATCGAATGAAATACAAAAATTATAAACATATTACTACTATTAAATATATGAACAACCGAGGGTGACCGATACAACACTTTATGGCGCACCCTGTACGAAAGTGGCATGTCCCAAAAAAATTTTTTTTAAAAGACCATGTCCTTGGCTATAATTTCACTGAACATTTCTAATAGATCAGATCACTATTTATAAAGATATAAATAAAGATCCACCAGATTGACATTTCTCCCACTGTGCAACCTGACGAATAGGAATTTTAAATTCATAATTATGTTTAATATACTCGTATCTCAACAAAAAGCTGCAAAACCAAGTGCTATACTAGCCTGGATGACTCCCATGAATTTTATAATTATAGTCTCATTTGACCATAGCACCTATACAAAGCCCCCTTCAAAATTTGACTAAAATTTCCACAACTTTATTCAACAATAAATGGCTTAAGTATATCTGAGGCAATGTACAATTCAACTACAATGCTTTATTATGAAAACAAAATCACATTTTATTTTTGTAACAGGTGTAGGGTATTATATGGTCGGCCTCGCCCGACTATAATTTCTTACTTGTTTTTAAATACCAATAAAATACGATGGAGCAAAAAAAACTCACAAACTCCATTTATCATAGAAAGTAGACCTAAATACCTTTTATTTAAGATACAAAGCATAAAATTCTAACGGGTACTTTTTGAGAAAATTTAGTTTCACCCCAAAATAAGGTCGTTTCTATTATTTTTTCCACCACTGTATATAGATAGTGACTGAAACTGAAACACTTTTTTACCAACGGGGTCACCTCTCTTCCATTCAAATTGCGCAATATTAGATGCTTTTTAAATATTTTTACTTTATAGATACTTTTTGTTACGTTATAGATACTTTTTGGATAGCGAATGTTGGCAGGGTATGAATTAAATTTTCACTAACCTCCAAAAATTTCTATCCAAATTGTGACCATAACGTAAAAGCTTAAAGTTTAAAACAATCTAACTTGATATAATCTGAGTGAATGAAAAGGGACACCGTTCGTAAGAAACTGTTCCGCTGTTTCTAGTTTTAGAGAGTAATATTAATTTTACACTCTTTTATGTCATAAACGCCACTTTTTAATATATTTTCTTTATTTCTCTTACTTTATGAAAAATTTAAAATTGCTTAATACTCACTAATCTCACACTTATGTTCATTACATACTAGAAATACCCTGTGTGCTTTGCTACCCTAAAAGCAATATGAATAAAAAACCCACTTAACGATTTGGAAGATTCTTACTATAATGTTTTCAACATATACAATTTTTACATACATATGAGAGATGCTACGCAAATTATTGCAAGTTCGCCAATTTTCCCGAACGTTAATTAAGATTTTAATGTAATGAACAATTTTTATAATCTAATAGTTTACCAGATGTACGAAATTTTGTATTAAATTCCTATGGATGGTGCGAAGCCCCCCATTCCGCCCATTATTCTCTAAATGTTCACATGAATGTCGAAGTTCTTCATGTACAATTTTAAGATTCTAGCTCTTATAGTTTCTCAGATATACAATTTTTATACCCGACACCACTTTAGTGGGGAGGGTATATTGGGTTTGTGCTGATGTTTGTAACATACAAAAATATTCGTCCTACACCCACCTTAAAGTATACCAATCGGCTTAGAATCGTTTTCTGAGTCGATTAAGCTATGTCCGTCCGTCTGGCTGGCTGTCTGTCTGTCCATGTAAACATTGTGCGCAAGGTACAGGTCGCAATTTTCAAGATAATTGGATGAAATTTGGCACACACTCTTTTTTTGGCCCAAGGAAAATGTTTAAAATCGGTCCATTATTTCACCTAGCCCTCATACAACAGAACCCTCCGAAAAGAGCTTCTGAGCTCATAATTATATTAAAAATACCTGTATATTGATAAAAAGCGGCACAACTAAGTTTTCTACGAGCCTTGCCAAATGATGACCTTGCCAAATTTCATAGAGATCGGGACTCATTTGACCCTAGCTCCCATACAAAGTCCCTTTCAGAAAAATTACTTGAATGTCCAAAATTAACTTATAAACACAAATATCGCGATGAAATTCAGCACAATAAAATATTATGTAAATATAAATATATTCACAAAATTTGCTAGGGGCAAATATGGACCATATAAAGCCTGTTTCAGAAAATTAGTTTTTCATCCATAAATTGCTTAAATGTATCGGAACAATTACTTGAATGTCCAAAATTAACTTATAAACACAAATATCGCGATGAAATTCAGCACAATAAAATATTATGTACATATAAATATATTCACAAAATTTTATCAGTCTTGGTCCATATTTGCACCTAGCCCCCATATAAAGCCTCTTTCAGAAAATTAGTTTTTCATCCATAAATTGCTTAAATGTATCGGAACAAGGTAATAGAAGATAAATGCTTTATTATGAAAAATATATCACATTTAATATTCATAACTGTTGTAGGGTATCATATGGTCGGTCACGCCCGACTATACTTTCTTACTTGCTTTTATTTAATTCATATGGGGACTCCAAGCCCCCAAATGAAAGTCCGCTTTTTTTCGCCAAAATGTTCTAATGAATATTAGAGTTCTTCGTGAAAAATTTGAATCTAGTTCTATTAGTTTCCCAGATAAACAAAATTCTGTATTTAATTCATATGGGAGGGGCCAAGCCCCCATTGAAAGTCCGCCTCAAAATGTTCACATGAATATCAAAATTCTTCATGTCAGATTTTAAGATTCTACCTCTAATAGTTTCTCAGTTATACTAATTTTTCTATTTAATTTACATGGGAGCTCCAAGCCCCCCAGATGAAAATCCGCAGTGTTTTTTTACAAAATGTTCAGATGAATATTAAAGTTGGTAAAATTGGTTCAGCCGTTTAGTAATCTATAAACTTCAAATATACAAACATATAAACATACTAACATACAAACACACTTTCATTTTTATATATATAGATTAAACTTCTGTATGTTTTTTATAATCTCCACCACCATCAGATGTGAAAAAGCACAATTTTTTTCGAGGTTGTCTCAAACTTTTACTCATAATACCCTCCACCACCATCAGTGGTGACATAGGGTATATATAACTTTGTCATTCCGTGTGTAACTCCAAGAAATATTCATCTGAGACCCAACAAAGTATATATATTCTTGATCCGTATGAAATTCTGAGTCGATTTCGCTATGTCCGTCTGTCCGTCCGTCCGTCCGTCTGTCTGTGTAAAATACGCTCACGTTAAAACGAAACAATAGAAATTCACCCAAAACATTCTTTATTGTCCGGTACAGTTTGGTATTGAAAATCAGTAAAATCGGTTCACGACGTAAAAAGTTATGTGTAAAAATTTCAGACTACCTCGAAAAAAAATAACGTTTTTTTTTCCCAATTCTTAAGTAGTTTTCTCAGAAACTACCAAAGATATTTCGATGAATTTTGTCGCACATTATTTTTTGTGCCAGGGATCAAGTATGTTCAAACCCCATACAAAGGTGTATATTTTCGGAAATTAGTTTATCGTTAATATCTCCCTCAAAAAATATAATATGAATAGAAATCATGCTGCTAACGTAGATCTCAGTCGGTCCACAATTGGTTATAGCTCCCATATAAGGTCCACTTCCACATACGCACATATCACATTGATAAATAAAGCGCTTGTGATAAAATTCGAGCCGAATATGTTTTGTATACATACAAATCATTCTACAAAATTTCTTTTCGGATCGGTCCATTATTAGTCATAGCTCCCATATAAGGCCCACTTCCGAAAATCACTTAAATGCACATATTTAATTGTCAAATAAAGGTATCTTGATAAAATTCGACACAAATATGTTTCGTCTATATATGAATCACTCTACGAAATTTTTTTCGGATAGGATCGTAATTGGACATAGTTCCCATATAAGGTCCACTTTCGAAAGTGACTTAAACGCATATGTTTCATTGATAAATAAAGCTATCGGTATAAAATTCGACTTGAATATGTTTTGTTTTGTGTACATATAAATCATTCTACCAATTTTTCTCTGGATCGGTCCATTATTGGTTATAGCTCCCATATAAGGCCCTCTTCCGAAAATCATTTAAACTCGCATATTTCATTGTCAAATAAAGCTATCTTGATAAAATTCGATACAAATATGTTTTGTTTACATACATATGCAGTGTTGCCATTTTAGCACTTTCAGTGCCAGATTTAGCATTTTGCATCGTGAAAATGCATTGAAGTTTTTTAAAATTATGCTAAATGCTTTTTACCATAATTTGCTTGATAAAAAAAATTTAAAAATATTTCTATGTTTTTTATAAAAAACTATGTATAGTTTAACTGATAAAAATAATATTGAAAATCAGTGGTTGGATATTGCAAAACAACATTAATACAAAAATCTGATACAATGTATATAACTTTGAAAATTTTATCGGTGAAAATTAATTTAATGAATTGTCTATTTTAAAATTAAAATTCGAAATCGTATTTAAGCTGAATTTTTATGTTCAATAATACAAATTCGAAAAGAATTGAAATTCGAAAATGCATGCTGTTACACTTAAGGCCTTAATATGATTAAATTAACAAATTTTATACAAATTTTGTATGGAAATTTAATATTAAAAATCTTTTGCAAAATAAAATGTTATTTATGAATATATAAAAAATTATATTACAAATAAAATACGATCATTTGAAAAATATCAAAATGAGGATTACGATGAAGATATAGTACCAGAAATATTGGAGTCATGCACTTAGTTTTAGAATATTTTGAAATTCATCTTCTGGCAACACTGTACATATGATTCACTCTGCGAAATTTTCACATATTTTATTAATTAATAAATCTATTGGAGTAATATTCGATATTTTTTTTTTTGCATATAAATCATTATACGAAATTTTTTCTTGATCGATTCATAATTGGTCACAACTCCCATATAAGGATCATTTCTGAAAATTACTTAGACGCACATTGACAATCAAAATCATCGGGATAACATTCGACATAAATGTGTATTTTGTATGTATAAATCGGTATACGGAATTTTACTTCTGAAAATCACTTAATTCATTATTAAATGATTATATCCAGATAAAATTCGACATGAGTATGTTTGTGTATAGATAAATCATTATATTAAAATGTTTGCAACTGGACTATTAATATAAAATTTTATGAAACTAATCAAAATTAGTTCCACACATGCATAAAAGTTAGTACCCTCACTACGGAAAGAAAAATTTTGTCAAGTTATTTAAAAATTAGATTGTTAAATGGGTTTTAATAAAAAGTAGCTTGCTGGTGGAGGGTATTTAAGATTCGGCATAGCCGAATATAGCACTCTAACTTGTTATATATTAAATTTTAATTAACACAATTTATTACAAAATTTCACTATTCACACAACTGATCACCATAAACTTAATATATTTACTGAAATGTGCAAACATTTCTTCATCTAAATTTTGAGACCAAAAATAATTCTGCATTAAATTATCTTGTTAGTACATTAAAAAGTGTCCTTTTTATACATATTTATTCTATCTAATTATTATCACTTGCGTTTCTTTTTGGAATATCAATTTTACCTAAAATTTAACGAAAATATATATATTCGGCTGTGCCGAATCTTATATACCCTTCACCGTAGTGTATTTAAAAAATATCAATTTTATAAAATTTAAATTTATTTCATTTTCCTGACTATATCATTATTATAGCAAAACATAATGAACAGCAACAACGCTAAACGAAATAAACACACAAAAAAAAAAATACACAAGGCAGTAGACAACAGACATCCAAACATACGAAACGAAATGCACAAAAAAACAAAATACACAACGCAATGAAACCAACAGGCAGTCAAACATACGAAACTGCATACACCAAGAAACAAAAACAATATACACAAGGCAATGAAACACACAGCCATCCAAACATAAGAAACAACAACATACACATGGCGATGAAACACACAGCCATTCAAACATACGAAACGAAATAATCAAAAAACAAAAACAAAATACACAACGCAATGAATAAGCAGTGTTGTTGTTGCTTATTTTTTATGAAATTTTCAGATGTTGTTTCGGATTTTTTCTTATATCTCCGTTGTTTATGGACGGATTTTGCTGATTTTAAATAGGATACTTCTCGAAAGCATATCTGATAGAATTATTGAAGATTTGGATCCCGAAGATATATGGGGTCCTCAGAAAACTGATTTCAACAGACAGACAGACGTACATGGCTTAATCGACTCCGCTATCTATAAGGATTCAGAATATATATACTTTATAGGGTCGGAAAATTATATTTCGGAAATTACAAACGGAATGACAAACTTATATATACCCTTCTCACGAAGGTGAAGGGTATAATTAGAAAGTAATGTATTTTGTTTCTGTAAATATTTTTATTTAGCACTGATAAACTTAAAGTTGAGCCTAAATAGTGAGTACTTAGTTCATGTATCCAAAATAAAACTCAAATTTGCTGGCAGGGTAATTATGCTCAACTTTATGTTAGTAAGCGCTACGTGTCAAAAAATACAAACACAAAATACATATTCGAAAGTACCCTGCTATCAATTGCTATTTAAATGGTATCCATAACATAAAATAATATAGGTAAAACAAGTAAGAGTTCTATATTCGGCTGTGCCGAATCTTATATACCCTTCACCGTGATGTGTTAAAAAACAGTCGGTACGAATTTTATTACAAAAAATCAAAAAATACCAATTGCAAAACGGTAAGGTACCAAAAAGGCCCCTTTAATGGGTTCTCACTTAATCCAGACTCTACAAACTTAATTTCATGTTTCTAGGTTCAATATTATAGAAATTTCAAAAAGTACCTTTTGAAGAACGAAAAAGTACCAAAAAGTCCTCTTTTATGGGTTCCCACTTAATCCAGGCTCTACATAATTAATTTCATGTTTCTAGGTTCAATATTATAGAAATTTCAAAAAGTACCTTTTAAAGAACGAAAAAGTACCAAAAAGTCCCCTTTTATGGGTTCTCACATAATCTAGACTCAACATACTTAATTTCATGTTTCTAGGTTCAATAGTACCTTTTAAAGAACGAAAAAGCACCAAAAAGTCCCCTTTTATGGGTTTTCACTTAATCCAGACTCTACATACTTAATTTCATGTTTCTTGGTTCAATATTATAGAAATTTCAAAAAGTACCTTTTGTAGAACGAAAAAGTACTAAAAGGTCCCCTTTTATAGGATCTTACCTAATCAAGGTCTTCCATGCTAAATTTCATGTTTCTAGATTCAATATTATAGAAAATTCAAAAAGTACCTTTTGTAGAACGAAAAAGAACCAAAAAGTCCCCTTTTATGTGTTCTGACCTAATCCGGGCTCTACATACTTAATTTCATGTTTCTAGGTTCAATATTATAGAAAATTAAAAAAGTACCTTTTGTAGAACGAAAAAGTACCAAAAAGTCCCATTTTATAGGTGCTTACGTAGTCAAAACCTTACATGCTAAATTTCGTGTTTCTAGGTTCAATATTATAGAAAATTCAAAAAGTAACTTTTGTAGAACGAAAAAGTACCAAAAAGTCCGCTATTATGTGTTCTCGCCTAATCCGGGCTCTACATACTTAATTTTATATTTCTAGGATCAATATTATAGAAAATTCAAAAAGTACCTTTTGTAGAACGAAAAAGTACCAAAAAGTCCCTTTTTATAGGTTCTCACCTAGTCAAGGCCCTTTATGCAAAATTTCATGTTTATAGGTTCAATATTGTAGAAAATTCCAAAAGTACCTTTTGTAGAACGATAAAGTATCAAGTATAAAAGGGGACTTTTATGTGTTCTCACCTAATCCGGACTCTACATACTTAATTTCATGTTTCTAGGTTCAATATTATAGAAAATTCAAAAAGTACCTTTTGTTGAGCGAAAAAGTACCAAAAAGTCCCCTTTTATGGGTTCTTACCTAATCAAGGCCCTACATGCTAAAATTCATGTTTCTTGGTTCAATATTATAGAAAATTCAAAAAGTACCTTTTGTAGAACGAAAAAGTACTAAAAGTCACCTTTTATGTGTTCTCGCCTAATTCGGGCTCTACAAATTCAATTTCATATTTCTAGGTTCAATATTATAGAAAATTCAAAAAGTACCTTTTTTTAGAACGAAAACGTACCAAAAAGTCCCCTTTAATGTGTTCTCGCCTAATACGGGCTCTACATACTTAATTTCCTGTTTCTATCCAATAACAACGTAACGTAACGTGATGTTCATTCTTTGCTTTGTGTTTATATTATAAACTTTATAAACAAGAAATCACAATAACAAAAAAAATTTACCGTAAGAATAGTGACGTCGTTGGTAAAAAAATGTTCTGCCTGTTTAATACTTACTAATAGTCAATTTCGTTTTAGTTTTAAGTCACTTTTTTATAACACAAAAGTACGTAAAAATAGTAAAATATCCAATTTTGTCATAACAATAGGGAAACTGGAAATTTATCTACTATTACATTTTTATACCCTTCACCTTCGTAAGAAGGGTATATATAAGTTTGTCATTCCGTTTGTAATTTCTATAATATAATTTTCCGACCCTATAAAGTATATATATTCTGGATCCTAATATATAGCGGAGTCGATTTAGCCATGTCCGTCTGTCTGTCTGTATGTTGAAATCAGTTTTCAGAAGACCCCAGATATCCGCGAGATTTTCAATAATTCTATCGGAAATACGGTCGAATAGAACGCTATTTAAAATCAGCCCAATCGGCCCATAAATAACGAAGATATGAGTAAAAATCCGAGACCACCTCTGAAAATTTCATCAAAAATTTACTTTTTTGTTATTTGTTATTGTAATTCTTGTTTATAAACACAAAGCAAAGAATGAACATCACGTTACGTTGTTATTGGCTAGAAACATGAAATTAAAAATGTAGAGCCTGGATTAGGCGAGAACACATTAAAGGGCACTTTTTGGTACTTTTTCGTTCTACAAAAGGTACTTTTTGAATTTTCTATAATATTGAACCTAGAAACATGAAATTAAGTATATAGAGCCCGGACATGAACATGAAATTAAGTAATTACTTTTTTATTATTTGTTATTGTAATTCTTGTTTATAAACACAAAGCAAAGAATGAACATCACGTTACGTTGTTATTGGCTAGAAACATGAAATTAAAAATGTAGAGCCCGGATTAGGTCTGAACACATAAAAGGGGACTTTTTGGTACATTTTCGTTCTATAAAAGGTACTTTTTGAATTTTCTATAATATTGAACCTAGAAACATGAAATTTAGCATGTAGGGCCTTGACTAAGTAAGAACCTATAAAAAGGTATTTTTTGGTACTTTTTCGTTATACAAAAGGTACTCTTTGAATTTTCTATAATATTGAACCTAGAAACATGGTATTAAATATGTAGAGCCCGGATTAGGCCAGAACACATAAAAGGGGACTTTTTGGTACATGAAATTTAGCATGTAGGGCCTTGACTAGGTAAGAACCTATAAAAGGGGACTTTTTGGTACTTTTTCGTTCTCAAAAGGTACTTTTTTAATTTTCTATAATATTGAACCCAGAAACATGAAATTAAGTATGTTGAGCCCGAATTAGATCAGAACAAATAAAAGCGGACTTTTTGGTACTTTTTCGTTCTACAAAAGGTACTTTTTGAATTTTCTATAATATTGAACCTAGAAACATGAAATTTAGCATGTAGGGCCTTGACTAGGTAAGAACCTATAAAAGTGGACTTTTTGGTACTTTTTCGTTTTACAAAAGGTACTTTTTGAAATTTCTATAATATTGAACCTAAAAATATGAAATTAAGCATGAAGAGCACGGATTAAGTTAGAACGTATAAAATGGGATACAATTGGTATTTTTTGATTTTTTTTTGTAATAAAATTCGTACTGACTGTTTTTTAACACATCATGGTGAAGGGTATATAAGATTCGGCACAGCCGAATATAGTACTCTTACTTGTTTAAGTACATATTAAAAGCGACTTTGTAATACATTTTTCTTTATTTCTCTTTTCTCTTTATGAATAATTTAAAAATTGTTTTATACTCACTAATCTCTCACTTATGTTTATTATACATATATTAAACTTATTTTTTATACATATGAATATTAAATTTTAAATTAACACATTTTATTTCACAATGTTTCACTAATAATAATTACTGAAATGTCCAAACTCATCTTCTAAATTTTGAGAACAAAAATAATTCTGCATTAAATTATCTAATTATTCTTATTTATGCTTCTTTTTGGTATATTAATTTGAACTAAAATTTTACAAAAATAGGATAAAAAATAGAATGATCTTGTTTTTGTTACATTTTTGATCGAATTAATATACATATCTAAAAGCACCTTCAACAATAGTAATAGGTAAAATTGTGTAATTGTTAATAGAACTGTTTTTTACGAATGGGATCACTTTTCTTCCATTCAAATTGTGCAATATTAGATGGTTTTTAGATATTTTTAAATACAAGCTGTTACGTTTGTATAGCAATTGTTGGTAGGTAATATGCACATCCAACACTTCTATTACCTTTAGTTACATTAAAATTATCAGTGTGTGCAGTTATTAGGGATGCCAAACGGGACTGGCTTTTACAAATCCCGAGATTCGGGATTTTGAAAATTGCAATCCCGGGATTTTTCGGGATCCCGGGACTTTTCGGGATTTCGGGATTACATGAATTTAATTATTTTATATATGAAAATCTTTAAATCATCATATTTGTAAAGAAAATTGTTTAATTTTGTGGAAATTTAGCAGACAGAAGATATATTTAAATTAAAACAATCCAATTAATTCCAATTTTTAAATAAAAACTTTCAGAATTGCATAATTTTTGAAACTTTTTAAATACATACTTACTTCCTAAATAAAAATAAATATCAAGTTCCGAAATTAGACATAAGCACTTTTTAAAACCTCATACTGTTCCATGTGAACTAATAATTATAACAGATACCAATTCAATTATTTGTACATCAATTTAGAACCTATTCTTTGAAAAATATTTGGAATTTAACACAAAATACATATTAGTTTTGGAACATGTTATTATATTCGTAGTATTAATTTAAAATTTTATGTGCATTCAGAACAAGGTAATTTACCTTTACCGGCATCACTCAGATTTGTAGAAAGTTAGAAATGTCAAATCCTCTAGTATTGAAAAATAAAGTTTGTATTCGACTGTGCCGAAATTAAATATCCACCATCAAAATATTGTAATGTATTGATATTAATATCAGCATTAATGTGTTTTTCAGAGGAGGTCCTATTAGGTTTTCTTGTGTCAATTTTGGTCCAAATTTGCAGCCCAAATAGAATGAGTCTTCTAACTCGTGTTTTCAGCTTACAGACACAGAATGTGTATACTTTTTGGGTCGGTCTACGACCAACATTTCGATGTGTTAACAAGTAAGAAGTTATAGTTGGGCGAAGCCTACCATTTAATACCCTACACCAGTTATAAAAATAAAATGTGATTTATTGTTCATAATAAAGCATCTAAGTTGAATTGTACCTTGCCTCAGATATACTTTAGCTATTTTTTGTTGAATAAAATTGTGACATTTAAGTCATATTTCGAAGGGGGTTTTGTATAGGAGCTAGGGTCAAATGAGGCCGTATCATCAAAAAATACATCAGGGTTATGAAGGCTAGTATAGAACTTGGCTTTGCAGCGTTTTGTCGAGATACGAGTATATTGAAAGCCCTATTCGGGGGGTTCAGTTGTATGGGGGCTAGGTCAAATATTGGACCGATGTTACCCATTTTCAATAAGATCCGTCTCTAGTACAATAGAAAATCATGCCAAATTTCATTGAATTATCTTCAAAATTGCTGTAGTTTGATTACAAGATTTACACGGACGGACGGACATAGCTAAATCGACTCAGAAAATGATTCTGAGCCGATTGGTATACTTTAAGGTGGGTATAGGACCAATATTATTGTGCGTAACAAACATCAGCACAAACCCAATATACCATCCCCACTAAAGTGGTGTAGGGTATAAAAACGAAGTGAATAAATAAATTTATATGTGCTATGTGTATGGAATCATACCACTTTAAAAAATAAAAGGTTCAAATATGTATAAAATTAGCTCTGCGGAATTTAGTTTTTCATGAGTCGAAAATAAAATAAGATCGTAATTTTCAAATTAATGAAAATTATGGCTCAAAAAAAGAAAATAAAAACAGTTTTTGAAACAAATCCCGGGATTTATTTTAAAAAATCCCGGATTTCGGGATATCTTAATCCCGAAAAAATCCCGGGATTTATTTTCCAAATCCCGGGATTTTTCGGGATTAGCAAATCCCGAATCCCGGGATTTTCGGGATCGAGACTTCGGGATTGGCATTCCTAGCAGTTATAGTATAAATAACAATAAACTGCGAATCCTAACTAAAGGGTTATCAATTATTCGTCTTTTTAAAACCCGGTTTTCGATATATACTTTTTTTTAAATTTTGGATTAAAAACTTCCACAGTTTAATTATGTATGTATCAATCAGATTTTTTATGTTTCATTAACAAATAAAATATCCTAATAAATTATGTAAATTTTATTTTATCCACATTTTAAAATGTTGACAAATTTGCCAGAAACAACTACATACAACTAAAACAAGTAAAATTTACTATAAGAATGCCAGAATATATATAAGTTATTACTTTGTAATTGTTTTTCTATTCATTGATGTTTCCCCTGCCAACAATTGCTATCCAAATTGTGATCATAACGTAACAGTTTAAAGTTTAAAACATTCTGATCTGATATAATCTGAGTGGACTATAAGTGACGACGTTTGTAAGAAACTGTTCCGCCTGTTTAATACTTACTTGATGAGTCGTTTTCGTTTCACTTTTATGTCACTTTTTTATAACATAAAAGAGTGCAAAATTAGTTTTGTCATAACAATAGGGAAACTGGAAATTATTCTAATATTACACTCCTTTATGTCATAAAAGCGACTTTATAACATATTTTCTTTATTTCTCTTTTCTCTTACTTTATGAATAATTTAAAAATTGCTTTATACTCACTAATCTCTCACTTGTGTTTATTATATGTTAAACTTATGTTTTTATACCCTCCACCCAGAGATACAAGCCGAGACGGCTCAAATCGGCGGCGGCTGGCCGCCGGTAATATTTTGCAAGCCGCGCCGTCGCCGACTTCTTTTGGCTCAAAAGCTAAGCCGGCTTAAACGTAGCCGCTGATAAAGATTAGAATCACACATGTATTTCAGAACATAATTTCACCAAATTGAACGGAGTTGCCACTATTTTAAATTCTTATGGCAAATTGAAAAGAGTTGCCACACAATATTGTGCTAATATTAAAATAGTGAAAACTACTATAAATGTCCATTTTCTGCAGAAAAGACAGGTTTCTATGTAACAAACGATTATACAAAGATTTTTCAATATAATAAACCTTATAAGGTCAATTTCTAAAGAAAAAGTTAAATTGAGCCGACAATTTAGCCGCCGCCGATATTTTATGTAATAAGCCGCCGCCGCCGACCCAAAATGGTTGCGCCGCCGCCGCCGATCATTTCCCATCGGCTTGTATCTCTGCCTCCACCACCATCAGTGGTGATAGAGGGTATATATAAGTTTCCGTGTGTAACACCAAGAAATATTCATCTGAGACCCAACAAAGTATATATATTCTGGGTCCTTATGAAATTCTGAGTCGATTTAGCTATGTCCGTCCGTCCGTCTGTCTGTGTAAAACACGCTCACGTTAAAACGAAGCAATGGAAATTAACGAAATTCAGCAAAAATATTCATTATTATCAGTTTGGTATTGAAAATGAGCAAAATCGGTTCACATAGGGAAAAGTAATTTTCTCGAAAACTATGCAAGATAATTTCATGAAAGTCATCATATCCATCGGTTCTACATAGTATCTCGATTCCTGCTGAAAATTGCCAGAATCGGTCCATAATTTCATATACCTCCCATACAAAAGTATATATTCCCGGAAAATGATTTTTTGTTAATAACTTCCGTCAGAATGCCGATATCTTCACAAAATTTTACAACTTAGAATCTTATGTCAACAGAATTTATTGCGAGAAAAAATTTTCTGGATGGGTCCATAATAGGACATAGCTCCCATACAAGGTCCCCTCCCGAAAATCACTTAAACGCACATAACTCATTACTAAATTAAGAAATCCATATCAAATTTGGAATAAGTATTGCTCATATGCCCAGAAATATTACTATGAAAATTTTTTCGATCGGTCCACAATTGGTCATAGCTCCCAACAAGGATCTTCCCGAAAATCACTCAAACGCGCATAACTCATTACTAAATTAAGATATCCATATAATTTGGTACAAGTATTGCTCATATGCACAGAAATATTGCCATGAAATTTTTTTCCGATCGGTCCATAATTGGTCATAGCTCCCATACAAGGACCCTTCCCGAAAATCACTTAAACTCATTACTAAATTAAGATATACATATAAAATTTGGAATAAGTATTGCTCATATGCACAGAAATATTACTATGAAATTTTTTTTCGATCGGTCCATAATTGGTCATAGCTCCCATACAAGGTTCCCTCCCGAAAATCACATAAACGCACATAACTCATTACAAAATATTGATGTACATACATTTAGCACAAATATTGTTCTTATATACATAAATTAAACTATAAAATTGTTTTACGATCGGTCCATATTTGGTCATAGCTCTCATACTAGGTCCCCTCCAGAAAATCACTTAAATACACAATATTCATTACTAAATAATGATATAGATACAGAATTTTGAAATTTTGTCTTTATATACATAATTGGTCATAGCTCCCATACAAGGTCCTTTTACGAAAATCTCTTAAACGCCCATTACTCATTACCAAATAAAGCTATTGATACAATATTTGGCACAAATATTAGTTTGGTATACAAAAATTGTATTTCAAGATTTTTTCACGATAGGTCCATAACATGGGTGCGGTCGGTCCTATGCATGGTTCCCTTCAGAAAATCACTTGAACACACATTACTTATTACTAAATTACGATATAGATACAACATTTGACTGAAATATAGCTTTTATGTACAGAAATTTTGCTTAAAGAATTTTTTTACGATCGGTCTATAATTGGTCATATCTCCCATACTAGGTCCTGCCCCTAAAAGCACTTTAACGGTATTTGACTAGTTGCATTATCAATTTGTGTAGAACAAAATTATATATGTATATATGTATTTTGAAAATCTTTAAATCTTTCACATGCATACATGCACATTATTAAATATCGTTAAAACATATTTTAGGGCGCTATAAAAATATAAAAGAAAATGTAATGTTGAATAAATTTTGGAATTGTAACAGATTTAAGCTATTTAAATATTTGATCAATTAAAAAAGTATTAATATAAAAGTAGCTGGTGGAGGGTATTTAAGATTCGGCTCAGCCAAATATAGCACTCTAACTTGTTTATATATTAAATTTTAAATAAACACAATTTATTACAAAACTTCACAATGTTTTACTATTCACACACTTCTAAATTTTGTGAGCAAGAATAATTCTGCATTGAATTATCTTGTTAGTGTATTAAAAAGTGCTATTTTTATACATTTTTATTCTATCCAATTATTATCATTTACGTTTCCTTTTGGTATATTAATTCGAACTAGAATTTAACAAAAATATGATAAAAATTAGAAAGTAATGTAATTAGTAGTAACATAATGTTGAGCCTAAATAGTGACTAGTTAGTTCATGTATCCAAAATTAAACTCAAATTTGCTGGCAGGGTCACGGCAAATAGACCAACAAAAATCCGCATGCTGACCATTTTCCGTTGTATCTTCTTCCTTTTTATAATATCTCTTGGTGGAACCCTTCGAAATTGTTATCTGATACTGCAGCAAGATTTTCAGGAAAAAGTGTGAGTCCGAAAATGAAGCTTTGGTGACATATTTCTTTTAAAATGTCGATATGCAGAGAGCAATCCTTTAATTTGTTTCTTTGTAGTTTTCAGCTCTTTGTTTTCCCTTAAGAAATGACAAACATCTACAAACTCATCTTCTACTTCATTAAGCTTTATTCTAAATACCTCATCCTCCAAAAGTTCCCGTATTCGTGACCCTACCTTTGTAGGGCCACTTTGTTAAGACACCTTGCTAATTTTGGTACTTTTAGTGAAGATTTCCTGAAGATATATACATCAAACGATGCGTATTTACTATGCTTATTGAATCATAATTTTGAGTTTTCGATATTTATAAACCCACAAATTTTCTTGCAAAAAATTTTAAAAAAGTTTAATTTTGTAAAATTAGCTATATAATTTTGTCATCATATAACTATTTTTTGATCGATCATTCATGGACTAATTATGAAATATATTTTCGCTTGAAGTGTATCCAACCCTCATTGATAGTATTGAACAAATACCCAGAAAAAACTTACATTGAAAAATAATTAATTAAAAAGCTAATAAAACCACTTTTCACTACTTCTTCATTTTATGTCATTATTTTAACACGGTGATGTCATTGGAGGCAAGTACTTCTACGGTCGCTTACAAATAGGGAGTTAAAGAAGTACTTTCAATTTCTCTTACAAAACAGTTGTTGAGTAAGTGGTTTTGTTTTTTAATAAAAATAATAAAAAGAGCCAGCTAGAATACGAACCAGGGACTTCGGTTTGTTAGTCAAATGTTCTACTCACTGCACCACTGCTTAGCTATTTTATTGCGCGTCAAATAATGGTTTTCACATACAAAACTAATTTTGTTTTCTTTTTTGTAAAATACAATTCTTAACACTCAATTAAATAAAATGTACAAACAAAATAACAAAGCCGAAAATAAAGTACTTCTATATCAGATTAGAAGAAAGTCATTACTAGAGTACTTCTAAGTAATGCATACGGTAAGTAGTAGTCATTGAAAAGTAAGTGATTGTGGAAGTACAACCCATTACCGAGTTTTAGCTGGGTATGTATCTTATAATCTTCATAAATATTATAGAAATGCTATTCAAAAAAAGAACTTTTTCACAAATCAAATAATTTTCGCAGAATTTTTTTCTTTTTTATCGACTTATTGGAAACGAATCGATTTTTTGTAAGAAGGGGAGAGGGCCAATTATATACCATACCAAACATTATAGTCGGGCGAGGCCGACCATATAATACCCTACACCTGTTACAAAAATGAAATGTGATTTAGTTTTTATAATAAAGCATTTAAGCTGAATTGTACCTTGCCTCAGATATACTTAAGCCATTTATTGTTGAATAAAATTGTGGTGTTTAAGTCAAATTTTGAAGGGGGCTAGATCAAGTGAGACCCTATAATTATAAAATTCATGAGATTCATCAAGGCTAGTATAGATCTTGATTGTGCAGCTTTTTGTCGAGATAAGAGTATCTTAAACATAATTATGAACTTAAAAGCCCTATTCGGCGGGTTCAGTTGTATGGGGCTAGGTGTACCGATGTTAACCATTTTCAATAGGCTTCGTCTCCGGTACAATAGAAGATCATCTCAAATTTCATTGAATTATCTTCAAAATTGCGTCCTGTAGTTTGATTACAAGGTTTACAAGCCCTATTCGGGGGTTCAGTTGTATGGGGGCTAGGTGAAATATTGGACCTATCTTAACCATTTTCAATATTGACCCTGGGACAATAGAATATTATGTACCAAATTTCATTGAATTGTCTTCAAAATTGAGACCTGTAGTTTGATTAAGGTGGGTATACGAGCAATATTATTGTGCGTTACAAACATCAGCACAAACCCAATATACCCTCCCCACTAAAGTGGTGTAGGGTATAATTACTTGTAACAGTAAAATTGCTGTATATTTTATACAAAATTCAATATTTTTTTATAAATTTTCTTCCTTTATCAATTACTTAATTATTTTCTATAATAAAGAAAATTTTTTTGATGATTTCAATAACAATACTTCAGAATCATTTTAAGAATTTGTTCTGATTTACCTACTTCTAGAATGTGTTAATAAATAAACACTTCAGATTCTTGAAAAGCAATCTTGGAAATCGCCTTTACTTCTACAACCAGATTTGAGGGAAATTGTTCGGTTTTTTAAGAATTTCTAATAAGTTCTTCAGCAATAGTTGTACCCCAATTCAATGGAACGTATGAATTCTGAAACTCGTTTAAAACTCTCAAAAACATAAATTAATTTCTTTATATAGAAAAGGATTTCATATGAAAAGAAATAATTTCAAATAGTGAGAAAGAACTTAATTAAAAACAATTTAGAGTGCAATATTCGACTGAACTTAAATACCCTCCACCAGCTACTTTTATATTAATATTTTCTAATTGATCAAATATTTTTAGAAATATGTAAGTTTTCTCATGCCTTAAATAGAAAAACCCCAAGATTTAAACTGATTAAATCTGTTACAATTGCAAGATTTATTGAACATTAGAAACGCCATTTTCTATTATATTTTTATAGCGCCCTAAGATATGTTTTAGCGGTATTTAATAATTTGTATATAATATTGTTCTACACAAATTGATCATGCAACTAGTTAAATACGGTTAAAGCGATTTTCGGGGCAGGATCTAGTATGGGAAAAATGACCAAATATAGACCGATCGTAAACATTTCTGTACATACAAGCTATATTTCAGTCAATTTTTGTATCTATATCGTAATTTAGTAATAAGTAATGTGTGTTTAACTGATTTTCGAAACGGAACCTTGTATGGGACCGATTGCACCCATATTACGAACCGATCGTGAAAAAATCTTGAAATATAATACTTGTGCCAAATTTTGTATCAATAGCTTTATTTGGTAATGAGTAATGTGCGTTTAAGAGATTTTTGTAAGACGACCCTGTATAGGAGCTATGACCAATTATGGTCCGATCGTAAAAAAACTCCACAGTAACATTAATGTATATAAAGACAAAATTTTGGCTAAATTCTGTATATATATCATTATTTGGTAATGAATATTGTTCATTTAAGTGATTTTCTGGAGGGGACCTTGTATGGGAGCTATGACCAAATATGGACGGATCGTGAAAAAATTGTATAGTGTCATTTATGTATATAAGAGCAATATTTGTGCTAAATGTATAGATATCAATATTTGGTAATGAATTATGTGCATTTAAATGCTTTTCGGTTGGGGACCTTGTATAGGATCTATGACCAATTATGGACCGATCGGAAAAAATCCAGAGTAATATTTCTGTATATAAGAGCAATACTTGTACCAAATTTTGATATGAATATCTTAATTTAGTAATGAGTTATTTGCGTTTAAGTGACTTTCTGCGGGGACCTTGTACGGGAGCTATGACCAATTATGGACCGATCGGAAAAAATTTCACAGTAACATTCTGTATATAAGAGCAATACTTGCACCAAATTTTGTATGGATATCTTAATTTAGAAATGAGTTATGTGCGTTTAAGTGATTTTTGGGACTGGACCTTGTATGGGAGCTATGAGCAAATATGGACCCATTGTGAAAAAAATTTTAAAATAAAATGTATACAAAGGTAATATGTGTGCCAAATTTTGAATGAATATCATTATTTTATAATGAGTTATGTACGTTTAAATGATTTTCTGAAGGGGACCTTATATATGAGATATGACCAATTATGGACCGCTCCGGAAATTTTTTTCTTTTGATGAATTCTACTGGCATAAAACTTTAATTTGTAAAATTTTGTGAAAATATCGACATTCAAACGGAAGTTATTAACAAAAAACTAATTTTCCGGGAATATGTACATTTGTATGGGAGGTATACGACATTGTGGACCGATTCCGCGAATTTTCAACAAGAATAAAGCACTTGTATAGAAACAAATGTGTGATGATTTTCATGGTGTTATATTGCACAGTTTTTGGGAAAATAACATGAAAGTATGTGAAAAAAGCATAATTTTTTCGGAGTTTTTTCAAATTTTGATTCATAACTTCTTCCGATGTGAAGAGATTTTGTTAATTTTCAATACCAAACCGAGTAGGACAATAATAGATATTTTGCGTGAATTTGGTTAATTTCTGTTGCTTCGTGTTAGCGTGAGAATGTTTTATACAGACAGGCAGAAGGACGAACAGACAGACATATGTAACTAGGTCATATTCATAATATATATACTTTGTTGGGTCTCAGATGAATATTTCTGGGTGTTACACAAGGAATGATCACCACTGATAGTGGTGGAGTGTATAATATACATAGATTTGAACTCAAAGAAGTGGAGAAGTATAACTTTGTTTTTTATACGAAGAAAAATAATGTAAAAAAACCACATAATTTTTTTTACTAATCCAGTTTCTTTTTATTCGATTAACCGAGTAATTTTGAATTATCCGATTAATAACCGGCTAACATAAAACCTCAGATAATTATTTGTCAAATGAACCGAATTAGTTAAAACCCCGAATAATTGAATACCCTATTATATACCATGTAGTGCAGCAAATATTTTTGCTTGTTAACATCTTCTTAGCCTATAATGTTAATGACAGTCTTTAATCTGTACACCCAACGCTTCCAACGCCTCAAAGGTGAACTGAACTCCAAAATATGTGTTATCTCTTTTACTTGTCGCCATCCTCGTCACTAATATAACACGTTTATTCTATTCAAGACGTGAAGTCTTTTATTAAAATTCAAACACGGATTTTTTAGTACTTTTTCCTTCTTTAAAGAGTACCTTTTATTTTTTTTTTATAATGTTGAACCTAGAAACAAAAAATTAAACATTAAGAGTCCTAAGTTAGTGAAAATCTGCAGTAAAAGATTTTTGGCACTATTTCGTTATATGACTGGTACTTTTTAGCTTTTATGCACACAGGTAGCACCCTGATTGTTTGGACATCTATATAATGAGAACTTCTGGTACTTTTTCGTTTACAACTGGTATTTTTTGATTTTTTTTTAATAAAACTAGCTGTTTTTTATAACATCATGGCGAAGGGTATATAAGATTCGACACAGCCGAATATACAATTGTTACTTGTTGTAAGCTCACCTGGTATACTTTGCAATTAATGTTATTTTTGTAAAATAAATAATTAGTCATGTTATTTTATAATAAAATAAACATATTCTATTAAATAGTATTAGAAAACAAGAGGGCAAAAAGTTCAATAGACACAATATCATAAAAGTTTAGCGATAATTAATTAATTATGTTTTACTTGTTTATGTGTTATGTATTAATAATATTATATAATTTATTTCAGGGTCAACGTTGCATCTCTTTTGATGATTGTGTTGATGAACAAAATGGAATATGCTACAGAAATTTTAAAATGTCTACTACTTCGTTTAGTAGACAAATCGGTTTGTAGTAAACATCCGCAATTGATGTTGCGTCGTACAGAAAGTGTCGTTGAAAAAATGTTAACCAATTATATGGCCATTTGTATGTATGATTATTTAAAGGAATATGCTGGGTCAAGCTTGTTTTTATTGTTTAAAGCCATTAAACATCAAATTGAAAAAGGCCTAGTTGATGCCATAACTCATGACGCTCGATATTCATTATCAGAGGAAAGACTTTTGCATGAACAAATACCCCATTCAGTTGTTATGCTACATATCGTACAAGATGACTTAGATGAAAAGGTACAATGCAAAGTTTTAGATTGGGATACGATATCGCAAGTCAAATGCAAAATTTTGGATGCCTTATTTAAAAACACCCCCTTTTCAATGAGGCCATCTGTACATGAAGTTGATTTAGAATGGCGTCACGGCCGAGGTGGTCATTTGATACTACAGGATGAGGATTTAACAACGAAAACTATTAACTGTTGGAAACGTTTGAATACATTAGCTCATTATGGTGTTAAAGAATCGGCTGTTATGAGTTTAGTTGCCAGACAAAATGATAGTTTTAATATCCCATATTCAAAACAGCAATCCCATCCATATAACAATTGTAAGTAATATTTAGCAAAAGCGATTTATTTTCATTAAAACTTTTCCATTATTTTACAATTAACTACTTTTAAATATTCATTCAAAAGAAAATCTTTTTAAATAATAGTGTTTCTGGTTGGTTGTATTTTAATATTTACGTCCTATTTAATTTTCTAAAACAAATTTAAAAACATTACTTATTAAAGTTATTAATGAATTAATCCCATTTGGAAACGCTCTCTTTATATTACAGCTTGAATTGATTTGTATAATATTATCAAAATATTACGTTAGATTTACAGTTCCAAACACTTTTATTTTATAAATTCATGTTATAATAAAATGGAATGCATTTTGTTGTGAACATTTCTTATTTCCTTTTCAGTTTTGAATTTGATGAAATTCGCCCAAAGATAAATCAAAGAAATTGCGATAACTGATGGGAAACGGCCAAAGTTTTTAACTTAAATCTTTTTTTGATAAAAAATTTAATTGTATTTTGGTAAATATTCATGAACTAATCATGAAAATAGGCCAAAGAAATTTTCCTTCCCTGGGTAGATCCATTTTTGAACATCATAAAGTTGTAAATCGTAAAAGGATATTGGAAAACAGCAATATATATTTTTGATCGTTTATAGCATTTTAAGTAATGTGACATTGATACTAACGCTACACGTCAAAAATTTTCCAGAAAAACATCAGCCCACCCCAAACCGGATGATAAGACGAACCTATAAGGCTGGTCCAAAGGAATCATCCACGGGCATCAAGCGGTAAATTTGAGAATATTTAGATATAACGTTATCTAAGCCAATTATTTCGCGATTTTTGTTGAAATCGCGACATCTTGGAAGAGAATCGCGAAAGAAACCTTTAGCAACTAAAGTTCAAAGAATTTGCCATTTCTCATTCGAATATCTGCCACACCTTTTATCATTTATTGTACCCTGTATATTGAGGTTTAATACGATTAATCTCTCTTTCAAAGCTCCGAAGTAAATATTTCCAGTGATTAACCGCCTAATTCTGATAAGATCAGGTCAATTCAACTCGATATTTCATATACAAGAGATATTGCAAATTCTTTTAATTTTAGTTGGAAAATGTTTTTTTGCGCGATTCTTTCACAAGATTCTATCAAACATAACTTTATATCCAATTTGTCTCATATTTACAGCTGGGTGCCCATGGATCATTTCTTTGGGCCATTTTTAGAGATTAGTTTATCATCCTATTTGGGGTGGGCTGATGTTTTTCTGGAAAATTTTTGACTTGAAGCGTTAGTATCAGTGACATACAGGCAAATCCCGGTATAACGAATCTCACTTTAACGAAAATCCGATATAACGAACAGCCAAATTTTTAACATTAACTACCTTATATAGCGAACGTTTAAGAAATTTTATACTCGATATAACGAATAAAAAGAAAAAATACCTAAAAAATCCAGCTTTTGATTTTATATTTATATTGTTAATATCAAAAACTTGATTGAGCAATTAGAATATAATGTAAAAATGAAAGAAATCGTCCATATTCCTAATTTTAGTTATACTACATATCTGACCTATCGATCAAAATTCCTTACATTATAATCTATAAAGCATAAATCTGTTAGATGTGAATTTAATGGTAAATTTAGCTTGAATAGTGTTTAAAAGTGATACATTGAAATAATAAAATTTTACAGCAAAATAAATTATTTCGATACCCCAATATGGCGCAATATTCCAGGGTTTTGAAATTATCAGCATGAGACTCAGTTATCGATTCTCAAGTTCAGTTTTTCCTCAAAAGAGTTTAATTCTATCTTCTAGATAATAAAATAAGGTTAAGGAAATAGCAGGAAATTAAAGTTGATAGAAAACTAAAATCCTTCACAAATTTTTCAATCCGTTCAGATGTTCAAAATGGAAAAACGTGTGCGTTGTTATTAGTTGTTTGAAATAAAATTTGAAGTAATAATTTCATACATTAATTTGAATGGTTTTTTGTCCATTAAATAAAGAAATTTACTAGAAAAAATAATTCCGATATAACGAATATTTCGATTTAACGAAAGGGCCTGACATTATATCATTCGTTATACCGGGATTTGCCTGTATTTCTTAATATGCTATAAACGATCACAAAAATATTTTTTTTGAACAATATGACTATCCTATATCCTTTTACGATTTACAAGCATTATAAAGTACAAAAAGGGATCTACCCAGGGAAGAAGTATTTCTTTGGCCTATTTTCATGATTAGTCCTAAAAATAATGATGTCAAATTTCTTATACATTAAATTAAAAATAATATTTACTAAAATACAGTTAATTTTTTTTATCAAAATTACAATTAACTTAAACATTTTTTTAATAAAAATGTCCGTTTCCAATTAGTTGTCGCAATTTCTTTGATGTATCTTTTGGGCGATTTTTACCAAATTAAAAATTGAAAAAGAATTAAGAATCTTCCACCAGAAAACGCATTCCACTTTATTATAACAACATAAATTTATAAAATACAAGTAATTGGAACTGAAAATCTAACGTAATATTTTGATAATTTTATACAAATCACGTCAAGCTATAATATAACGAGAGCGTTTCAAATTAGCTGACTACAGCTGTATATGGGAAATTTCAAGTGAAATGACCAATGGCTGGGAAACCGATGTCTTCCGATCGAAATTTTATAGGGCAGGATATTAGTTTAGACAAAAATTTTCAACATGAACTCTCTGAAGTACAATATGTTTAGTTTGCCAGAAAGTTCACTTTTTTGTTTTAATGCACTATTTTTAACAGTTATTTACTTGTAAACTATTTTTTAATTGATTTTCGGAAAATAACTGTTTAAATTCGGATTTTTCATTTGAAATTCGGCAAATAATAATGTATGTTAAGGTTTAATTCGTTTGAAATTCTAATTCAATTATGTAGAAAATTATATTTTTCATTTCTAATTCAAAAAAGAAAAATGGAGTTGAGATTTTGTATTTCAATTTCGGAAAATAATGTTACGATTAATTTAAAAATGTAACCGTTCTATTCAGAGTTTCATATAAAAAATTTGATTTTCACTTGTTCTTTTCAGAATTTCCAACAAAAAATCTCATTTCCAATTGATTTTTTTAATATAAAATTCAGTTGTTCCTAATTCCGAAAATAGAAAATATCAATTTCAATTGGATTTTTTTAATGAAAATTATCAGTTTTAATTAAGCTTTTTGTATGCAAAATTTTAATTTAAATTGAACTTTTCTGAATTCCTCAACATTGTTGTCTATTTTAACGGTACAATATATCCTCTTCGGAGGTATTAATACACAAAGCATAATTTAATATTAAATAAATAATTTTGAAACATGTAAAAGAAATAGAATTTTTCTCCAAACTGTTAGTAACAATAAAAAATATATCTTTTCATGAATAAATTTAAAAGGTATTAAACTAATGTCGAAATGTGAAAAAAAGCTTATAAAAAATAATATTTTGTTAATTTTTGTTTTCCAAAAAAAGCTTTAAGTTTATAGACTTGCGTTGTTCACTCTTTAAAATAACAAATTTAAGGTGTTCGTATTATCCAGGAGTTTATAATATCGAGTGTTTCCTCACGACTTTTTTTAAATTCTTCAAATTATAGTTTCTTAAAATTTCGACAAAATCTTATCTTCTAAAGAAAATTAAAGAAATTTAGCTTTATAATATTATATATTTAAGTTTGTCATTCCCTGTGTAACTCCAAGAAAAATTCATTTAAGACCCAACAAAGTATATATATTCTGGTCCTTATGAAATTCTGAGTCGATTTAGCTATGTCCGTCTGTCTGATTAAAACACGCTCACGTTAAAACTAAGCAAAAGAAATTAACCAAATTCACTAAAAATATTAATTGTTATCCTAAGCACTTTGGTATTGAAAATCAGCAAAATCGGTTCACGACATAAAAAGTTATGAGTAAAAATTTCAGACTCCCTCGAAATAAATTATATATAATAATTAAATAAATTATATATTATAATTAATTATAAACATAAATCAAATTATCGACGTAGATCTGTATCGGCCCACAATTGGTCATAGCTGCCATATAAGGTCCACTTTCAAAAAGCTATCGAGACAAAATTCGACATGAATATGTTTTGTGTATCCAGCAAAAATAAAACGAAGTACTTCCAAAAGAATAACATTTATCACCACTTCAAAAGTAGCACTAAGTGAATTTTTTTACCTTCTGTGGAAGAGATGTTTAATGGCTTCCGAAGAAGCAAAAATAATTATATCGCCCATTTATTTAAGTATGTGATGGAGTTCGCGCGTTTGTTTGCCTTTAGTAATTTTTCTAAGTCATTTTCGAAACAAAGAAAAAAGAAAATTGTCAATACAAACGTAAACAATCGAAAAAATTATGAGAAAAATCCAAAAAATAATAAAGCATATGTTTTGTGCCACAAAATAAAAAGGAAAATAATAAATACAAAAGAGAACAATCGAAAAAATTTTGCAAAATTAAAGACTTTTTTTAAATTGTTATTTTTAAATAAAATTATTAAAAATCGTTATTAGTTTTCATCAATACTAGAAGAAAACATGTCTGATTTAATTTTCAATCATTTGATTAGCTTTTAAAATCGAAGATTAAGCAAAATTCTTTAGTTCACTTTAGTAAATGTTTGTGATTTGAAATAGTCAAACTTCTTGCGATTGTGATCTATAGCACACCTATTTTGCGATTTGATTTCACAATCGCCAATGTTAGGCGATATGCGGTTGTCATCACATGGGCGATTATTCAATACTAAAGATATATTTTTTTGTTCTTCCATTTAATTAGTTAAAAAAAATTTATTTTTGTGCTATTGTGTTAAATGTGTCTATTTCCCTATATTATTTAAGTCGAATTAATTGTATTCTATAATCCAACAATTTTACTTCCAAATAACTTCCAAAAAAAAGAACATAAAAATTACTTCTTGAGAATTACTTCAGAAGTAGGGAATTTGGAATCAAATAAAAAGGACATCCCTCCTATGACAAGCCTGTGTTAAAATCATGACTTCTGCAGGTCTTTTTCAGTACTTCCATAGAGTAAAATCTACCTCTTTTTCGCTTCTTTTGGAGTTCTTTTTTTGCTAGGTATGTATCAATTATTGTTATTTATTTATTTATAGTTTTATTTATTTAACAAAATCTTGATCATCTTCACATGGACATGCCATAAGTGGTTATGGTTATGCTATATACCTAAATATTTTACTACATCTGACTGTTATTGGAGACACATCAGTATGCACAACCATTTTATATTCACTTCTAGAGCGATATGGTTTAAATATCACAAATTTAGTTTTTTCAGCTATGCATCCAAAAGCATAGCTGAATCATACTCAATTTGCGTCTGCAAAACTTGTTTGTGTTTGTATCGATAAAATAGGTATATATCATCTGCATACACAGAAAGAGTTTTTGCCAATTTTCTATCTATTAAATGGATAATTGTTAAAAAATTAATTTTGAGTAATTTTTTATTTGATTTTTTGATAATATCGTCGTTTTTTTCTGACAGTGCTATCAATGCACAGTGCCACATTTGCCCAATCTAGAACGACATAAGTCGAAAAAAAAGTTGTTCGATTGTTTTCATTTTTGAATATCTATCACAGAACATATCAAATAACATGAATTAAATAACGTTACACAGTGGGGTAGAATCGATATTTTTTGGAAATAAATCTGGCATTTCTAAACGGCTGATCCGATCGGTATAAAATTTGGCGTGAGCGTAGCCAAGGAGTATTCGAGTTTAAGTTTTGAAGATGCCCCAGGGACGGCGCTGTGGCGGCTCAAAGTAGGGTACCTACGACATGTAAAGTTTTTAAACTCGTGCCATTTTTTTGTTTTTCATCCAAATACAAAGATTTTGCTTGGACATACTACTTATCTCTTATACTATCCGAGTTATAGGCATTTAAAATTTAGTGATACAAAATTTACCATACCTTGGTCCGCCTTTTTTTGAATACCGGGCGTAATTTTGGACCAAATGGACTCAATATACAAAAAATTTCAGATCAATATCATTTACAGATCCAAAAATATACATTTTTTAATTTAAAAATTCAAAAAATTTTAGATTTTTGCCGTTTTTTTGCCAAAAATGTGTCTTAACTCTTTTATTAATAAAATAAAATTTTCTTTAAGAACATATATTTATAGTTTTCTAAAAGGTATCTTTACGCAGAACGCTTTGGCGTAAAAAACTTGTCCTATTTTTTTAAAATGTTGCCACTGCGTCCTTCCGAATATGACCTATTTTTTATCAAAACTTCAACTTTGGGCGACATGTCCTAAAATCCCAAAGCTGGGATCAGAAAACTGAAAGCAGTTTTGGAAACCTCAATATGTTTTATATTTACTCCAAAAGTATTTTCCCAGCCCTGAAAGAAATGTGGACCCTATGGGCAAAAATAAAGATTTTGTCATATATTAAATATTTGTTTAATTTCTAAAACTATGATTTATGTCAAAATTTTAATAGAGTCGCAGATAGCTACAACAATTTAGTCCATATTTATCCCTTAATATCATTTTTTAGTTAGATATGGAAATTCTCGACCCTTGCATTGCATTGCATTCAAAAATATGTTCATTTAAACCTGTGTCCTTTAATTTCATCTTTTTCATATTTTAGTATTAAGTAAGACAGAACATACATTTGGTGTTGAATAAAATATTTAGACAATTTTTAAAAATTATTTAGTTAATTATTTTATTAAAGACTATAACATTGTATATACAAAAAAAAATATAATTTTATTATGAGCCACGCACAACAACACCTAAATCACCCCACACAAACCACCTTTCCCGCCCACCGAAATATAAAACACAATTTAATACAATATCATCAGTTAGTATAATAGCTTTTTTTATTTGAACTGTTTATCTTAAACATAATACAATTAATTCTTACAACCTACTTATATAGTTAATTCCTAACACTACTTATTTTCTATAAAATAATCTGTCATATCGGTATACATATCCAGATGGTCCATTAAATCTTCCTTGTTTTGAGATGATAGAGTTTCATAACAAATCCATCTTTTTCGCATAATTGAAAGAACAGGATCAGAAGATAGAAGTAAACTATTAAAAATATCTTCATTCTGTGATTGCCTGGAGCATTTTCTTGAGCTGAATAGTTGAACATGCTTAAAATCTCGATTCCTCGCTTCCTGGGCTTCTTCTGTTAACTCTCCAAGTGGAAGAATATTCGATTCAATTATTATTTGACCATGACACAATACTTTGTGTACTGTTAGTGTTAGTTCCCTCCATGGATACAGAGATACAAGTAATTTAGAAATTTCCGATGTATATTCCCCAAATCGATTTCCATTAATTTTATGTTTACTATTCAGTGCCATTAAAATAGTGTTAACTCTTCGAAGCAACTCCTTGTCGATTCCAGTTATTTTTGAAGTAATTTCAAAATCACGAAAAAACCTTCTCGCCGTATTACCGTCATTTGTACTACCGCAACTTGGAAGTGGTTTGTCGATGTTTAATCCCATCTGAACTTTAAATTCTTCTTGGATTCTGCTTTTTTCCGCAAATCGGATTCTGCTTTTTTCCCAAATCGATTTCCATTAATTTTATGTTTACTATTCAGTGCCATTAA
Source organism: Lucilia sericata (assembly GCF_015586225.1). Taxonomy (NCBI): domain Eukaryota; kingdom Metazoa; phylum Arthropoda; class Insecta; order Diptera; family Calliphoridae; genus Lucilia; species Lucilia sericata. Next base: position 330,860 of record NW_023994239.1, read on the forward strand.
AATAGTGTTAACTCTTCGAAGCAACTCCTTGTCGATTCCAGTTATTTTTGAAGTAATTTCAAAATCACGAAAAAACCTTCTCGCCGTATTACCGTCATTTGTACTACCGCAACTTGGAAGTGGTTTGTCGATGTTTAATCCCATCTGAACTTTAAATTCTTCTTGGATTCTGCTTTTTTTCCGCAGCTCTCAGTTCTTTCAATTCTTCATTATTTTTTGTTGATTTAGTAAGATTCTCTGGCACACTTCTATATTTGAGGTCGTATGCTATGTGTAAAAAGTAATCCAAAAATCGTATTCTGGCATGAAGTGGTGAAATTCCGAAAGACAGGACTTCTTCATTAATACTTCTGCTTTTGTTTATATTTGAGAATTGCGACTTTTTCTCATTACATATTGAGCATCTCCAGAAGGAAGAAGTTTCTGTTATGGCATTGCTGACCTTTCCATCAATCATTGTTAAGCTTAGCTGATATGATACGTCAATAGAGAATTCCTTTGTGTTTATGCAAATGGGCCCCAGTGCATTTATTTCATCTTTTAAATATTCCACTAAATCTTTTGTTGTTTTCTTTGACTCCTTTATATATTCAAATCCAATGGGTCTACAAAAATTTTTTGAACCCGGAGTTGTATTGATCCATATATCTTCAAATGAATTTCCGATGCTTGACGATGATGGATTAAGGGAATATGAACGAATTCGTAATGGCACTAATGATGACATAAATACACTTTTGTAGTCTGCTAATGTCCGACTTCCACAAGCTTGTTTGTATTCTGGAAGTGCTGATAAAACGTCACATCCCCACTTACACATTAAGACAACATCACAGTTATGAATTTTCCTTAGTTGGTCTTCTGAAAAGTCTGACACAATTCTTGATGCTGTGTTTTCGAGCAAAGATGATATATCAATACAAGCTTCCACATCATTAACAGCAATAGGTGATGGTAGGATAGTTTGTTTTTTTTTTCCTGGATCGCCTTGTATGATGGTAATATATTGTGTCCTTTTTCATGCAGAGCTTTCCTTAATATTTGGTACTTATTTCGACTGAGACCCAGTTCCAACATAAGCGCTATTGCTTCCTCTTCAGTAAAATTTGATTGTTATGTTGGAGTTGGTATACTTTCCACAATTCGCTTAAGTCGTTTTGGTGATGCATTAGGGAGAATAGTTGCAATATGTACGGCATCCATAGGTTGGTTTTCCTTTTTCAGCATTTCGTTAAATGTATCAGCAATTTCCTCATTTGAGATTGAAAAAAGTTTTTGTGTGACCCTCTTTTTTTTTACCTTGAACATAAGTCTTCGTATGACTTGCGGGGCGCTCCTGTTGATGTGTTGTAAGTTGAGATTTCCGTAGTAGTTTCCATCCAACTACAAAATTTTAATCGAAATTTCTTTTGATTTCCATCCACAGACTTACTTTTTACATCAAAAAGTTTTAAAAAGTTTTCAATTTTTGATATGCCTGTTTTGTCTACTTTTCTACTATATGTAGTTTTTATATAATTTGAAATGTCTTCAATTCTTTCTGGCCCTTTTGAAGATACACTCCATAAAACGGAACACAACTCTTCGTACTTTAATGTAATCTTCATTGTAGATTTATTAAATATGGTACTTAAAATCTGAGAAGTTTACTTATATACCAATTCTTGTCATTTCCGATACAGGTATTCCAAAGTAAATAATTACGAATTGTCTACCTATTACCATTTAGGACTATATTACTATAACCTGTAATTCAGTCATTGATATTTCTTATTAGTGAATGAATAGAAATTATCATTACCTGTATATGATAATTCCTTTAAAAATTAAAGGAACGGGTATTTGAAAGAAATTAAAGGGAATAAATAGAAAGATTATCTGCACACTACCCAGCCAATAGAGTTTAAAATATTCGATTGTGAAGAGAGGAGAATAAAGGTATTTATATCAAAGTTATTTAATACATGTATTTACATTCGTTATTCGTACATTAAGAGCCTTTACAATATATGCGTTATTCATGGTGTAGCGTGCAAGAATTCATCACTTCTATATTGATCTTGAAATTTCTCCTTCAAATATTATTTTCGGATATATGTAAAACATATGTATATATGTACATTGAAACGGGTTTTTTCCTCTCCTGATATTAACATTTGTATGTATAATTCTATGTACATACATTGGTACATCTATATGCATGACAATCTTTTTCGCCCTTTTTTTAGCATTAAGTTGTTCACCCTGTACATTTACATTATTCTGTGATACTCTTTTAATTCAATTTCTTTAAATCGCTTATTCTTCCTGTAATTTAAAATTCTGGTTACTGAAATATACTCTTACTTTCGTTAAATTCAAACTACTCTTGAGTGACATATTTATACGAAGTTAATCTCTTATAATTTATTGCACGTTTTCATACAGAGCTATTAGTTGTTCCTTGGACCCGCTCTTTATTTTGTATGCCTACTACACTCACTTCTATAAATGATTCGCCTAGTGATTCTCTCTCATTCCATTTACTTACGTATGCATGTATGTTTGCAAGTTGCTGTTCCAGAGTACTTAATTAACGCTTCTTGAACTGTGGCTTTCTTAAAATACCCGTTTATAATTGTACAATATTCAATGGGCAACTTTTTTCAGTACTGCAGAATCTTTTTTTTATTTCACATCGCCTTGAAATCATTGTTCTTTGTACAAAAACAATTCTCTTTACACTTGCTCTAAAACATTTTATATTAATTCTTGTTTCCTTAATTGCTTTAATTCTCTGATTAAACTATACACTTATCACACTATTTACCATTTAATTTAACATTTACTTTTTGTGAGGAATTTTTTAATAACGTTTTTTTTTACGTTTTCGATTCTTTTGGATTGAGCGGTGAATGCCTCGTATTTTTACGTTCGGATATCTATCGGGTGCTCAAAGGTTTAATTTATTTACATTTTGTTTCATCTTTCAATCTCGTTTGTTGTGTTACAGAATTATTGCTCTTTGTTTACATTCGGTTATTAAATTTTTTCTTATTAATTGGAAGTAAATTGGAAGTGTGAAATATTTCCATTATCGTCATTCTTTTAAGAGGTCATTGAACTCTAATTTTTTATGAATTTTTTCCCAGCTGATCGCTGGGGTCCATAGATTTCAAAGAGTGAATTCATTAATATTGTGTTTTAAACAAAAAAAAAAAAAAAAAAAGTTTTTTATTGTACATACTTTTCATTTAACTTGTTTCGCTGCAAGGTGGTTTAAGGACACAATCTCTACTCTCTATTCATTTTTCCTATTATCCAAAGACTTTACGAAAGACATTCGAAAATGTCCCTTGACCATTTCATACGTTTGGCTGATAATATCGTGGAGTTTGATCTAGACCTCTCTGAGAATCGTTATCCTATTGATTCCATCCACGCTGTCGAAGTTCATAAATATGAACTTAAAACAACGTGGAGCAGAAATAAGGTTGCGTACGAGAAGTTTCTATTTGATAAGGATAACGAAGAGGAAAGATCAGATGATACTGCGGAGAATCTAGAGTCATTTAAGGTAAAGTACAAGTGTACTTACATAACTTATTGTAAGTGTTTAACGAGACTCTCCGATATTGCTGATACTATTCGTTATAGCTCTCTTCCCAAAGATGATTCTCCGGTCATTCCCCTGCAACCAACTGCTCCACACTCCCAGGAATCCCACGTTTTCCATCTCCCTCCTTGCGATCTAGAAGTTTTTAGTGGTGATTATATGTCATGGCCCACCTTCCGTGACATGTTCACTGCTATGTACATTAGGAATTCCCGCCTCAGTCAAGTTGAAAAAATATTCCATCTGACCCAGAAAACTTCAGGCGAGGCAAGAGATATTGTCAAGAAAAGCCCTTTGACTAATCAAGGATTCGAGTTAGCGTGGTCAAATCTTTGTGATAGATATGAAAATCGTCGCATCCTGGTGAATGGCCAACTCAGAATTTTGTTTGGTTTGCATACAATTAATTCCGAATCGGGAGAAGCCATTAAGCACCTCCAACGGGAGATAAACTCTTGTATATCGAACCTCAAGATGTACAATATTGACATTAAAAGCTGGGATCCTATCTTCGTTTTTCTCTGCTCCAACAAACTTCCGGATTCTACACTAACATTGTGGGAACAAGGTTTGAAGGATAAGGCTGCTATTCCCCAATGGTCCGAGTTGGATTCATTCTTAACCAATCGTTATAGAACATTGGAATCAGTTTCTGAGATTCGGCATATACACAATTCCAAGCCAATTGATTCTAAGTCGAAAACTGTTCATAATCAGCCGAGGAAGATTCAGGCATACCAAAATAAAGTTTCGGGTTTTATCTGCCAGTTATGCCCGAAAGACTCTCACCCAATTCGAAAGTGTCCTAAGTTTCTGAAAATGAACCACTCTCAGCGGCTTAACGAGATTAAAAAGATAGGACTTTGCTTAAACTGTTTTTCTAAAACTCACGGAGTACGAAATTGTACTAGTAAAGTCAATTGTTACAAGTGTCAAAAGCGCCACAACACATTACTCCATAAAGAATCTGATGTTTCGACTTTGCCAGTCCCTAACACAGCTACCAGTTCTAATCTGAATCCGAATTCCGCTCCGTTTTCCTCCGAAACTAATTCTGCTCTAATACAGTCCACATCGAGTTCGGGAGCTGGAACAATTCAGACTTTCTTCGCCACTAGTCCTAGAGGTGTTTTGTTAGGTACAGCTGTCGTTGATATTTGTTGTTCAGGCATCAGATATAGTGCTCGTGCCTTAATAGATTCAGGTTCCGAGGGTACATTTATCTCGGAACGATTGTTTCATTTGTTAAAATTGCCATATCATGCCGTTGAGGCTAAAGTTTCAGGCTTAAATAGTTCTGTTTCTGCACACGTTCAGAAGGAATGCTCCTTCATATTGAGCTCTCCCATAAACAAGAATATTGAGTTATCCGTCAAAGCCCTAGTTGTACCGCATCTATCTGGAAATCTACCTTCCACCACTATTCACTCGTCCATACTCTCCAATATTTCTATTAGCCCTCTTGCCGATCCTAATTTCCACCAAAGTGCGAAGGTGGATATTCTAATCGGTGGAGATCTATTTCCCTCAATCATGCTTAAAGGCGTAAAGCATGGTATTTCTGCGTCCCTAATGGCACAAGAAACCATCTTTGGATGGATTTTAACTGGACCGATTTCAAACCATTCAGCTGCCTTCAGTTCTTCTCGCATTTCGTTTTTCTGTGAGGTTTCACTTGACAAGGAGATTTCTCGTTTTTGGGAGGTGGAGGATCTGCCTCGGAATAAAGTTGTTTCCTCATCAGATAAGTATTGCGAAGATTTATTTGTAAAGACTACTAGAAGGAATAATGAGGGAAGATATATTGTTTCACTTCCGTTTAAAGACGGCTATCCTACTCGATCTATGTTAGGTCAGTCCAGGTCAAGAGCAATGGCTCAGTTCTTTAGAAACGAGGCCAAACTACTACGGACTCCAAATTTCAAAGAGGAATATGACCGGGTGTTACATGAATATGAGGATTTGAATCAAATGGTTAGAGTGTCTTCTAAAATTGATTCCGAGGATACGGAACAGTTCTATTTGCCACATCATGCTGTAGTAAAACCTGACAGTACTACAACTAAGGTACGAGTTGTGTTTAATGCTTCGGCCCCAACTTCCAATGGGCTAAGTCTTAATGACGTTTTATATCCAGGTCCTACTCTTCAGAAAGATTTGACCCTTCTTATTTTAAAGTGGAGATTGTTCAAGTTCGTATTTAATGCCGACATACAGAAAATGTACCGGCAGATTCTTGTTGAACCAGAACACACAAAGTTTCAAAGAATTTTATTTCGAAGAAATACTTCTGATTTAGTTGAAGATTTTGAGCTTAAAACGGTTACATTTGGGGTTAACTGTGCTCCATATTTGGCTCTTCGGACAATGATACAATTGTCTGATGATATTCGGTCCGCTTTTCCGAAAGCAAGCCATGTCATCCGGAATTTTATGTATGTAGATGATATTCTCGCTGGCGCGCATGAAATTTCCGAAGCCCGTGAATGTATAAACGAACTTATTCTTGCTCTTAAATCTGCTGGGTTCTCATTGAGAAAGTGGACAGCAAATTCAAAACCGATACTTTTAGGAATAGAGCCAGAGCATCTACTTTTCGAGGACTTTCTAGAATTTGAGGATAGTAGTAGAGCAAAAACCTTAGGTATCCGATGGAATGCTAAAACGGATTCTTTCTACTTTGCTGCAAACTCAATTCCAGAAATGACAAATTATACCAAGCGAGAAGTGTTATCACAGATCGCCAAGCTATTTGATCCTGCAGGATGGCTATCTCCGTGTATTATTCTAGCAAAGATTCTAATGCAAAAGATTTGGATTGACGGTATTGGATGGGATGAGGTCCTAACTCCCGAGTCACTTTCTCAATGGAACACATTCCGAATAAACTATCCCAATATAAATCATATCCGAATTCCAAGGTGGATTGGCTATTCCCCTGATTCTGAAGTTCAATTTCACGGATTCTGTGATGCGTCAGAACGAGCATATGCCGCCGTTCTGTACATCCGGATTGTTCAAAATTCTTCCGTTTCGATCTACTTGATATCCTCAAAAACTAAAGTCGCCCCTGTGAAGACCTTATCGATTCCAAGGTTAGAACTATGTGGGGCTGTTCTTCTGGCTGATATGATAGAACAATTGCTTCCTAAACTTGATGTTAAAACATATTCGACGTACTGCTGGACTGATTCTACTATTGTTCTTTCATGGCTCTCAAAACCACCTTGTTCGTGGTTAACATTCGTAGCTAACAGAGTCTCTAAAATTGTTGAAATAACAAATCCAAGCCGTTGGAGACACGTTTGTTCCGAATTTAACCCAGCTGACTTAGCAAGTCGAGGGTTATATCCGCAGGAGTTAGAAGGAAACACTCTTTGGTGGCATGGACCGCAATGGCTACAAACCTCACAGGACACATGGCCAATGTCAGAAAATCTTACTATTCCTGAGACCGATGTAGAGAGGAAGACAGTCAAGGTTCACTTTTCTTATTTTTCGAATCACGAAGACATCCTTGAGAGATTTTCATCATTTTCTAAGGCAATGAGAGTTATTTCATATATTTATCGTTTCTTCTTCCACACTCATCCAAGATTTCGCAATAGCTTCTATAAAGATTCAACAATGGTATCTAGTTCCGAGATAAATTTTGTTCGGAATAAACTTATATCTGTTTATCAGAAGGTTCATTATCCAAGCGAGTACAAGGCATTATCTTTGCAACAACAAATCGGAAATTCTAGTATTATCCTTAATCTGAATCCTTTTCTAGACTCTGAAGGTATAATTCGTTCCTGTGGGAGACTTGAATCATCCCCTGGTCTTCATTACAATGAAAGGTATCCCATAATCATCCCCTATAGTTGTCAATATTCTCGTCTGTTGGTCGATTTCATACACCGCATAACCCTCCACGGTGGGAATCAATTAGTATTGAGAATAATTCGAACGCAATACTGGATTCCAAAAGTTAAAAACTTGATAAAGGCAAATATAAATAAGTGCAAAATTTGCATTATATACAAAAAGAAATGTCAAAAACAGCTTATGGGGACTCTTCCGCCTACCAGAGTGGACATATCACGCCCATTTACACATACGGGATTGGACTTCGCAGGCCCGTTTGATATTAAAACATACAATGGACGATCCTGCAGGGTAACAAAAGGCTATGTCTGTGTATTTGTGTGTTTTGCTACAAAAGCGATACACTTAGAAGCTACATCTGACCTCTCGACATCTGCTTTTCTAGCGGCTTTTTGTCGTTTTGTGTCTCGCCGGGGATGTCCACTACATTTACATTCGGACAACGGGAAAACTTTCCTCGGTGCCTCAAAACTACTAGCAAAGGACTTCATTCAAACTGCTCGACAGGCCTTAATCGAACATTATGCTCTTCAAAATATAAGCTGGCATTTCATTCCTCCAGGGGCTCCTCATATGGGTGGGTTATGGGAAGCGGGCGTAAAAAGCTTCAAATTTCATTTTCGTCGATTTTCCGGGTCCTTCAAATACACGTTTGAAGAATTCTCTACACTACTTTCTCGTATTGAAGCTTGTCTTAATTAACGTCCTATATCCCCTATATCCCAAGATCCGTCAGATCTTTCAGCACTAACGCCAGGGCATTTCCTCATAGGTTCCCCTCTTCTAGTTCCTATTGACCCACATGTAAGTGGTACTCCCATTTCTATTATTAACCGCTGGCAACGATTAAAGCTCATATATAAGAATTTCTGTACTATATGGAAAAACGAATATCTTAAGGAGCTGTTAAAGAGAACAAAGTGGAAACAATCAAAGGACAACCTTCAGCAAAATTCTCTTGTAGTTCTTTTTGAAGAAAATCTGTCTCCTAACTCTTGGCGGCTAGGTAGGGTACAGAAAGTATATGTAGGGTCAGATAAAAGGGTACGAGTGGCAGATATCCTTACTCAGAGAGGAACAATCACCAGGCCCATAGCAAAATTAATACCTTTACCATATAATCCCTAGCTTTTGTTCCTTTCGTTTCATCTTAGGGTTATTCCATTCTATTTTCTTTTAGATCACTATGCCCAAAGCCAATACACGCAGTAAATCTAACTCCAGTTCTCGTCGTTCAAGAAATGGCTCTAATAGCTACCATGCTTTTCTGTGTAGACTCTGTAAGTCACCTCACCCACTTCGTACGTGCCGCAAATTTCTTTCCATGAATATAACAGATCGTATTCGCACCGTTCGCACCCACAATTATTGCACCAACTGCCTAGCCCACGAACATTCTCACGGCAAGTGCTTTTCCAAACGAGGTTGCAGGCACTGTCAGAAGTTTCACCATACCTTACTCCACATACATCCGCGACTTCTAAGAGAGTTTATGCCATCTTCGTCTCGTTCGAGATCTCCATCTCCCCTTTCATCTACTTCAAGGGCAAATCAAGATCGTTCCATTACACCCAATTCAGAAACGGTCTGTCGCAACCATACTCCAGCAAATTCCCAACCACCGAGGTTAACTACTCTTTCCGCGTTACTACGCCAAAACAGCATAACACTTCTGCCCACTGTATTAGTCAAGATAGAATCCACCACTTCCTATGCTAGATGTCTTTTGGATTCTGGTTCTCCAGTCAGCAGAATTTCAAAAATATTTGTAGAAAAGTTGCATTTGACCACTCTCTCGATGGAAAACGAGACGATGTGCCCTCTAATTCTGAAATCGCGTTTTAATTCCGAATCGAAAATTGAAAGTATACTTCGGGTCGATAACAGAATTTCTCTAAGGACACCTGCCCAGTCTTTGCCGGAGTCATTCACGAGAAATTTTCGCGATTTATTCCTTGCAGACCCAGAATTTTATATCTCGTCGGGTATAGATATAGTTCTAGGAGTAGACGTTTATGCCAGGGTGATTTGCGAAGGGATTTTGACTAAAACCGGGTTGCCAACGGTACAAGGCACCATTTTTGGTTGGACGATCTATGGTACCTGCCCTCTTTAAATACGATCTGGATATAATTTGATTAATACACTATTAAATTAAATACTAGAAAGCAATAAGGGCAAACGAAACTTAATTAAACTAAACAATTAATTTCAATCATTTAATATATTTATATGAATTATTTATCATGAATTATAATTTTATTGTTAATCTAATTTTCCCAAAACAATCTATTGTAATGTACATATAATGCATAAATGAATTTATACTAAACGTTGTACAAAATATTTCTATTATATTTTTATAACTCTAGTGAGTAGCAAGTATCTGGGACCCGAGCTATAATTCTTGGTTGTTTTTTTTGTTGCTTAAATACCGCAAGGGAGGCGGTAATGTTAATGTCAAAACCTCCCTAATATTTGTAATAACATTAACCCATAATAGCTTTAAGTTTAAAGGTTTATGACAAACTTAGTGTACTAAACCTATCTCTCTCTAACGAAAATTATCTAAAAATCTGTCAAAATTTTACCAAAATGTCCAGATACTTGCTTCCGCTAAAATCATAAAAATAAGCTCTCTTGCGATTTTCACTTTCATACTGGTAAGATCTTTTTGCTCCAAAAGAATAAATAAACATAAAAATTCAATCCTCCTAATTGCATTTGTTGTTTTCATTCTTTAATTTCGCTATTTCAACTGGATTCTACGTTTATCATTGAGAAACAAATCGATTTGGGTTTGTTTTGGCTTAATGATGTGATTTCCATTCTCTCCAGATTCCATCAACTCCAAACTCCATACATTTAAGCTAATCAGATATTAAGGGATAAATATGGACTAAATTGTTGTAGCTATCTGCGACCCTATTAAAATTTTGATATAAATCATAGTTTTAGAAATTAAACAAATATGTAATATATGACAAAATCTTTATTTATGAACAAAACTCAATGAATTTCAACGCTTGTTAAATTTGTCATTTCAAATAAGAAAATGCAAAAAAAAATGAAAAGGTCAAAGGGCATCCCGCAATTCCCAAAAATAGGAATGAAAATCCCAAAAATGGGATTTTTTTACTTTTTTGCCCATAGGGTCCACATTTCTTTCAGGGATGGGAAAATACTTTTGGAGTAAACAGAAAACATATTGAGGTTTCAAAAACTGCTTTCAGTTTTCTGATCCCAGCTTTGGGATTTTAGAACATGTCGCCCAAAGTTGAAGTTTTGATAAAAAAAAATAGGTCATATTCGGAAGGACGCAGTGGCAACATTTTCAAAAAATAGGACAAGTTTTTTACGCCAAAGCGTTCTGCGTAAAGATACCTTTTAGAAAACTATAAAATTATATGTTATATGTTCTTCTAAAAATTTAAAATTTTTTGAATTTTTAAATTAAAAAACGTATATTTTTGGATCTGTAAATGATATTGATCTGAAATTTTTTGTATATTATTGGAAATTTTGTTGTCTAACTAATTTGGTCCAAAATTACGCCCGGTATTCAAAAAAAGGCGGACCAAGGTATGGTAAATTTTGTATCACTAAATTTTTAAATGCCTATAACTCGGATATAAAAATCTTTGTATTTGGGTTAAAAACAAAAAAATGGCACGAGTTTAAAAATTTTACATGTCGTAGGTACCCTATTTTGAGCCGCCACAGCGCCGTCCCTGGGGCATCTGCAGGGTTCATCTTCAAAACTTAAACTCGAATACGCTCACGCCAAATTTTATACCGATCGGATCAGCCGTTTATTTCCAAAAAATTTCGATTCTGGCCCACTGTGGAGCGGTACCTCCCATATTAATTAAAGACAAAAATTCATTTATCTGGAAAACTAATGGAACTAAATTTTTCAAATTTCGCACGAAGAACTTAAATATTCATCTGAACATTTTGGAGGAAAAAAAGCGGACTTTCATCTCGGGGGGTCTTGAAGCCCCCACATGAATCAAATAGAAAAAATCGTATATCTGTGAAACTATTAGAGCTAGAATCTTCAAATTTTACATGGAGAACATCTGAGAAAATATTAGAGCTAGAATCTTCAAATTTTACCTGGAGAACTTTGAAATTCATGTGATTATTTATGTAACATATAATAAATCTGGCATAACGGGCGGACTTTCAATGGGTGGCTTGGCACAACATATATGAATTAAATACAAAATTTCGTGCATCTTGGAAACTCTTATATTATTCAAATTTTTTATAGATAGATAGAAACTGGCGAACTTGCAATAATTTGCTTGACATCTTTCATATGTAACATATAATAAATCTGGTATTTATTTATACATATTCCTTTTAGGGTAGCAAAGCACACTGGGTATAGCTAGTATTAAATAATATTTCAATCAAGGCGAATTCAGATAAGGTGGTGTTATTTATTCTGGTACGCACTGATGTCAGGGTTTGTTATTGTTTTCATTTTTATACCTTCCACCACCATCAGTGGTGATACAGGGTATATATAAGTTTGTCATTCCGAGTGTAACACCAAGAAATATTCATCTGAGACCCAACAAAGTATATATATTCTGGATGAACTTCTGAGTCGATTTAGCTGTGTCCGTCTGTCTGTCTGCCTCAAACACTCTCACCTTAAAACTAAGCAAAATAAATCATCCAAATTCACTGAAAATATTCACTATTGTCCTAAGCAGAAAATTAGCCAAATCTGTCCACAACGTAAAAAGTTATGAGTAAAAATTTCAGACTACCTCGAAAAAAATTAAATTTTTTTCCTAATTTTTGAGTAGTTTTCTCAGAAACTACTAAAGATAATGGAATGAATTTTGTCACACGTTATTTTCTTTACCCAGAGATAAAAAATGTTCAAACTCAAAACCATCGATTCAAAATTTCTCATAGCCCCCATACAAAGGTACATATTCTCGGCAATATATTTATCGTTAATAACTTCGGCAAAAATATCGGTATCACCACGCACATATGTATATAATAAGAACATAAATCATATTACCAACGTAGATCTGTATAGGTCGATTATTGGTCACAGCTCCCATATATGGTCCACTTTCGAAAAATGCTTAAATACAAATAACTAATTAAGAAATAAAACAAGTAAGAAATTATTGTCGGACAAGGCCGACCATATAATACCCTACACCTGTTACAAAAAATGTGATTTAGTTTTCATAATAAAGCATTTAAGTTGAATTGTACCTTGCCTCAGATATACTTAAGCCATTTATTGTTGAATAAAATTGTGGACATTTAAGTCGAATTTTGAAGGGGGCTTTGAGTAGGGGCTATGCACAGTGGTATAAGAAAAAAAAGAGGGAAATAATTCGGTAACTTCTAAACGGTTAATCCGATTTTAATTGGTATGCACAAAGAGGAGGTGTTGTCGAGTTTAGGTTTTGAATTTGGACCTTATAGGCCAACCAGGGGCCCGGCGGGGGGTCCTCAAATTAGGACACCTCGGCTATGTTAAATTTTTAAAACGATCCTATTTCTTCATTTGAGTTCCGATTTAAAAAAAAAAATGTCGTCGCAGTAAATTATCTCTTATAGTTTAGGAGATATTCGCATTTGAAAATTAAAATTTTAAAATTTTTACCGTCCTTACTTTAGTTTTTTTGATAATAGCGGGTCCAAATATTCCCGATTTTCGCCATTTTTTTTATTCGCTTAACAACAAGTTTATATATCAAGCAGTGAAAGAATTATGTAAAAATCATGACTGAGTCCAAAGTTATAGGCATTTTAATTTAAAAAATTAAAAAAAGGCGATTTTTTTTGTCATTTTTTTGGGAAAAAAGTATCTTTTTCTTTATAAGTTATCTAAAAAGTTTCTAAGAAGATGTATATAGAATTTATACTTTTTGGAAAGCTGACTTTACATAAAGTACGATAAATGGAACAAAACCTAAAAATTTTTGATACCGAGGGGACCAGGAACATCCAAAAAAACCCTATTTTTTATGGAAAATTCAATTTTGAGCAAAAATTCTCAAATCGCATAGTCGATATCAAATTATAGTGACCTGTTTTATATGACCCAATATGTTCTTAATCATTTTGTAACGGGTTTCGATAACCCTGCCCCTGGTATGGATATAATAGGCAAAAAACCAAATAATCCCATTATTGGGATTTTTTAAAACTTTTTTGAGAATTCCGGGATTTCTAATAAGAAAATTCGAAATTTTTATTTAATTTTGGATTTTGAGTAAAAAAATCTACCTAACTGGAAAATTTACATAGCACTATTATTTTCATCCATAAGGTTAACTCTTAAATTTGTTACATATATGAATGAAAATAATAGTGCTAGGTAAATTTTCTAAAAGATGTTTAGTTTTCCCTAATTAATTTGTCACTTAAAAAACATTAGGTAGGCATGTTATATATCAATGGAAAGGTAATTTTGTCTATTTTTTTTTTGTCAAAACTGTATATAATTTTTGAAAATTAAAAAATTCGCGGAATACTTTTTAAAAAAAAAATTAAAAAATGTTTTTTATTCAGTTTTTGCGAAGATATAATTTTTTCAAATTGCAATAAAAATTTTATTTATGAATATTTTTTGATGAAATTTTACAGTTAGGTAGATTTTTTTACTCAAAATCCAAAATTAATTTCTTATTAGAAATCACGGAATTCTCAAAAACGTTTTAAAAAATCCCAAAAATGGGATTTTTTGGTTTTTTGCCTATTATATCCATACCAGGGGCAGGGTTATCGAAACCCGTTACAAAATGATTAAGAACATATTGGGTCATATAAAACAGGTCACTATAATTTGATATCGACTATGCGATTTGAGAATTTTTGCTCAAAATTGAATTTTCCATAAAAAATGGGGTTTTTTTGGATGGACCTGGTCCCCTCGGTATCAAAAATTTTTAGGTTTTGTTTCAGTTATCGTACTTTATGTAAAGTCAGCTTTCCAAAAAGTGTAAATTCTATATACATCTTCTTGGAAACTTTTTAGATAACTTAAAAAGAAAAAGATACTTTTTTCCCAAAAAAATGACAAAAATCGCCTTTTTTTAATTTTTTAAATTAAAATGCCTATAACTTTGGACTCAGTCATGATTTTTACATAATTCTTTCACTGCTTGATATATAAACTTGTTGTTAAGCGAATAAAAAAAAATGGGAATATTTGGACCCGCTATTATCAAAAAAACTAAAGTAAGGACGGTAAAAATTTTAAAATTTTAATTTTCAAATGCGAATATCTCCTAAACTATAAGAGATAATTTATAGTGCTCGATGAGGAAATTCTATATACGAATTTTTTTTTTAAATCGGAACTCAAATGAAGAAATAGGATCGTTTTAAAAATTTAACATAGCCGAGGTGTCCTAATTTGAGGACCCCCGCCGGGCCCCTGGTTGGCCTATAAGGTCCAAATTCAAAACCTAAACTCGACAACACCTCCTCTTTGTGCATACCAAATTTCATTAAAATCGGATTAACCGTTTAGAAGTTACCGAATTATTTCCCTCTTTTTTTTCCTATACCACTGTGCTATGGTCAAATGAGACCCTATAATTAAAAAATCCATGAGGGTCATCAAGGCTAGTATAGAACTTGGTTTTGCAGCTTTTTGTCGAGATACGAGTATATTTAACATAATTGTGAACTTAAAATCCCTATTAGTCCGGTTCAGTTGTATGGGGGCTAGGTGAAATAATGGACCGATGTTAACCATTTTCAACATTCATTTTCAAAATTGCGACCTGTAGTTTGATTACAAAGTTTACAAGCCCTATTCGGGGGTTCAGTTGTATGGGGGCTAGGTGAGATAATGGACCGATGTTAACCATTTTCAATAGGCTTCGTCTCTGGTACCATAGAAGATCGTGTGGCAAATTTCATTGAATTATCTTCAAAATTGCGACCTGTAGTTTGATTACAAGGATTACAAGCCCTATTGGGGGGTTCAGTTGTATGGGGGCTAGGTGAAATAATGGACCGATCGTAACCATTTTCAATAACCTTCGTCCCAGGGACAATAGAAGATCATGTACCAAATTTCATTGAATTATCTTCAAAATTGCGACCTGTAGTTTGATTACAAGATTTACATGGACGGACGGACATAGCTGAATCGACTCAGAAAATTATTCTAAGCCGATTGGTATACTTTAAGGTAAAGTGGTGTAGGGTATAAATATTGGAATAATATTCAACATAAATATGTTTTGTGTGTACCTATATCACTTTGCAAAATATTTTTGGATTGGTCCATAATTAAGCATAGCTCCCATAAAAGGCCCATTTGCGATAACCACGTAATCGCACATATTACATAACTGAATGAAATTATCGGTATTAAATTCATCATGAATGTGTTTAAAGTAGATATAAAACACCCTGCGAAATTTTTTCCCAATAGACTTCGTCTCCGGTACCATAGAATCTCATGTGCCAAATTTCATTAAATTATCTTCAAAATTGAGACCTGAAGTTTGATTACAAGCTTTACAAGGTTTACATGGACGGACGGACATAGCCAAATCGACTCAGAAAATGATTCTAAGCCGATTGGTATACTTTAAGGTGGGTATAGGACCAATATTATTGTGCGTTACAAACCCAATGTACCCTCTCCACTAAAGTGGTGTAGGGTATAAATAGGCTATAAAAATAAGTTTTTTTCGGATCGGTCCATAATTGTTAATATCTGTCATATAAGATCCACTTCAGAAAATCGCATATTTAAGTGATAAATAAAGATATCGGAATAAGGACATTTTGTGTATATAAGAAATCTTTTTTTTTTTTCAAAAATTAGTTCTCATATAAGGCCCATTTCCATAAGTCACTTTTTCCAATATATTTCATCCAATTATAAATATATACGGATAAAATCCGACACAGTGTGTTTTTTATCGATAAATCATTCTGTGAAATTTTGTTCGGATTGGCCAATATCTCCATAAAAGGTATATATGATTTCTAAATGATAGCACCCTCATCATGGAAGCACAATTTAAACTTTCACAATTTATTAAATACGTATCTAGTAATATTTATAAGGGTTTTCATAAAAAGTAGCTTACAGGTGGAGGGTATTTAAGATTCGACATAGCCGAATATAGCACTCTGACTTGTTATATTTAAAAATTTCCGAGAAAAAACTTCAAAATACTAATTTTGAATAATTTATGTAAATAATCTGAAAATATGAAGCATTTTGTAAACAAATATTTTTCTTATAGATATAAATAATGAATAATTGGTACGAATGTATTAACTTAATATAACAATAATATTTTTTCTATTAAATGTTAACAAATTAAACAATATTGTTTTATATTTTATATTTACACTTTGTATATAAAGCGACTAACTAAAAAATTCTCTTCCGGAATACTTTATATAAAAAACTCACATGAAGTTATAATAATTTATAATTATAATTTTATTATAATTTTCCATTTACAACAAAGATTCTTTCATTCGGTATATAATTTTTCCATAAATTTTTACATTTTTATGTTTATTTTTCACAAGAATATTACTTTTACATAATTTTGGTCACTAACTTAAGTTTTGCAAAATTAATCTGCCGGAGTAGAATTTTTCATTTGTAACAAACATTATTCCACTCAGGGTAGAATAATCTTCCAAAATTTTATGTGTATTTTTATAAAATATAAAAATTTCACAAAATATTTTCATTAAATGATTGTTTTTGAGATCAGTGCGTACCAAATACAAAAACAAATTACATGAACAAATTTGTTGTTGCCGAACTGCCACCACCTTATCTGAATTCGCCTTGATTTCAATTTTTTTTTTTTTTTTGGAATCTAAAAATTTAAATGGCGCCGCATAAAGCAAGCATAGTGACAGGTAACAATCCAAGAAGCCTTGTCCAACAAATACCGAAACGACCTATACCTTTGTATAGGAAGCCAGATCGCTCGGACTTAGCTAATGAGTTTTATGGTCTCCACCAAAATCCAATGAGTTTTTTATGGTTCTCCACCATGTTCTCCACTTTTACTTTGATAAGTTGGGTTATAAATCCGAATGCATATGGTTAATATGTAGAACACGAAAAACAGTAACGCGGTACCGTTATCCGACGCCACACACTAAACCAATGCGGTAGTGAAACGTAAAACTCTCGAAGGCAGAGCAAATCAGTGCGTACCAAATACAAAAACAAATTACATGAAAAAAGTTGTTGTTGCCGAACTGCCACCATCTTATCTGAATTCGCCTTGATTTAAATTTACCGAAACGACCTATACCTTTGTATAGGAAGCCAGATCGCTCAGACTTAGCTAATGAGTTTTATGGTCTCCACCAAAATCCAATGAGTTTTTTATGGTTCTCCACCATGTTCTCCACTTTTACTTTAATAAGTTGGGTTATAAATCCGAATGCATATGGTTAATATGTAGAACACGAAAAACAGTAACGCGGTACCGTTATCCGACGCCACACACTAAACCAATGCGGTAGTGAAACGTAAAACTCTCGAAGGCAGAGCAAAAAGGACGGCCTGATTACCTTTAAGAGATAATGGCAATGACGCACGACGATATTCCTTCACCCAGATCTGAATTACGAATGAATTTCAATTTTGTAGTCAAAATATTAGAACCTCATAGTCGCGACTATCGTTTCATTTAGTGTTTTCGTCGTCACATAAATAAGTTCCTATATTAAATCATATTTAAATTTTGCAGTCAAAATATTACAAACTCATAGTCGCTACTATCGTTTTATTTAGAGCGGGTTTTTGAGATGGTAATCAAATGCCAATTAATAATCAGATTAGTTAATCTAAAAATAAATTTAAATTATGTTAATCCCCTTTGATGTTTTTAAGTACAAGATTAAACTTCACAGTGTTGCCATACAAAACAACAGAAAACTTCACTGTTTGTTATCAAAACAATGTATATTAAAAACAAAAAAATTTATTTTGAAGTGTCCATATATACTAATCAATAAATAGAACATTTTAATGTTTATATTTATACAAATTTTATTAATTTTTTTGCATCAGCTGTTTACACTTTTGCATTTCGTGCTTAAGATTAAACCACCTCCATTGGGCGCTTAAACTTGCAAACAAAATTAACTAATTGAGTACTCAAAAACATCTTTCGAGGATTTTTAATTTAATCGCTAATCTTTCACCTACATTTCAAGTTCGTACATTTTTGCCTGTATGGCTTGAATATATTTAACTTCAAATAATTTGTATAGAAAAATATTTTTATATTATAGGCAAGCAATATAAATAATATGTGGGTATTCTAAATATGTTAGCGAGTTGCTGCGAAATATATTGCATGTGAAAAAATTTTATATTTGTCTGTAAGGTGCAATATGCAATAGCTTGTATCAAGGCGAATTCATATAAGGTGGTGTTATTTAATCAGCTGATAATTTTTTTCTTAATTCGCCTGGTTTACGTAGCTGTCAAAGTTTGTTATTGTTTCCATTTTTATATTTAAAAATGTCCGTTAAACGGAGAAAAACTTCGTTAATATTTTGAATTATTTATGTAAAAAATCTGAAAATACCAAGCATCTCGTAAACAAATATCATTTTATTTAAATAATGGCATAATTGGTATGTATACAAATATGTTATTTAAGAAAAATATTTTTTTCTATTAAATGTTAACATATTACACAATTTTGTTTTATATTTTATATTAAAATTGTGTAGATAACGTGATTAACTAAAAAAAATCTCTTCCGGAACACTTAATATAAAGAAACGCATATGAAGTATTTACCCGGCTGGCGGCAGCTAACTTCTACGTTATGGCTCAATTTTGAAATCTATTAAATGTTAACAAATTACACAATATTATTTTATATATACACTATGTAGATAAAGAGATTAACTAAAAAAGTCTGTTCCGGAACGCTTTATATAACAAAACCCATATGAAGTATTTACCCGTCCGGCAACAAATATTCATTCATTCCTAATATAATATTTTCATGAATATGTACTTTTTTATGTTTATTTTTCACAAAAAATTAAGTTTTACTTAACTTCAGGCACTCACTTAAATTTTGCAAATTAATCTGCCGGAATAGAATTTTTCGTTTGAAACAAACATTATTCAATTCAGAATATATTTTTCTCACAAATTTTAATATCTTTATCTTTATTTTTTAATAAAATATAAACATTTTACAAAAATTGTTCATCAAATGAATTCGCCGTACTTATGGTTTTTGACATCTACGTAAACCAAATGCAAAAACAAAATACATGTAAAATGTTGTTGTTGCAGAACTGCCACCACCTTATCTGAATTCGCCTTGAGCTTGTATGAGTAAATATTTTTTGCAAAAATACTAAAAATATTTTTAACAGAAATATATTTTAAGTATGCATATTTTTAAAGCTGGAAGTCCACACTACGCGTTTTCTCGTCAAAGCATTTCGTTTTTCATACCTTCTTTGCATCCTACGCCTCAAGTTACATGCTACGCTTCTTAAGCGTCAATTTTTTGCTTTTTTTATAAAGAACTTCGCTTTTTTTTAAGTTTTTTTTTTTTATATTTTCACAATTTAACTGGTTTTAGTTTATTAAAAATTTTAATAATAAAATTGATAATACACATTCAAAATATAATATAAATTGTCAAAATCAGCTGACATGTTCGTCCGACGCTTACAAAAGTAGAAAGTAAATCTACTTTAAGCGTTATACGCGTCAAGGCATTCTACGCTTTTGTTCTTTGTGTGCTACAACATTGATTCCACTTCTTTGACAGCCGCGTAGAATGCGAAGAAGTGTAGAACGCGTGGTGTGGACCCCCAGCTTAAATATGAGGAAAATACATATTTATTGCAAAGTCAAAAATAAAAATATAAAAGCAATTACTAATATTTAAAATCTGACGATATGTAAGTATATACGGATAAAATCCGAGTTTTGAGTATCGATAAATCATTCTTCAAAATTTTGTCCGGATTGGCCAATAGTTGGTCATATCTCCATAAAAGGTCCATAAATTAGTTATGGACTGGATCAAAATTAGCTCCATGGATGTATAAAATACGGAAGCCATATTTAAAAATTCACAATATATTAACAGTCTTATGCAAAAAAACTTACAACATGCTTACTAACCGTTGTTAAGCTAAATTCGATAAAAGTATATCCAAAAACGATAATTAGCTTAAAATACCTGTAGTAAACCATTGTTAAAAATACGAAAATTAATAATGGTTCAACCGTACTTTAAACCTATATTAAAGTCAAATGTCATTATTTTATTACAATTTATAACTGTTGACGTTTTGTGAAAAATATTGTTGTGTTAATTTTAAATTATAAAAAAATAAATAAATAAAAAACAATATGGATACACTTTTCCTTTTATTTTCAGGCTTTGTCTCCATATTTTTTCTTTTCTTTTTGCCAAAAATATAAATTTTGTTTATAAAATAGTTTAGTGATGTGTAAAATATCAATGCAAATTTAAAGAAAACGTTACTCGATTACTTTCTTTAATCAAAATATAATATTGCAATTACATTAGTTGTTTTATTTGATTTATACTTTATTTTTATTAAATAAACAAATACAACCCCATTTTTATGTTATTATAAGCAATTATTTTATATAAAAGCATAAAAAATAATATTAGACACGAATACCAAATGAACTAATAATCGTTCATATACAACATTATGAATATTGTATGAATATTGACAGAATAAAATAATGGCATTGCCAGCATCAAATCTAAAACAACATTAAAATGTATTTTAGTTAAAATACTGTTTTTGCATATACTTTTTTAATAATGGATTATTAAGCTAAAAGTCGTTATAGACTATAGACTGTAAATATCTAAAAATATGTAGAAGGGTTTTGATAAAAAGTAGCTTCTAGGTGGATGGTATTTAATAACACTCGAATATAACACTCTAACTTGTTTTACAATAGAGTTATATTTGAAATATTAATAATTATAAATATGTTTCTTTTATTTAGTTTATTACATCAATAATTCACAATCTCATATTATAATGAACAACGATATTGAATCCGGCCTGCAACAGCCTCGTGTTTATCACTTAATAAAACCATTAATGCCCGATCATTATATGAACATGAAAAATTCAGCAATATCATCAGGGGGGTAACAACACCAATAATTCTGGATCAGTATGTGCGACTACTGGTGAACGTACACACAAAACCATACCTGAAGTTTATTTGACACGGCTTTTGGCAGCTAAAGGCACTATACAAAAATTTGTTGATGATTTTTTTGCTACTATATTAACAGTTAATGAAGAATTACCACCGGCAGTAAAATGGTTATTTGACTTACTAGATGAAGCTGCACGAAGACACGATATTTATGACACTGATATTGTTCATGCATGGAAGTCAAACAGCTTGCCTTTAAGATTTTGGGTTAATTTTATAAAAAATCCGGATTTTATATTTGATGTAAATAAAACAGTTACTGTCGATGCCAGCCTGAGTGGAATTGCCCAAGCGTTTATGGATGCTTGCTCAATTACTGAACATAGATTGGGTAAAGATTCACCATCCAATAAATTATTATTTGCCAAGGTAAGTTCAGTCCACTTTTTTGAGTATTTCAATTCACTGTAGAACTTAAAATACATACAATTGTTCAATTCACATACGATGTTGTATCGTTGTATGCGTACTATGTCAGCAGCTGCTATAATAGTCATAACAATGTTGTTGGAATTTTCTATGCAAAAGCTCTATACAACTCTTACGACAATTTTGCATATGTTTTTCGAATGTTGTAAGAAAGTTTATGTTGTCCATTGTTTTTTTTTTTTATTAAAATTAATAATTATAACAGAAAAACAAAAAATTCAATCGATTCTGGCATAAAAAACGATAAAATGGTAACACTGAAATCACAAACAGACAGCTATTTACCAAAAAAAAAAAAAAAAAATATATTAAAAACAGTTTATTTATTAGTTTAAAATGGAAAATAATAGAATTTAAAATTCAAAGAAATTAATTTGATTTATTTCGCTTGTTTAGTTAATTTAATATTATTTTATTTTTTTATTTTGATATTGTTATGTATGTATGTTTGTTTTGACTGTTTTTTTTTTTTTTTTTTTCATTGAGAACATAAACTTATGACTTGTTGCAAAGATCTGTTCACAATCACTGTGACTACACTTTAGTAGGTACAGTATAGAACTTGATTGTGAATTGAACAAATGTGACGCTATCCGATGAAATATTTTTTTCACGGCCCTTCATATAATAATTATGATTTTTCAAAGAATGAGTTCTTTCACAAGTAAAATAAAATTTCACTTTTTTGGTGAAATGATATAATTTATTAAAAAAAATCAATTTTACAAAAAGTGATAAAACCAATTAACAAAGTTATGAAAAAATATTAATTTTTATACCCTTCGTGAGAAAGGTATATGTATATAAGTTTGTCATTCCGTTTGAAATTTCGAAAATATTTTTCCAACCCTATAAAGTACATATGTATATTCTTAATTCTTATAGATAGCGGACTCCGCTAAGCGAAGTCGATTTATGTCCATCTGTCTGTTGAAATTAATTTTCTGAAGACCTCATATATCCTCGGGATCCTAATCTCTAATAATAATTCTGTCAGACATGTTTTGGAGAAGTTTAAAATAAGGAAAATCCTTGCATAGATAGCGGAGATATGAGCAAAAACAACAACGAAACTACATCTGAAAATTTCATCAAAAAAAATATTATTTTATTATTTTAATAAAATTTCTAGGTAGAAAAAATACAGATATAACTAAATTGCCATGTTTCCGAATATATTCTTTTTAAGATCTGAGACGCAACAGAAACTGCTTGTAACAAAATAAGACATCATTCATAATTTTTTTTTGAAAAATTAAATTAAAATAATTTTAATGAAATTAAATTCTTGACACACAGAAAAATATACATAAGTAATTTAAAAAAAATTCGAACAAAGAAGTAGGACTTTGAACTCTCCGATTTCGATGAAATTCGGTACACACATTCTTCGTGTAAATACGAAATTTAAAGTTCTCCAAAATTTCTAAATTCGTTACGGTTTAGATTTTGTCGAGGTCCAAAATTAATATTTTTTAGGACTTTTTTCAACAAGCCTTAAATTTGTCATCGTATATTTTCTAAACTATCAATCCGATTTTAATAGTTTTAGTCCCTAATTAATATTACTATTATTAAAATATTATAGTTTTAATACAAAGATAATTATATTAAAAAATGTCCTTGATTGAAGAATATCTCAAATAAGGCACCTTCCATTTTCTGTATTCCTTCTCCTTAATACTTATACTTATTATATTAAAAATATTTATTGATTAATATTTTGTTGTTCTCTAAAGCGACATTTAATTAATAAGTTCACAATAAAGGTTAGAATAACTTCGCCAAAAAAGGGCGGTTATACTATGTCCACACCCATTTCTTATGTTAGTGCTAATTTTGGTATGGAAATAAAATAAATATTATCGTAAATTTTCAACCAGTACAATATACATACATTTATGTACATATATGTATGTATATCTGCAATATCAAAAACTCCACCCTTATAGATTTTCATACAGGTTCATAGGTTCTATATTTCATAGATTTTCAATCAATAATGATTTACAGGAAATTCAAAAAATGTCAGTTGGAGAACGAAAATGTAACAGAAGGTAACTTTTTATAGACTTTAATTAAATAAAGATGATGCATGTTAAATTTTCAACCATTCCTCTCATACAGATTTTAATACAATCAGGCAGCTGCGTGTCCAATTTTATGTTTTTAGGTTCAAAAAGTATTATTAATAGAACGAAAAAGTACCAGAAAGTCTCTTTTTATAAATTTTCGTTCAGTCACGACGCTACGTGCTTCATTTTATGTTTATATATTCAATATTTTAGAAATATAAAAAAAGTCCTCTTTTATGGGTTCTCATTTACTTCAGTCTATAATATAATATAACAAGTAAGAAAGTATAGTCGGGCGTGACCGACCATATGATACCCTACACCAGTTATGAATATTAAATGTGATCTATTTTTCATAATAAAGCATTTATCTGGAATATTACCTTGATTCCGATTTATTTAAGCAATTTATTGACGGGATATGGGGGTAGGAGCAAATGTGAACCGATCCCGATAAAATGCGCTGGATAGATTTATATTAATATAATATAAGTCTGTGATAAATTTCATTGCAATAACTGTGTTAATAAGTGAATTGCGGATATTCAAGTCATTTTGTATGGGGGCTAGGGTCAAATGAAGTCCGATCATTTAGAAATTCGGCAAGGTCATCAAGGCTTGTATAAAACTTAGTTGTGCGAACTTTTATCGAGATATATTTATATTATACAGAATTATGAGCTCAAAAGCCCTTTTCGGGGGGTTCAGTTGTACGGGGGCTAGGTGAAATAATGGACCGATTTTAACCATTTTCAATAGGCTTCGTCCTTCGCCAAAGAAACATGTATGATAAATTTCATCAAATTATCTTGAAAATTACGACCTGTACTTTGATAACAACGTTTACATGGACACACGGACGGTCGGACGGACATCGTTAAATCAACTCAGAAAGTGATTCTGAGTCGATCGGTATACTTAAAGGTGGGTATAGTACTAATATTTTAGTGCGTTACAAACATCAGCACAAACGCATAATACCCTTCCCACTATAGTGGTGTAGGGTATAAAAATTTAACAATTTGTTGACAATTTTCAAATTGAAATCGATCCAAATAGTAAGTATGAGGATTTTATTATAAATGTCAAATTAATCTCATTAAAAATTATACTTGGTAAGGGCTATAGACAAATTGTTGAAATAACTGGGTGCTCCAAGAAAATCATAGAAGATGCTGTAAAATATAATGTATAAATTCAAAAAGTACATTTTGAAGAACGAAAAAGTCCCCTTTAACCGTTTTGTCAATAGCCACATACCCGGGTATGTTTTTCATTTTTGAAGTGATATATCTCGAGATCTATATATCGTATCGGCTTGAAATTGGACTTTGCTTTCAGAGTAAAGTTTTCTATACATTTTCCAAAAATTAGTTAGATATATATATTTTAAACCGATTTAAGACCGATTTTTTATTTTTACCTCGTGTGTCAATACCCAACATACCCCGGTATGTATAAAAATTATGTCAGTTATCGGACAAAAATTAAGTTTCATTATAAATTTTATGTTTTATTATTAGAATTATTTATATTATTGTATCTTATGAAAAAAATTGAACTAAACAACAAATTTAGTTTCAAATACAGAGTCATGTGTCTTTATTCATAATTTTGAATGTGAAATAATTGTGGACCTTGTAACAAATATGCGCCGATTTTGATAAAATAATTTTTTTTAATGTATATGACTTAGTAAAGTAAAATTATGCTGATTATAATAATTTTATTCTCATATAAATAAAAATATTTAAGTTTAAATTTTAAAATTTTAATTTTTGACCATGGCTTCTTTTTTTGCAAAAAAGTTCCCTACTAACGAAAGCAAAACAATTTGTTTAATGGTAATCGATTATATACACCTTAATAAATAATGTAAAAAAAGTTTTGTTCAATTATTTTTCCCGGTCACTGAGTAATACTTATTGAAGTCAAAATTTGACAAATTCAAATTCTGCATAATGTACATTATTCATTATGAAGGCGTTTTTATACCCTTCACCTTCGTGAGAAGGGTATATATAAGTTTGTCATTCCGTTTGTAATTTCCAAAATATAATTTTCCGACTCCATAAAGTATATATATTCTGAATCCTTATAGATAACGGAGTCGATTAAGCCATGTCCGTCTGTCTGTCTGTCTGTTGAAATCAGTTTTCTGAAGACCCAAGGTATCTTCGGGATCCAAATCTTCAATAAAAGACATGCTTTCGAGAAGTTTTCTATTTAAAATCAGCAAAATCCGTTCATAAACAACGGAGATATAAGCAAAAATCCGAGACAACCTCTGAAAATGTCATAAAAAATAACCAACAACAACAATGCTTATTCATTGCCTTTGTATTTTGTTTTTTTGAGTATTTCGTTTCGTATGTTTGAATGGCTGTGTGTTTCATTGCCTTGTGTATATTGTTTTTGTTTCTTGGTACATTCAATTTCGTATGTTTGGATGGCTGTGTGCCTCATTGCCTTGTGTATTTTGTTTTTTTGAGTATTTCGTTTCGTATGTTTGGATGTCTGTTGGTTTCATTGCGTTGTGTATTATGTTTTTGTTTTTTCTGTATTTTGTTTCGTATGTTTGGATGTCTGTTGGTTTTACTGTCTTGTGTATTTTTTTTTGTGTGTTTATTTCATTTAGCATTGTTGTTGTTCATTATGTTTTGCTATTGCTATAATAATGATATAGTCGGGAAAATGAATTTTTAAATACACTATGGTGAAGGGTATATAAGATTCGGCACAGCCGAATATAGCACTCTTACTTGTTCTTTATGTTTTCTGCATACGTTATTTTTGTTAATACCCAGCAAAAAAAGACGTGCAAAAAAAGTAGTAAATGCATGGGTTGAACTGATAATGAACTGTTTCATATTTAGGGGAAACATGCATGATTTTAACATTAGCGTGTCATTGGCATGCATGGGTTCGTATTTGCAAAAATAGTTCGTCATTTAAATGAGTTCTCATAACCAATGAATATTCGATGATTCTCAAGCGAATTTTCATTGGTGCACTATATTTATTTAAAAATGCATTAATGGTATTTCGATTGAATTATCAATATTTAAATAATTTTTTTGCGTGATATTGATAAAAATAGAATAAGATAAAACATAACTAACTGATTTCGATTGGATTTAAATTCATGCAGAGGAAAAATACCCATTGTGTTTTAAAATCCGTTAAGCCGTCTTGGTTTTTTTCCTTCTCCTATTAATGGACTTAATATTACTAATTTTAACAAAAATCGAATAAAAAATTAATGTAATTTTTAATCTTTATTGTATGAAATGCACGTTTTCTTTTAATCTCCTCAGAGAATACCAAATTACAGTAAAATATTACAATTCCTATAGTGGAGTTACATGAGTGAATTTGGGTGCATTTTTCATGCCTTCACTGATGACAAATTTATTAGAATTTAGGCATGTATTAAAAATGCATTAAATAGAATACTTACTAAAGAAATCATGAAAATATCCCTTCTTCTTTAACAACTTCAAAATTTTTTTGCTGGGTAGGAAAGCAATAAGAAAACTTTAAAAAAAAAATTGCTAAAATTGAATGGTTTATAATCAAAAACTATTTAATTTATATATCGTCAGTATATTATTGGTTTGACCCACCGACCATTTTTAAAAAAATTGAGTTAGGAGTGGATTTGGACATCCTCTTTCCGATTCCGAAACCCATTTCAATATTTGATACGATTTCCGAGATATCAGGTGTTAACTTTGGTCTATATCCACAATTTTAAGACTTAAAAGGTATTGTTTTGCTCCACGCCACTGTTTGGCGTATAGACCACAATTTTCATACAAAAATTGAAAACAAATTAATCACTATTGTTTTGCTTCACTGCCATAACAAAAACGTAGATCAAAGCACACATAACAAGGTGTTTTTAAAATTCTTGTTTACATTATTTGTATATGGATTTTGACAGATCTATTACACTGATTGTTATTTTTCAGCATACATAATTTGACAGTTTTTGTATACATATAAACGGCTGTATTTATAAAAACTTATTTTAGGTTTATTAAACAATTTTAGGCAAAATTCAGGAAAATCGTATTTATAAACGTGAAATAGCTTAAAACACCTTCAATAAACCATTGACAATTATAAGAATTTTATTGTAGGCTCGACCCTTCTTTAAGCCAACAATAAGTTGATTTTTAACAATTTCTTTCTCAGATAAAGATTTTTCCGGTAATTTTAGGTTGATTGCGAAAACTAATTATGGTTTCTTTTAAAATAAAATCTAAAAATTCTAATTTTAACGTTTACAAATTTGTAAATAAAATCCCAGAAAATTTTTAAACGATTATATTTTGAGGAAAAAACTCAAATCTAGGCATTATTGGATTAATGCATGAATATTTGACAATATTCCAATTGACCAGCACTGTTTTTAGGCAATTTGGAAATGCCCGACTGTCAACCAAATGATGGACAAAATCATTTGATTTGGCTTTTTCAAAGTTTGTTGGTTAAATATAATGCCATAAAGTAATTAACCATGTAAATTATATTGATTAGTGTTATGCTAATGCAAAATATATTCGCCGGCATTAAAATTAGTCAAATATCAAAGAAATTTACCAATATTTGCAAAAATTTATCAAAAATTACAAG
This sequence comes from Lucilia sericata, assembly GCF_015586225.1. Taxonomy (NCBI): domain Eukaryota; kingdom Metazoa; phylum Arthropoda; class Insecta; order Diptera; family Calliphoridae; genus Lucilia; species Lucilia sericata. The sequence continues at coordinate 359,727 of NW_023994239.1, forward strand.
GAAAATAAGTAAAAATAAGAAAATGTGTCATAGTGATGTATATTTTGTCGCAAAATATCCGTTATTCGGATACTTTTAATAATAATTAGAAATTATATGTTATATTTATACATCTGAACTAAATAGACATTTATTAAAGCCATATATATACATATATTTATTTTTCTTAAAAGTTTGTTTTTATTGTCAAAAATCTATTATAAACAAAAATATGAAATTAAGAAAACCGAATCAACGAATATTTTATCCTAATTGTACGCAACACTAACACATAAAATGACAGCCATATTGTACAGTGCTGCCAACTTAAACATAAATCAGCACAATAGTTAATATACGTTTATTATTTGTTTATGAATATCACAATTTTATTAATGGTTTTTAAGGCTAAAGTGTGCTTTAACTATTGAGTGCATTAAAAGCAAAATAAGATTTTTTTATAAATACAAGCGAAAATATGTGCTGGTCTGGTAAGACCTGGTCTACACTAGGAAACTTTTGTTGACAAACTTTTTCTTATTTTATTTAATTGCTTGTCTGACATTTTGTTATAGTTCCATGCCATTAAGATGTTTGATGAAGATTTACTACCTTAAAAACACCATCAGAATGTTCATCCAACATAGCAGATTGAGAATGTATTATGGGATATAGAAATAGGTAACTAATATTTTAAGGTTTTTGGAATACTTATCGAAGGATATTATTCTTTTTAGATTGCAGTGCCATCAAATTCTAAAAAAGAACTTCATTTTCTATGGAAATAACTATTTACTGTAGCTGTGAACTCAAAATTACGCTCTGCATCAAGAAAAATTAAAAAAAATCTTGGGACACCGGTGTCCCATATACATACGTGAAAGAGATACAGACCAATATTCAAACCATTTGGTTGAAACATTTTGGTTACTATAGAACGTTCTTATTTCGATTTTCATCATTATAATGGCATTTTTAAGCCTATAGTTAAAGTCATTTTTATGGGCTGATGCTCATAAAATTTGATAGAGTGCTTCCTATAAAACTAGTTTTTGTTGAATTTCATCGCTATACTAGTATTTCTAAGCCAGGTTTGACTATTTAAACTGTATTCTGACACTTATGTATGTATATGGGGCTATGGGTGAAATTGTTGTCCGATACTGTCCATTTTCAATACCAAGCAACCTACATAAATAAAAAATATTTGTGAAAAATTTCAGCCTTCTAGCTGTTTTCATTCGGATCTTTTTCGATGGAGGGCATAAAAAAATACTCATTTTGTATGGATATAGACCCTAAAAAGGGAAAACAAAAATAAAAAATTGATATAGACAATTTTTGTTTTCATTAAAATCTTAATAACTTTTTTTCAATTTTACATAACGGTGTGTAAATCTATAATTTTGTTCAAAACATATGTCGAAATCAAGTGTGAAAATTTAAAAAAAAATCTATCACGTAAATTTTGAGAAAAGTTTATCTAAACCTTCTTATTCGTTTTTCTCAATAACAAGTGTTTGGCGTATTGGCCAAACCAATAATATACTGACGATATACAGACGTTTTATTAAAGTAGTTTTAATAATTATCTGAATTATACACTAGAAATGTTCTATTTTAAAGTTTCTCATTTACTCCGGACAATACATGCTTAATTTCATGTTTCTAGGTGCAATATTATTGAAAATTCAAAAAGTACCTTTTGCAGAACTAAAAAGTACCACAGAGTTCCCTTTTATTAGTTCTCACTTGATGCACTACATGCTTAATTTTATGTTTCTATGTTCAATATTATAGAAAATTTAAAAATAGCCTTTTAAAGAACGAAAAAGTACCAAAAACTCCCCTTTTATGGATTCTCATTAACTCCGGACTCCACATGCTTAATATCAATTTTCTAGGATCATATTATAAAAAACACAAAAAGTACCAGTTAAAAAACGAAAAAGTACCTGTACCGGAGTTCCAAGTAACACCCCATTGGTATATTTAGTGTTACTATATCTATCAATTTTTTCGTTAGGTTATGAAGGAGTCAAAGTTACCAAAAGGGGAAAAAACGGAAAATTTGATTTTATTCAAACTCTCTGACTCAATTTTAATAAAATTGGAGAAATTGATAGATTTAGTAAAACTAAATATACCAATGGGGTGTTACTTGGAAATCCGGTACAAAGGACTATTTCTTGGTACTTTTTCTTTTTTTAACTGGTACTTTAGTGTTTTTTATAATATGATCCTAGAATCATGACAAATTACTATTGAGTTTTCTATAATATTGAACCTAAAAACATGAAATTCTGCATGTAGGGCCCGGAGTAAATGATAATCTAAATAAAAAAGTGGACTTTTTGGTACTTTTTCGTTCTCCAAAATGTACTTCTTGAATTTTCTATAATATTGAACCTAGAAAGATGAAATTAAGCATGTAAATGAGAACCCATAAAAGGAGACTTTTTGGTACTTTTTCGTTCTTTAACTGGTATTTTTGGAGTTTTCTATAATATTGAATCTCGAAACATGAAATTAAGCATGTAGAGCCCGGAGTAAATGAGAACCCATAAAAAGAGAATTTTTGATACTTTTTCGTTCTTCATTAGGTACTTTTTGAGTTGTCTATAATATTTAACCTAGAGACATAAAATTAGGCATTTACTTTTCGTTCATCAACTGGTACTTTTTGTGTTTTCAATTATATTAAACATAGAAACTCAAAACTAAGCATTCAGGAACTTATGTGAATGGAAATCTAAAATGGAGTACTTACAGTTATTTTTTCGTTCTTTAATTGTACTTTTTGAATTTTCGATAATATTGAGGACTTTTTGATATTACAGATATACATACATGTATGTATCTTGGACAGACTGAAAATTTACAATAACATTTCTTTTACTTCATTACGATGCTGTAGGGAAGCACACTGGGTATAGCTAATATAATATAAAATTTTTATTAGTAGGATTAAAAATAATTATGAATTTAATTTACCGTTAATTAATTCATATATATTTATAAAATTTATAGACGGGCACTATTATTTTTGCTTTTTACTTATATTAGCTGATAGATAGATAAGTAGATAGATAAGTAGATAGATAAGATAGATAGATAGATAGATAGATAGATAGATAGATAGATAGATAGAAGATAGATAGATAGATAGATGATAGATAGATATATAGATAGATAGATAGATAGATAGATAGATAGATAATAGATAGATAGAGATAGATAGATAGATAGATAGATAGATAGATAGATAGATAGATAGATAGATAGATAGATAGATAGATAGATAGATAGATAGATAGATAGATAGATAGATAGATATAGATAGATAGATAGATAGATAGATAGATAGATAGATAGATAGATAGATAGATAGATAGATAGATAGATAGATAGTAATAGATAGATAGATAGATAGATAGATAGAGATAGATAGATAGATAGATAGAAGATAGATAGATAGATAGATAGATAGATAGATAGATAGATAGATAGATAGATAGGAGATAGATAGATAGATCGATATAGATAGATAGATAGATAGATAGATAGATAGATAGATAGATAGATAGATATATAGATAGATAGATAGCTAGATACGATAGATAGTATAGATAGATAGATAGATAGATAGATAGATAGATAGATAGATAGATAGATAGATAGATAGATAGATAGATAGAATAGATAGATAGATAGAAGATAGATAGATAGATAGATAGATAGATAGGATAGATAGATAGATAGGTAGATAGATAGATAGATAAGATAGATAGATAGATAGATAGATAGATAGATAGATAGATAGATAGATAGATAGATAGAGTAGATAGCTCGCTCGCTCGCTCGCTAGCTCGCTCGCTCGCTCGCTCGCTAGATAGATAGATAGATAGCATGCTTTGAGTATATACCTATATTCTTGATAGATCCAAATTTCAAAATTTCGCCCGATATAATTGAGCGTTTTTGTACCATCCACCACCATCAGTGGTGACAATGGGTATTAGGCTTGCCAGCCTGGCTGGACTTGGCTGGATTGTCCAGCTTTTTGGATGCTTGATCAGTTTTATGCTAAAATTAATTTGTCCAGCTAAATATAATTTTTTAGTACACTGCAATAACTTGGGCGAAAATTCTTTGTCAAATCATGTTAGCCAACATTGATTGTACATTTGTTATACAACTAAGTTATGATTTTCCGCTTCTATCATCACTGACCACATGTCTCAACACTTGAACAGATGATGTTTTATATATTATTGCGAGCGAAAGTCAATTTCTTTACGTACTGCTTACGTACTTATGATTTTAAAAATTTAAAACTTCAAAAATTTCGCTTTTTCACATCTTTTGCTCTTAAAAACTAAGTTAACGAAGTGAGAACACCTGAATTTTGTTGGTGTATCACTGTGAAATTATTTACACAAACCCAAAATTATCATTTTCTCAGTATTTTTTTACGTCCAGCTTTTTTTGTTTTGTCCAGCTTTTTAAAAACCAATGTCCAGCTTTTTGCGAATCGGAATCTGGCAACCCTACAAGTTGTAGGGTATCTTATCACGGGTGCGATGTGTACTTAAAAATGGGCCACAAAAATCCACACCTGTTATCAAAAATGGTCGCAGTCGATCAGATGATTTGCCCATAATTTGTTCCATTAACTTGGGAAATAACGGAAGCAGTGTATGCAACTACGGACGACTTTTCGTACCACATCTCTAGCGTTTATATTCCATATATTGTGGCGTATTATTCCTAATAGAACTTTGGGTTCAGCATGTAAATGAATGCGATGCAAGTATTCAATATACAGCAATACGAAACGATGATTTTTGGGAACCAATGCGGGAAACATGGCGTTATAGGGTATAGGAGCCTTTGATAATCGTCCGCCAACACGAAGTATTGTAACAGAGCATCTACTCAAATTGGTGGTATGTAAAAATGGGGTTAATTTCTGCAATGACGGATTTATGCTTCTTCCTTTAGACAAGGCTTTGATGTCAACTTTAAAGTGTATTGCTTGAATTTGTGCAATTATACGCCAGAAGGTATAACCCAACTCAATTGAATCAATCTGAAGTACATCATTGGCTTCTAAACTATGTTTCACTGGACTTCTTTTAAATATGCGAAAAATATAAGATATACGAATTATTTTATAATAAGATGAATTCTTCTCAATTATCTCTTCTAATATTGATGGTATAACGTCAGTATATTTAAATACTGCTACTTTTCTTCTTTCTTTCAAAACTTCTGTTAGAATTTGGTCACCAGTCTGGGGCCATGTTGAATGATGCTGCTGAAGTAAATTGGGGCCGTTGAACCACATTGTTGTAGGAAAATCTTGAGCGCTACAGCCGCGTGATACAATGTCTGCAGGATTATCTTTTGATGGAACATGTTTCCAATAGATATCTCGTGTGTTATCTTGCAGATTGGAGATGCGGTTAGCGACGAAACAATTTAATGTCGACGAGTGCAGTTTCAGCCACTCAAGAACAATTTTAGAATCAGTCCATAACCAAGTTGACAATACAAATTTTGGCATTTTTAATTTTATTTTATTTCAGGTTTTACTGACCAATACAGCAGCACACAACTCAAGACTGAGACTTCGCAATTAAGAAATTAGTTTTGTACCTGCCATCGACCAATATTCGAAAGTAAATGCAGCATCCATACGCGCGTTGTGAAGCATCGGCGAATCCGTGTATTTCACCGCGCTTATCTAATGTGTAAACTCATATCGAGGTACTTCGATGTCTTTTATACAAAATTTTTATAATTTTTTTTTTTCGGATCGGTCATTAATTGGTTATAGCTACCATATAATGGCATTAGAGTGCATGACATCTCCCATATAAATTAAATACCTCCCATATGAATCTATATATATAAAAATGAATGTGTGTTTGTATGTTTGATTGGACTTTATAGACTGCTAAACGGCTAGAGCGATTTTCCTGAAATATTCACAGTATCTTCCTGTATGTCTGGAAGGAACTATAGGCTACCTTTTGTTTTAGAATTTCAAGTAGACGAAGTGCCACGCCCACATACAAAGTTAGTCTTAAAAGTCGCATATCTCAGAAACAGCTAGAGTCCTAAAACGGACAACTTTGACAACCATATGAATATTTGTTGACAAAATGGGCGGAATGGCTATAGTGGGCGTGTCACCTTACATATAAGAAAATATTAAATCAGTATATCTGAGAAAATATAACAATACGATTATTTAGGACAAAAAGAGGACGCACTAGCAGCAGATGGCGTGGCACCTCTTATATAAATTAAATACAAAAATTCGTTTATCTTGGAAACTATTGGAGCTAGAATTTTGCACGAAGAACTTTAACATACATGTAAAAATTTTGGGTAATAAATTGACGGACTGTTAATGGGGGGACCTGCACCTCCCATATGAATTAAATACAAAAATTATTTTATCAGGGAAATTAATAGAACAAGATTCTAAAAATTATTCACGAAGAATTGTAATATTCATCTAAACATTTTGGAGAATAAAGCACGGACTTTAATCAAGGGGAGCTTGGCACCCCCATATGAATTAAATAGAAAAAAGTTGTATATCTGAGAAACTATTTGAGCTAGAATCTTCAAATTTTAAAATCTTTTAAATGTTAATAAACGTTAGGAAAAATTGGCGAACTTGCAATAATTTGAATGCCATCTCATTATACATATATCTATTTAAAAAAAAAAAACTGTTATAGTTCGAATCTTCAAAATCGTTAAGTGGGGGTTTTTATTTACATATATTGCTTTTAGAGTAGCAAAGCATACTGGATATAGCTTGTATTTCATAATTATGAAGATATCGGTATAAATTTCGTCATGAATGTGTTTAAAGTAGATATGAACCATCCTAATAATTATTTTCCGGATCAGCCCATAATTGGTCATAGCTCCTAAGTATATAAGATCCACTTCCAAAAATCGCATATTTCATTGACAAATAAAGATACCGGATTGAAATTCCTCATAAATATGATTTAGATATATACAAATCACTCCTGATTTTTTTCTAGATGGGCCCATAATTTGTCTAGTCTCTGATATACGGTCCTCTTCAAAAAAAAAAAAAAAAAAAAAAAAAAAAATACTTAGCCTCACATATTTCATTGACAAAAAGAAATATCACTAACTCTTTCTGAAAAATATTTGGGTCAGTCCATAATTGGTCAAAGCTCTCATACAAGATCCATTTTCTTAAGTCACTTTACCCCATATATTTCATTAACATACAACTATACATATATGAACAAAATCCGATATTATATTTTGTGTATCATTCTGCGAAATTTTTTTCGGATTGGCCATACCTCCTATAACAGGTCCTTAAACTAGTTATAGACTTGATCAAAGTTAGCTCCATAGGTTTATAAAGCAACTACTAATAAAATTTATTAAAACTCTGAAACAATTTAGATGGGTTTCAAAAAGCATAGCCGAATATAGCACTCTAACTTGTTATATATTAAATTTTAAATAAAATTATTACAAAAATTCACAATGTTTTACTATTTACACAACTGGTCACTATAAACTTAATATATTTACTGAAATATACAAACACTTCTTTTAAATTTTATGATCAAAAATAATTCTGCATTAAACTTTAAGCTTTTACCCACCATCAAAAAAGATGGGGGGTACATTGTTTTTGTCATTCCGTTTGTAACACATCGAAATATTCATCTAAGACCCATAAAAGTATATATATTCTGGATCCTTATTAAATTCTAAGACGATCTAGCCATGTCCGTCCGTCTGTCTGTTGAAAACACGATAAAGAACCTGAATATCATTGTAAAATTTTATAAGGACTAATACAGTTTATATTTGTTTGTATGTATGTATGTTATGTCCCTGCCAACAATTTATATCCAAATTGCAACCAGAACGTAACATCTTAAAGTTGAAAACAATCTAATTTAATATAATCCGAGTGAATGAAATGTGACCCCATTCGTAAGAAACTATCCCGCCTGTTTAATTCTTATTTGATGGGTCGATTTAGTTTCAGTTTTATGCCATTTTTTTATAACATAAAAGAGTGTTAAATTAGAAAATTTTCCAGTTTTGTCTTTTCTCTTACTTTGTGAATAATTTAAAAATTGTTTTATACTCACTAATCTCTCACTTATGTCATTTCGTGTCAAGTGATTCAAGGGACTTCTTAGAACTTTTAAGTTAATACAAATCTGGAGGAAACGACTTTTTAACTTTTTGGTTCTATGAAATCTATAAAATGGGACTTGCTGATACTTTTTCGTTTTACAACTGGTATTTTTTGATTTTCTGTAACAATTTTTTGTACTGGCTATTGTATTTAACACATCATGGTGAAGGGTTTATAAGATTCGGCATAGCCGAATATAGGACTCTTAGTTTAGTTTAAATAGACTTTTTTGTTGTATTTTTTTACTCAAATGAAAGCTTAGACCATTTCCTTTAAGAGCTCTGTGGGCACTTAGTTGGATGAATGGGGTATATTTAAGAAAAAAAAAGCCGAATCTTAAATACCCTCCACCAGCTACTTTTATATTAATACTTTTTATACCCTCCACCACCATCAGTTGTGACAGAGGGTATATATAACTTTGTCATTCCGTGCGTAACACCAATAAATATTCATCTGAGACCCAACAAAGTATATATAATCTTGATCCATATGAAATTCCGAGTCGATTCCCGGAAATTAGTTTATCGTTAATAACTCCCTCAAATATATCGGTATCAACACAACATTTTGTACATAGAAATATATTATGAATAGAAATCGTACTACCAACGTAGATCTCAGTCGGTCCACAATTGGTCACAGCTCCCATATAAGGTCCACTTCCAAAAGTCACCTAAACGCACATATTTCATTGATAAATAAAGCGTTTGTGATAAAATTTTGTGTACATACAAATCATTCTACCAAATTTATTTTCGGATCGGTCCATTGTTAGTCATAGCTTCCATATGAAGTCCACTTCCGAAAATGACTTAAACGCATATGTTTCATTGATAAATAAAGCTATAAATTCGACTTGAATATTTTTTGTGTACATATGAATCATTCTACCAATTTTTCCCCGAATCGGTCCATTATTAGTCATAGCTGCCATATAAGGCCCTCTTCCGAAAATCATTTAAACTCACATATTTCATTGTCAAATAAAGCTATCTTGATAAAATTCGACACAAATATGTTTTGTGTACATACATATAAATCACTCTACGAAATTTTTCTGGAAAGGCCCGTAATTGATCATAGCTCCTATATAAAGTTCACTTCCGAAAAACACTTAAACGCACATATTTTATTAATTAATAAATCTATTGGAGTAATATTCGAATTGAATTTTTTTTGCATATAAATCATTATACGAAATTTTTTCTTGATCGGTTCATAATTGGTCACAACTCCCATATAAGGATAATTTCTGAAAATTACTTAAACGCACATTGGCAATCAAAGTCATCAGGATAAAATTCGACATAAATGTGTATTTTGTACATATCAATCGTCTGTCTGTCTGTGTAAAACACGCTCACGTTAAAACGAAGCAATAGAAATTCACAAAATTCACCCAACAACATTTTTTATTATCCAGTACAGTTTGGTATTGAAAATCAGTAAAATCGGTTTACGACGTAAAAAGTTATGAGTAAAAATTTCAGACTACCTCGAAAAAAAAAACGTTATTTTTCCAATTCTTAAGTAGTTTTCTCAGAAACTACCAAAGATATTTCGATGAATTTTGTCTCACATTATTTTTTTGTGACAGGGATCAAGTATGTTCAAACTCATAACAACTGATCCAATATTTAACATAGCCCCCATACAAAGGTGTATATTCCCGGAAATTAGTTTATCGTTAATAACTCCCTCAAATATATCGGTATCAACACAAAATTTTTACATAGAAATATAATATGAATAGAAATCATACTACCAACGTAGATCTATGGGGTCATAGCTCCCATATAATGTCCACTTCCAAAAATCACCTAAATGCACAAATTTCATTGATTTTGTGATAAAATTCGAGCTGAATATGTCTTGTGTACATACAAATCATTCTACCAACTTTCTTTTCGGATCGGTCCATTATAAGTCATAACTCCCATATAAGGCTCACTTCCGAAATCGAAATGCACATATTTGATTGTCAAATAAAGGTATCTTCATAAAATTCGACACAAATATGTTTCGTCTATATATGAATCACTCTACGAGATTTTTACGGATAGGACCATAATTGGTCATAGCTCCCATATAAATCATTCTACCAATTTTTCCCTGGATCGGTCCATTATTGGTCACAGCTGCCATATAAGGCCCTCTTCCGAAAATCATTTAAACGCACATATTTTATTAATTAATAAATCTATTGGAGTAATATTCGACTTGATTTACATATAAATCATTATACGAAATTTTTTCTTGATCGGTCCATAATTGGTCACAACTCCCATATCAGGATAATTTCTGAAAATTACTTAAACGCACATTGACAATGAGTAATGTGCGTTTAACAGATTTTCGTAAGAGGACCTTGTATGGGAGCTATGACCAATTAATGTATATACATACAAAATTTTGGCTAAATTCTGTATCTATATCATTATTTGGTAATTAATATTGTGCATTCAAGTGATTTTCTGGAGGGAACCTTGTTTGGGAGCAATGACCAAATATGGACCGATCGTGAACAATTTTTATAGTGTGATTTATGTATATAAGAGCAATATTTGTGCTAAATGTATCGATATCAATATTTAGTAATGAGTTATGTGCATTTAAATGATTTTCGGAAGGGAACCTTGTATGAGAGCTATTACCAAATATGAACCGATCGTGAAAAAATTTTGAAATAACATTTCTGTGTACAAAAATAGTATTTATGGCAAAATTTTTTATGGATATCACTATTTGGTAATGAGTTGTGTGCCTTTAAGTATTTTTCTGAAGAGGACCTTGTATGGGAGCTATGACCAATTATGGACCGATCGGAAAAAAATTTCACAGTAATATTTCTATATACAGTTAATCACAAAAATAAGTATACAGAAATACTGACAATTGGTTTTATTTAAAAAATTATATTATTTTTACAAAAACCAAAAAAGTAACACATTTATTTATTGAAAACAATTATGATAATTATTATTCACTACTTTTTCCGGGTTATTTTAGTTATTTGAGTTCTCATTTAAGGTGAAGTTAAATAGGTGCAAAATTTACTTCACAAAAATAAGTATACAGATAATTTCAATATGTATTTGGTTTAATGATATTAAAAAAATTTATAAAAATTTTACCTGTTTGAATGTAATTACTTTATAATAAAATATTTTTTACACTATAACTTGGATAAATTTCACTTTTTGTTCCGAAAAATTGAAATTTTTGGTAATTGCTCTGAATATTATTTATAGGAGCATTTTTTTCCTATTTAAGAACATCTGGTTATATAAACCCCCGGAGTTTTAGATCTGGTATTCAATAATATCTTGTTTTGTTCATTATGATGCATTAGAAGACGATATTTTTTTAAGCTAATTATTTCTTTACAATAATTGCAATCCATCTCGGAACATTTCCGTTTTTAACATAGTATAGCGTTCATATTCGATATTTAATGGCTATTTCCTAAAATTTATTTCTTAAAATGGGAAATTAATAATATTTGTACTAGTATCCATTAATTAAAACTAGTTTTTTGGTTCCAATCATCCATTACACACTTCAAAATATTACCAATAATCGTCAAATGGTGACCATGTCAATAACTTACACTTCATATCGGTTCTGAAATTGGTTATTGTCCAAAATAGTAAGATTTTTATATTAAATCAGGCACAACTAGTGGTATGAATACGAATTGAACAATTTTGAACACGGATACATCTTAAATTGTTGCTAGAACAAATTAAATGTCCGATACATAAAACATGGTTATTGTCTCAAGTATATCAGGATATGATTGGTAGCATTATTGTATACTTTGGAAATCGGAGGATTTGAAAAACCTGATTAAATTAAAGGAAATATATAGAATTATCCAATTGTTCAAGTTTATGTTGTAAGTATTAAGAAATCGGAATTAAATTTCGGATTATAGGAACGTACTGTGTTCAAAATGGCCAAATCCAAGCATATCACATTAATTTCAAAACAACAACTCTTTTCAAGAGTTAAAAATTCTATTTCTAATGCATCATTTGGAAGGTTCAATGGCCAACAGATCTAAAATCCGAGGTCTAAAATGGAAAAAAATTTCGTAGAAATTTTGTTAATATCATTAAACCAAATATATACTGAAATGATCTGTATACATACTTTTGTGACGTAAATTTTGCACCTATTTAACTTCACCTTAAATGAGAACTCAAATAATTAAAATAACCCGGAAAAAAGTAGTGAATAATAATTATCATAATTGTTTCTAATAAATAAATGTGTTACTTTTTTGTTTTTTGAAAAAATAATATCCTTTTTTAAATAAAACCAATCGTCAGTACTTCTGTATACTTATTTTTGAGATTAACTGTAAATGAGTTATGCGCGTTAAAGTGATTTTCAGGAGGGGAGCTTTGTCCAATTATGGACCAATCCAGAAAATGTTTTCTCTAAATGAATTCTATTGACATAGAATTTTTATTTGTAAATTTTTGTGAAGATATCAACATTTTAAGGGAAGTAATTAACAATAAACTCATTTTCCGGGAATATGTACTTTTGTATGGGAGGTATTAGAAATTGTGGACCGATTAAGGCAATTTTCGACAGGAATAAAGCTCTCGTGTAAAAACAAATGTATGATGATTGTCATAGAATTATATTGCATCGTTTTCGTGGGAATTACATCAGTGTGTGTAAAAAAGTGGTTAGTTTTTTCGGAGTTGTTTTAAATTTTGATTCCTAACTTTTCCCGATGTGAACCGATTTTGCTTATTTTCAATACCAAACTGCCTGGGACAATAGGGAATATTCTGGCCAAATTTCAATAATTTATTTCACTTCGTTTTTACGCGAGCGTGTTTTACACAGACGGACGGACATATCTAAACTCAGAATTTTATAAGGACCAAGAATATATATACTTTGTTGGGTCTCAGATGAATATTTCTTGGTGTTACACACGGAATGACAAAGTTGTATCACCACTCATGGTGGTGGAGGGTATAATAAACTGAAAAAAATATATGTATATATATATTAGATCAATTAAAATGAACAAATATTTAAGTAATTTTCAGAAATTATCCTTATATGGGAGTTGTGGCCAATTATGGACCGATCAAGAAAAAATTTCGTATAATGATTTATATACAATAAAAAAAATCAAGTCGAATATTACTCCAATAGATTTGTTAATTAATAAAATATGTGCGTTTAAATGATTTTCGGAAGAGGGCCTTATATGGCAGCTGTGACCAATAATGGGCCGATCCAGGGAAAAATTGGTAGAATGATTTATATGTACACAAAACATATTCAAGTTTTATTTATCAATGCTATAGCTTTATTTATAAATGAAACATTAAACGCATATGTTAGTGATTTTCGGAAGTGGACCTTATATGGGAGCTAAGACCAATTATGGTCCTATCCGTAAAAATCTCGTAGAGTGATTCATATATAGACGAAACATATTTGTGTCAAACTTTATCAAGATACCTTTATTTGACAATCAAATATGTGCATTTAAGTTATTTTCGGAAGTGGGCCTTATATGGGAGTTATGACTTATAATGGACCGATCCGAAAAGAAATTTGGTAGAATGATTTGTATGTACACAAGACATATTCAGCTCGAATTTTATCACAAAATCAATGAAATATGTGCATTAAGGTGATTTTTGGAATTGGACATTATATGGGAGCTATGACCCCATAGATCTACGTTGGTGGTATGATTTCTATTCATATTATATTTCTATGTAAAAATTTTGTGTTGCTACCGATATATTTGAGGGAGTTATTAACGATAAACTAATTTCCGGGAATATACACCTTTGTATGGGGGCTATGTTAAATATTGGATCAGTTGTTATGAGTTTGAACATACTTGATCCCTGTCACAAAAAAATAATGTGCGACAAAATTCATCGAAATATCTTTAGTAGTTTCTGAGAAAACTACTTAAGAATTGGAAAAAAACGTTTTTTTTTTTCGAGGTAGTCTGAAATTTTTACTCATAACTTTTTACATCGTAAATCAATTTTACTGATTTTCAATAGCAAACTGTACCGGATAATAAAGAATGTTGTTAGGTGAATTTTGTGAATTTCTATTGCTTCGTTTTAACGTGAGCGTGTTTTACACAGACAGACAGACGATTGATATGTACAAAATACACATTTATGTCGAATTTTATCCTGATGACTTTGATTACTAATGTGCGTTTAAGTAATTTTCAGAAATTATCCTTATATGCGAGTTGTGACCAATTATGAACCGATCAAGAATAAATTTCGTATAATGATTTATATGCAAAAAAAATTCAAGTCGAATATTACTCCAATAGATTTATTAATTAATAAAATATGTGCGTTTAAGTGTTTTTCGGAAGTGAATTTTATATAGGAGCTATGATCAATTACGGGCCTTTTCAGAAAAATTTCGTAGAGTGATTTATATGTATGTACACAAAACATATTTGTGTCGAATTTTATCAAGATAGCTTTATTTGACAATGAAATATGTGAGTTTAAATGATTTTCGGAAGAGGGCCTTATATGGCAGCTATGACCAATAATGGGCCGATCCAGGGAAAAATTGGTAGAATGATTTATATGTACACAAAACATATTCAAGTTTTATTTATCAACTAGCTATACCCAGTGTGCTTTGCTACCCTAAAAGGAATATGTATAAATAAATACCAGATTTTTTTATGTTACATATGAAAGATGTCAAGCAAATTATTGCAAGTTCGCCAGTTTTTATCTATCGCCAATTTCTATCTATCTATAAAAAATTTGAATAATATAAGAGTTTCCAAGATGCACGAAATTTTGTATTTATATATGTTGTGCCAAGCCACCCATTGAAAGTCCGCCCGTTATGCTCTAAATGTTCACATGAGTTTCAAAGTTCTCCATCTAAAATTTGAAGATTCTAGCTGTAATAGTTTCTCAGATATACAATTTTTTCTATTGGATTCATGTGGGGCTTCAAGACCCCCCAGATGAAAGTCCGCTTTCTTTTCCTCCAAAATGTTCAGATGAATATTTAAGTTCTTCGTGCGAAATTTGAAGAATTTAGTTCCATTAGTTTCCCAGATAATCGAATTTTTGTCTTTAATAAATATGGGAGGCGCCGCTCCCCACATGGGTAGTCCGCCAATTTATTACCCAAAATGTTTAGATGGATGTTAAAGTTTTTCGTGCAAAATTTGAAGATTTTAACTGTAATAGTTTCCAAGATAAACGTATTTTTATACCCACCATCAAAAAAGATGGTTCCGTTTGTAACACATCGAAATATTGGTCATAGACCCACAAAAGTATATATATTCTGGGTCCTCATTAAATTCTAAGACGATCTAGCCATGTCTGGCCGTCCGTCTGTCTTTCTGTTGAAAGCACGATAGAGTCCGAATGGAAAGAGCTAGAGGGTGGAAATTTCACATAAATATTTCTTATAGGTAAGGTTTGTTTGGTATTGAAAATGGGCAATATCGGTCCACGTTTTCGGATAGCCCCCATACAAGTGGCCCCTCGAAAAGCAGCTTTAACAGCCATAACTTGTTCAAAAATACGAATATAGCGATGAAATTCGACATAAGTAAGTTTCTTGTGATCCAAAATCACTATGCAAAATTTTATGATCGGTCCATAATTGACCCTACCCCCCATATAAGGTCCCCTTCAGAAAATTACTTTAACGCTTATAACTGGCCTAAAAATACGAGTATATACATAAAATTCGACATAAGTTTCATTCGATTCAAACGAGGATTGATGGTGGGTATATAAGATTCGGCATAGCCGAATATAACACTCTTACTTGTTGTATTTAATTTATATGGTAGGTTCCACGCCCCCTAATGATAGTCCGCCTACTTTTTGTCCTAAATAATTATATTGACACTGAAGTTGCTCCGGCAAAATTTGAGGACTCTAACTGTTATATTATCTAAAATATACGGATTTAATATTTTCTTAATATAGGCGTGGCTCCTCGCCCACTTGAAGTCTGAAATTTTTACTCATAACTTTTTACGTCGTAAACCGATTTTGCTGATTTTCAATACCAAACTGTACCGGTTAATAAAGAATGTTGTTGGGCGAATTTTGTGAATTTCTATTGCTTCGTTTTAACGTGAGCGTGTTTTACACAGACAGACAGACGATTGATATGTACAAAATACACATTTATGACGAATTTTATCCTGATGACTTTGATTGCCAATGTGCGTTTAAGTAATTTTCAGAAATTATCCTTATATGGGAGTTGTGACCAATTATGAACCGATCAAGAAAAAATTTCGTATAATGATTTATATGCAAAAAAAATTCAAGTTGAATATTACTCCAATAGATTTATTAATTAATAAAATATGTGCGTTTAAGTGTTTTTCGGAAGTGAATTTTATATAGGAGCTATGATCAATTACGGGCCTTTTCAGAAAAATTTCGTAGAGTGATTTATATGAATGTACACAAAACATATTTGTGTCGAATTTTATCAAGATAGCTTTATTTGACAATGAAATATGTGAGTTTAAATGATTTTCGGAAGAGGGCCTTATATGGCAGCTATGACAAATAATGGGCCGATCCAGGGAAAAATTGGTAGAATGATTTATATGTACACAAAACATATTCAAGTTTTATTTATCAACTAGCTATACCCAGTGTGCTTTGCTACCCTAAAACGAATATGTATAAATAAATACCAGATTTATTTTATGTTACATATGAAAGATGTCAAGCAAATTATTAATAATAATTAATAAGAATATACAATTTTTTGTAATTACTTCACGTGAGAGGCACCAAAATTGGGGACTCTAGCTGTTATAGTTTTCTAGATATACAGATTTTAATAATTAGATTTTAGTATTTACTTCATATGGGAGGTGCCACGCCCGCTTTTGCTGAACTCCCTATTTTTGTCCAAAATATTTGTATTTAAACAAAAGTTACTTGTACAAAATTTGGGGACTCTATACGTGGGACCTCGCTCATTTGAAATTTCAACATAAAAAGCAGTTATAACTCCTTCCAGACATACAGGAAGATATTGTGAAAATTTCAAGAAAATCAGTTTAGCCGTTTAAACTGATTAAATAAAAAACCCTCTACGATTTTGAAAATTCTAACTACAATAGTTTTCCAGATTAACAATATGTTACATATGAGAGATGCCAAGCAAATTATTACAAGTTCGCCAATTTCTATCTATGAAAAATTTGTATTTAATTCATATATATGGTGCCAAGCGCCCCATTGAAAGTCCGCCCGTTATTCTCTAAATGTTTACATGAATGTCAAAGTTCTTCATGTAAGATTTGAAAATTCTAGCTCTAATAATTTCTCAGATATACGAATTTAATTCATGTGGGGGCTTCATGCTCCCCGGATGAAAGTCCGCAATTTTTCCTCCAAAATATTCAGATGAATATTAAAATAATTTGTGCAAAATTTGAAGAATCTAGTTCTATTAGTTTCCCAGTTAAACGAAATTTTGTATTTAATTCATATTGGACTTACCAAGTACCCCAGTCCGCCCGTTATACTCTAAATGTTCAGATGAATGTCAAAGTTCTTCAAGTAAAATTTAAAGATTCTAGCTCTAATAGTTTCTCAGATATACGAATTTTTCTATTTTATTCATATGGGGACTCCAAGCCCCCAGGTGAAAGTCCGCTCTTTTTTCCTTAAAAATGTTCAGATGAATATTAAAGTTCTTCGTGCAAAATTTTAAGAATTTAGTTCTATTAGTTTCCTAGATAAACGAATTTTTGTTTTTAATTAATATGGGAGGTGCCGCTCCCCTCATGGGTAGTCCGCCAATTTATTACCCAAAATGCTAGTCCGCCTACTTTTTGTCCTAAATGATGATATTGACACTAAAGTGTCTCTCAAATATACGGATTTTATATTTTCTTAATGTGGGCGTGGCTCATCGCCCACTTGAAATTTCGAAATAAAAAGTCCCAGACACGCAGGAATACGCTGTGAAAATTTCAAGAAAATCGGTTCAGCCGTTTAGTAGTCTATAACGTTCAAACATACAAACAAACACACATTCATTTTTATATATATAGATGCTATAGCTTTATTTATCAATGAAACATATGCGTTTAAGTGATTTTCGGAAATGGAACTTATATGGGAGCTATGACCAATTATGGTCCTATCCGAAAAAAATTCGTAGCGTGATTCATATATAGACGAAACATATATGTGTCGAATTTTATCAAGGTACCTTTATTTGACAATCAAATGTGTTCATTTAAGTGATTTTCGGAAGTGGCCCTTATATGGGAGCTATGACTAATAATAGACCGATCCGAAAAGAAATTTGGTAGAATGATTTGTATGTACACAAAACATATTCAGCTCGAACTTTATCACAAAATCAATGAAATATGTGCGTTTAGGTGGTTTTTGGAAGTGGACCTTAGATCTATGTTGGTAGTATGATTGCTATTCATATTGTATTTCTATGTACAAATTTTGTGTTGATACCGATATATTTGAGGGAGTTATTAACGATAAACTAATTTCCGGGAATATACCTTTGTATGGGGGCTATGGGAAATATTGGATCAATTGTTATGAGTTTGAACATACTTAATCCCTGCTACAAAAAAATAATGTGCGACAAAATTCATCGAAATATCTTTGGTAATTTCTGAGAAAACTACTTAAGAATTGGAAAAAAACGTTATTTTTTTCGAGGTAGACTGAAATTTTTTTGTGAATTTCTATTGCTTCGTTTTAACATGGGCGTGTTTTACACAGACAGACAGACGGACATAGCTAAATCGACTCAGAATTTCATAAGAATATATATACTTTGTTGGGTCTCAGATGAATATTTCTTGGTGTTACACACGGAATGACAAAGTTATATATACCCTCTATCACCACTGATGGTTGTGGAGGGTATAAAAAGAAAACAAGTAAGAGTGTTATATTCGGCTGTGCCGAATCTCATATACCCACCATCAAACCGTATGCCATAAAAGGAATGCTCCCCTATAAACATCAGGTGATATTTGGAATATGGCTTAAGTCAATTATGGACCGAGCTCTTTTGAACTAACAAAATATTAATTTTTAAAAACCAAATATTTTATTTCAATTTTTAAACCGTGAGCGTATGAGTAATTTTCTGAAGAGGACCTTTATATGCGTTAATTATAAACCGATACTCATAAAATTTTGTACCTAGATTTCGTTTGTATAGAACTTGTTTATGCAACATTTCAGCGCTATACTCGTATTTTAAATAAGGAAAACTCGTATTTCAATAACCAAAACTCTTTCCTGAAGGGAACCTTTTATAGGGGCTAGGGTCATTTATAAATCAGTCCTCATTAAATTCGGAATGAAGAATTATGTTCCTAAGTATAAACTTTTTTATGTCGATTTTAATCGGAGCGAATTTCATAACCGTATATCATAACTCATGTTTTTAAGCCAGTGTAATTTTCTGAAGGGGACCTTGTATGGGCGGTAGGGTAAATTATGGACCGATCCTCTCTAAATTTGGTGGAGAGATTTTGGCACGCATTAAACTTATGTGCATCAATTTTCGTCACTACATTCATATTTTTAAGCCGGTAATGAGCATTATAGTTATTTGCAGAGGGGGTCCTTATAAGCGGGAAGGGTCATTTATTGGCCGATCCAAAAAAAAAAAATTGGTACAGAGGTTTTGGCTCGTAAGAAACTTACGTGTGTAGCATTTCATCGCTTTACTTGTATTTTTAAGACAGTAATGAGCGTTGAAGTTATTTCCTGAAATGGAACCAATAGGGGGAGTAGGGCCAATTATGGACCTATCCACATAAAAGTTATTAAAAAGATTTTGGCTCGCGAGGAACTTAATTGTGTAAAATGTTATTGCTATATTCGTAATTTTTAGCCAGTAATGAGCGTTAAAGTCATCAGAAGGGGACCTTATATGGGGGATAGGGTCATTTATGGGCCGATCTTAAAAAAAAAAAATCGTAGAGCGATTTTGGTTCGTAAGAAACTTACTTATACCGAATTTCATCGCTATACTCGCATTTTTGGACCAGTAATGAGTGTTAAAGTAATTTTCTAAAGGGGACCTTATATGGGGGGTAGGGTCAATTATGGACCGATCCTCAAAAAATTTTGTAGAAAGATTTTGGCTTACATGAAACTTATTTATGTCGAATTTCATCGCTATACTTGCAGTTTGGGGCCAATAATGAGTGTTAAAGTCATTTTCAGGAGTGGACCTTATATGCGGTAGGGTCATTTATGGGCCGATCCTAAAAAATTGGTTAAAAGGTTTTGGTTCTTAAGAAACTTACTTATACTGAATTTCATCGCTATACTAAAATTTTTGGGCTAGTAATGAGTGTTAAAGTAATTTTCTAAAGGGGACCTTATATGGGGCAAGGGTCTATTATGGACCGATCCTCAAAAAATTTGGTAGAAAGATTTTGGCTCACATGAAACTTATTTATGTAGAATTTCATCGCTATACTTGCATTTTGGGACCAGTAATGAGTGTTAAAGTCATTTTCAGAAGGGGACCGTATATGGGGGTAGGGTCATTTATGGGCCGATCCTAAAATAGAAATCTAGTGAGGTTTTAGTTCGTTAAAAACTTATTTATACCGAATTTCAACACTATACTCGCATTTTTGGGCCAGTAATGAGTGTTAGTCATTTTCTGAAATGGACCTTATATGGGGGGTAAGGTCATTTATGGGCCGATCCTAAAAAAAATTCGTGCAGCGATTTTGGTTCGTAAGAAACTTACTTATACCGAATTTCATCGCTATACTCGCATTTTTGGACCTGTAATGAGTGTTAAAGTCATTTTCTGAAGGGGACCTTATATGAGGGGTACAGTCATTTATGGGCCGATCCTCAAAAAATTTGGTAGAAAGATTTTGGCTCATATGAAACTTATTTATGTCGAATTTCATCGCTATACTCGTACTTCTAAAGCAGTTATGCCCGTTAAAGCTGGATGTCCACTTGTATGGGGGCTATCCGAAAAATTGGACTGGTATTGCCCATTTTCAATACTATACAAACCTTAGCAATAGAGAATATTTATGCAAAATTTCAACTGTCTAGCTCCTCTCGTGTGGTCCCTATCGTGATTTCAACAGACAGACGGACGGACAGACGGACGGACATGGCTAGATCGTCTTAGAATTTAATAAGGACCTGGAATATATATACTTTTATTGATCTATGGACAATATTTCGATGTGTTACAAACGGAATGACAAAATCAATATACCCCCTTTTGATGGTGGGTATAAAAATCTGACTTATTTAATGATATAAATCTTATTTGACTTATTTAATGATATAAATCTGACTTATTTAATGATACCCTCATTATGGAGAAAAATTTTAAACTTTCACAATTTATTGAATATATTAAAATATTTAGATGGGATTTTATAAAAAGTAGCTTTGGCACAGCCGAATATGGCACTATACTTGTTTTATTTATAATTAATAAAAAAATTTACTAATATAAATATATCATATTTTATATAGGATATTCCTCAATACCGTAAGATGGTTAAACAATTCTACCGAGATGTTGCTAGACTGCCACAAATTAGTGATCAGGAAATGAGTACTGCTATGCAGCAATTATCCATACAACAAAATGACGAATTCGATACTGTAGCAGCTCTAAAAGAGCTGTATATATACGTTACCAAATATAATGATCAGGTAATTACAAGAAATTTATACCAACATTAATTTGTTCATTAATATATTTTTTCATCATTCTAAGATAATAAATGCCTTAGAAAATGATATAAATTGTAAAAAAATGCATTTGGGCTACAAATTGGAAAATGTGGCATTTACTTTAGAAGGGGAAGAGACTTCTGCTTGCTGACACTCGTTGAGATTGCATGAAGTTTTCCAAAAATATAATAATATTCAACGTAATGTTTTAAATATTTCTTTTAGAGCCTCGTTAAAAGAAAATTTATTTCAAAGCTTTCTTAAAGGTGGTAAGTAGAACAATAATATCTTACGAACAATTATAATTAACAATTATAATTAACATTAGTATTTATTTACATTATTATTTTTTCATTTCCCGGAAAACCGGCATTAATTTTCGGGGAATTCCCGTCTGGAACATGTTATCAAATTTTAGGAATGTATACTTCTTTCAAAAGATAATTCTATATACATATGTATGTAAGTTTTATAAAAATTTGTTCTCCTTTTTGTATTTGTTAATGCTTTTTTTATGGATTCTTTATTTTAGAATTAATACATTCTAAATTAAACACTAATGGTTTTTATTAAATACTAGCTATACCCAGTGTGCTTTGCTACCTTTAAAGCAATATAAATAAAAGAACACACTTAAAAATTTTGAAGATTCTAACTATAATAGTTTTCCAGATAAACAATTTTTTACATATGGAAGATGCCTTGCAAATTATTACAAGTTCACCAATTTTCCCAAACGTTTATTAAGATTTTAATGTAATCTATGAACAATTTTAATAATCTAATAGTTTCCCAAATATACTAAATTTTGTATTTAATTCCTCTGAGAGGTACAAATGATCATTGATGTGTAAAGTTGGTTTTTATAAAGTGCTTTAAATCTTTTTTATTAGAATAAGCTTATTTCATTCAGTGTTTAACAAAAAAAAAACTTTTATTGCTAAAAATAATTTTATTGCTATAAATATACATATGCTAAATTCTATTACAAAATATTTTAGTATTCATGTGAGTTAAAAACTTGAGTGATTTTCTTTATTATTTCATTATTCTTTGTTATATACATTACTTCTTATTTCTATTTTTACGAAAGAGGAGCCAGATCAAATTATTTATTCATTCAAACTTTAAGGGTGATGGCCACACGTCAAAATTTGGTCAAAACTTGTTTATGTGTTAGTAATTTATTTCAACAATCATTGAAAAAGATATAGTATATTTCAAGTAAAATTTGGTACTGTGCCTTTAAATAAATTCGAATATAATTTTTTTTTCATCCATATTTCATTTACCTTGCGGCAAAAAATGTGATGTCTCACCAAATTCTTCAATGTATGCTTCTTCTGCTTCAATTTCAGTTGAAAATCAAAAGTGTTTTAAAAAAAAGAAAAAATATTAACAGTTCTCAGAGAACTGATAATACAAATGATTATACTCCTCTCCAAACAAGAGTCGATGATAATGATGAAGTTGATAACAGTATTTATGTGCAAAATAGAACAAAAAAAGAAATATGTCGATTACTTAATACCCCGTTCACATGATGTAATTACACTATGCAACAAAAATAAATGCCTCGGAAATGATACTATTTTTCTGAAAGGTGGATCCGAATAGAACAAGAATATGTTTCTGAAATTTGCCAAATACCTCCAAAATCATAACGGTAAAAAACCGTTTTTTCATACCTTTAAGCACTTATAAGTCAGTAACTTAGTTGAATATGAAACGATTTTAACTTTTTCCACGGATTTAGAAAGCAGAAGCTGAGGCCTTTATAATGACATATATAATGTTTCAGTAACCTGGAGAGATGTGTGTGAATTTCATCAGCAAACATATTTTTTTATTTTAGTTTTGCAATATTTTATATAAGAACCGTACTTTTTTTTGATTAGAAACCCATCTCTATTCATGAGAAAAACGCAACTTTGTTTTTAAAAATCCCTTAGCAATTGACGACTTTATTGATTTTTTTCTTAATACAAAATTGTTCAAAAACTGATTTTCTGAAGGATGCTATATATGGGAAATAGGGTTTAATATATAGGCTGATCCTCGAAAAATTTGGTGGAAGGGTTTATGTTTATATAAAAGTTATTTATGCTGAATTTCATCGTGATATTAATATTAAGAGAAGAATTATGGAATTCAAGTCATTTTTTGAAGGAGGGTTTGTATAGGGACTAGGATCAAATAAGACCTTATTGTCGATAGAATCAGCAGTATCACTAAAGATTACAGCAAACTCATTTATACCGATTTTTGTATTGCTTGGACCTTATTTGACCCTAGTTCCCATACAAACCCTCCTTCAAAAAAATCCTCCTTAGGTAAGCGACTTTAATTCCATAATTCTCTTAATTACATTAATATCACGATGAAATTCAGCATCCAAATCCTTCCACCAAATTGTATGAGGATAGGCCCATATTTAGCCCTATCCCCCATATAAAGCATCTTTCGGAAAATCAATTTTGGAAAAATTTTGTATTAAGAAAAAGATCAATAACGTCGTCAATTGCTAACGGATTTTTAAAAACAAAAATGCGTTTTACTCATGAATAAACATGGGTTTCTAATCAGTTAATAAATAGTACGGTTCCTATATAAAATACTTCCAAAAAACATTTCCAAACTTGGACAACGGTACAGAACTAAAATAAAAAATATGTTTTCTGATGACATTCACACTGTTCACACGGTGAACAAAAGGTACTAAATTTACCCAACACTGGCAAATTCATACCCTCAACATCCCATCTCAAATAAAACCAACTGCAGCCAACTTCAAATGCGATTGTAAGAAGTAGAAGTGAAGATCGAAGTGTGTGCAAGGCCATAACAAAAGAAAAACTGAAGAACAAAACCCATACAACAATTAATAAACTAAAACTATTTAAAACTTATTAATTAATAATAAATAATTAAAACCCATAAAATAAAACTTACCCTAAATACAAACACTAAAATAAAGCATAAACCTAATTTCAAATAATTAAAACTTACACTAAAACCTAAAATCAATTTAAAACTTAAATCTATTATAGAAAGATAAAAAAACCTAAAAATTATAAATTGTGAAATTTTATTATGAACTTAAATATACAATATCGTATCACCCTATTTTAAATAAAACACTATACGTTTTATAACGTTTTTAAAATAAAAAAAAAAGAAATTCTGTTTTATTTTACCCCATATTGCACCTAACCCCGAACCCGTCAAAACAATGGTCCTAACGAACCGAATACTTATGAAAATTAAGTAAAGTGAAACAGTGACAGTTACAAAAACAATACATTACAAAAATAAAATCACAATTTCACAAATAAAACAAAAACATTGCAAAAATATAGAAATACACAAAAAATTAAACATATAATCAAAATTAACTAAAAGGTTAACAAAACAAAGTATGAACTAAACGAAAAACAAAAATTAAAAGTATACACTCAAAAACAGAAACTGTTTAACCAAAACAACATTATGAAAAAACTCTTTAAATTCAAGTATTTAATTTTGAAAATTTTATCGGTGAAAATTAATTTAATGAATTGTCTATTTTTGTATTGTCATTACTCGTTTCACCTTTTTCTAATGCCGAACTTGAAAGGCTTTTTATATCAAAGGCTATAATTAAAATAAAATTCGAAATCGTATTTAAGCTGAATTTTTATGTTCAATAATACAAATTCGAAAAGAATTGAAATTCGAAAATTCATGCCGTTACACTTAAGGCCTTATTAAAAATCTTTTACAAAATAAAATGTTGTTTATGAATATATAAAAAATTATATTACAAATAAAATACGATCATTTAAAAAATATCAAAATGAGGATTACGATGAAGATATAGTACCAGAAATATTGGAGTCATGCACTACATCATCAGTATTTTAATAAAAACTAGAAAAAACAAACATTTATATTGTTTTGTGAGATTAAAAAAATTTTAGCTCTTTTTTTTCTTCCGTAGAACATTTTAGCACTTATTTTTTCAAATTTTAGCATATTTTGAAATTCATTTTCTGGCAACACTGGCTATAGGTTTAATTCTTCTTCTGTTTATAATGAGCAATATCAGTTGGTTTGCTCTCAACTTGAAAAACAAAATCAAATCAGTTGCTGATCAGCACTTGTCGAAGCAAGGTCTGTGTGCGACGTTTTTAAAATACACACAGAAATACAACAACAAAATTTTGAGGAAGCCGAATTAATGTAGTTGATAGTTTTTTATATATAGACTTTGATATACGCTGGCTGTCAAAATCCGTAATAAATATTTGACAGTTAGTATATACTTTATAGTTTGTAGTCATTTTATTAGTATACTTTTATTTTGAATTGAATTCTGCTCTCTGCTGCAACACAAATAAAACTATGGTAGTCTATGGTATATGTGCTTGAGCATCTCTGGAATACAGTCACTGTGTGCACCAGAGATACAAGCCGAGACGGCTCAAATCGGCGGCGGCTGGCCGCCGGTAATATTTTGCAAGCCGCGCCGCCGCCGACTTCTTTCGGCTCAAAAGCTAAGCCGGCTTAAACGTAGCCGCTGATATAGATTAGAATCACACATGTATTTCAGAACATAATTTCACCAAATTGAACGGAGTTGCCACTATTTTAAATTCTTATGGCAAATTGAAAAGTGTTGCCACACAATATTGTGTTAATATTAAAATAGTGAAAACTACTATAAATGTCCATTTTCTGCAGAAAAAAACTTATATAGAGACAGGTTTCTATGTAACAGACTATTATACAAAGATTTTTCAATATAATAAACCTTATAAGGTCAATTTCTAAAGAAAAAGTTAAATTGAGCCGACAATTTAGCCGCCGCCGATATTTTCTGTAATAAGCCGCCGCCGCCGCCGCCGATCATTTCCCATCGGCTTGTATCTCTGGTGTGCACACGCTGCTGCAAAACAAGCAGCTGCCAACCGAAATAAACACGACGACTGAACAGTGCAAACATTTTTGAGTAAGCTGCTTTCGTATTGTTTAGTTCTTGGTTTCGTTTTCTTAGGCGCAATTTACATTAAGACTTTTCAGACGTCTGTTTTTTCCAATTCTCTTTTGAGAATCTTCCAAAATATCATGAACATTTATACGGTGATTTTTTACATGCAACTTTTCATGTCTTTTTTGATGTTTAGTGTAAATAAAATTAAATTTTTAACATAAAAACAATTTTAATGCAAATTTTAATGTTTTCATTAAAAAAACACGTAATTATTTTTTTACATGAGTATAATATCAACAGTACGAATGAGTGTAAAGAGGAATTTCAAAAACAATCATGAAAATCCTAAATCATGTTTGTTTTCTTACCCCCCATTCTTCTCTAACCCGCTCACCACCAATCATCGACAAACATGAAAACAGACGTCTGGGCAAACATGAAAAAAAATCATCGTGTAAATTGGGTGTTACTGTGCGTGTAATAAAAACTGGATAGTAGCTAGGGTGATCGATTATTCGACATTTTCCAAAAACCGGTTTTCGAATAGTTCGAATAGTTGACATTTCAAAAAAACCGGTTGATATTTTTCAAATTCAGAAAAAACCGGTTAACCGGTTTTTCATAATAAATAAAAAAATATATGTTAATTTGAAGAAATTAATGTTTATGATTAAATTTGACTAATAAAACATGGCCCGAAATGATTTTTAACAGTTTAACAGATTATAACTTTAGATCTAGTCGTCTGATTTACATTATTTCTTTAATATAAAAAAAAATTAGGAAAAAGTGGACACTTCTGTTAAACATAAGGTACTATGTAATCCTAGCTTATTCTAAAGCCCTTTTAGGAAATTTTCATAGGCATTCCAACACTTCCATAATATTTCAGCGGTAAATTAATTATTGTAATTGGAATATAATCTTAAGATTAATAAAATTTTATTAAACAGTTATCAATTTTACAAATAAAATTTTTTAATTAATTAGGAAAATCAGAAAAGTTTAACCAATGGTGCTTTAGAAAAATATATCCTAGTTCCTGGACTCGAATATTTTTAAATTTAAACGGGCTGTATTATTTACTTCAAAATTTCATTTAAATAATCTTTGAATACAAAGCAAATAAAAGTATTCGAAACCGGTTTTTAAAAAGTGAAAAAACCGGGTTATTCGATATTCGAAAAATCAACATTTAGAAAAAAACGACACTGGTAAAGCAGAAAAAACCGGTTTTAAAACCGGTTGAAAAATCGAATCGATCACCCTAATAGTAGCGTTATTTGGCTATATAGTAATATATAGTAAGACGTAATTATAGTATGGCTGAAAAAACTTGATGAGTGGTTTGATTTGAAAGCTTAGTAGAATGGATTGTTTTTTTATTTTGGTGTTTACATTTTGCAATGATAAATATAAATAATATCGATAATTTAAATAAACGATGTATAATATTTGTAAATTTAGGTATAAAATATATGTTATATTTAGTAGAATCGAATGGTTTCTTATTTATGTGTTTAAATTTGATGTGAATAGACATACAGTGAATCAATTAAGTAATTTGCCTATGTAAAATTATATAAATTTTAAGAAAAAACTTTATCTGAACAATTATTTTTAGCAAAATAAAGCAATTTGCTTGTTGTATTTTTTAAAGAATATATTATATTTTAATTTTCTACCATAAAAAGTAAAATCGTGATATTAATTAACGAGATTTTTGATAAAAGGTGAACGTATTGTTAATTTTTAAGGTCAATAAAGTATTTTGCTTTTTTAGGTTTTTTGTTCATTTTTTTAATATTGCTGTATTATTTTATAAAATTTAATATTTTTATTACTCCTATATATTAGAATAACATATTTTAGTAGTGGAACGACTAAGTTTGGACATTTCTTAACCGATTTATTATCCTATATACCTATAAGAATTTTTCAATATTTGACTTAACATGAAATCTATCGTTTCTTTGATTTAATTTCGAAAATAATAAGTAATTTTGAATTGGATACATGATATATTAGGAAATCAATGGATTTGGATCTAGAAAAAAATATTAGTGGGGTATAAATCTATAGATTATAACAAAAATAATCTGGGATTTTGGTCATTTTGTATTGATAAACAAAAACTACATTGCGGAAACCCCATCCATTTGGGGAGTACTGTGTGAATTTTATTTAGAGTTGTATAATATTGATTCTTATTCAATAAAGCTAACACTAAGTACCATCCTAGCCACTCTAAGTATGGGGATATCACCGTATACCACTATAGAACTATTACATGCTAGAATTTTGATATTCTACCTCATATTTTGAATGCATTATTTTATGAATAAAATACAGTAGGCGTAGCTGGATTTGGATAAATATTCTTGATTTGGGTTCTAACTATATATAAGTGTATGTATTAGCTGAAAAATATTGCTTTTGTGGATCTTAGGTGATGAGAACCGCCTCCATTTGTAAATATCTAAATTAAGTATTTTTCCCGTACCACACGATAGTTCACTTTATATTGTTTCCAAGCAACCTAAGGTCTGTTTAGGGGTTTAAATTTAAACATAGTGTTCTTTTGAGTTCGTATATGGACTTTGGAGAAGATAAATGAGGACTTCAATGGTTTTAGCTGGGATACAAATCGCTCTCCTTTGGCAGTTAAAGATTTTTAAAGACAACTCAGTGCGTTTTTTTAATAATTCTTTGTGTTATTTCATCAATTACTATATTTTTTATTTTTTAATGATTGATTAAACATCTCATAATTGAATTTCATTGATTTATACTTGTTCTAAAAATCTAAACTAATTTTTTTATATTGGAATTGCCTCATTATTTCCATTTAAACATTTTTAACGCAAATAACTACACAGTTTCACACAATAACGATATGATTTTTGAAAATTACAATTGAAAAATACTTAACACGTGTCCTTTTAACAATAAAACAATAAATTCCAAAAGAAATTAAAAAATAATTTGAAAAACCCAACGAAATTAACTGGAAACTTCAATATGCTTTATTGATATATATTGATAATAAAATGCATCAACAAATGCACTAAAATTTTTATTTTAATATTTTTTTTCTTGGTTTTCCCATTCTACACAATCTCTATTTTCAATTGGAAAACATAAATTTACTTTTTACCTGTTTTTTTGGATTTTATTTATGAACAAAAAACAAAATTCTCTTAAAAAAAGGTAGGCAAAAAACTTAGTTGATTCACTATATATAATGTTATTCAATTATTTGGTTTTTGTCTTATTCGGTTAATTCGACAAATAATTATTTGAGGTTTTAAGTTAGCTGGTTAATAATCGGATAATTCAACATTATTCGGATAATCGAATAAAAGGAAACTGGATGTTTTTTATTAATATTATTTCTTTTTTACAATTTTTTCTTCCTATAACAAACGAAATTATAATTTATAATCAATAGTTCACATTTTATAAATTTTCCCATGAAGTTAATGAAAATAAATTCCAGAAAAATTAAATGTTTAAAAAAGCCACTTTGATTTATAATTAGATAAATAGCAGAAATATAATAAAAGCTTATATAATAACCCTTTCAGCGTCAAAAATTATTTATGTCGAGAAAAAAACTTGAAAATTTATATTTAAGATAATTTTGCTGAATCATTGAAAAGTAATATATTTTGAATTTGAGTTTTCCCTAGTGAGTTATAGAGGGTCAAAATTAAATGTCAAATATATTCGACGTTCGAAAAACAGTTACCAAAAAGCACCACTAATATTTTTTTATGAATATTGTTTTTTAAAATGTCTTCTTACACTTATATCAATATAATAAAATTTAAATCTGTATAGTCCGATCTTATTTAAACGTTGCTAAAAAGCACTTTTTAAAAAGTAGTCATAAGTGACAATTTTTTAAAACCTGATTTTAAAATACTTTAAAATTACGGAAGATCTTTCAAAATCTCAATTATAAATATAATAAAGTCTTAACTTTCATCTAAAACAAAAAAATTCATACTAAAGGTCAAAATTATACTCAAAAAAATATATTCGACAAAACCACGGAAAGGGTTAAGTATACAAAATTATACTTTAACCCTTTTTGACTAGGGTGTAAACTTGAGGTGTATGTACATTTTTAAAAGAAAAACTTTGTTTTTAAAACTGATAATTTATTTAGTCCATTTTTTCGGTCGATCTTCGACATAATATGTCTAAAAATATAAACCGTATATATATAGGGTTAATTAATAAGTTTTATAGTGCATTTTTGATTTTTTTGAACTTCGGGGGTAAATTCGTCCCATGTGTTTTAAATGGTTAATTTTACTTTTTTCACTGTTATTTTAAACATAAGACTTTATACTCAAAATTCCAGTCATCTTTATTAAATTTGGCCGACAAATAAATAATATTTCGATATGGTACACTGAGAATTCACAAATATATGTTTATTAGGGTGATCGACTCGATTTTTCAACCGGTTTTAAAACCGGTTTTTTCTGCTTTACCAGTGTCGGTTTTTTCTAAATGTTGATTTTTCGAATATCGAATAACCCGGTTTTTTCACTTTTTAAAAACCGGTTTCGAATACTTTTATTTGCTTTGTATTCAAAGATTATTTAAATGAAATTTTGAAGTAAATAATACAGCCCGTTTAAATTTAAAAATATTCGAGTCCAGGAACTAGGATATATTTTTCTAAAGCACCATTGGTTAAACTTTTCTGATTTTCCTAATTAATTAAAAAATTTTATTTGTAAAATTGATAACTGTTTAATAAAATTTTATTAATCTTAAGATTATATTCCAATTACAATAATTAATTTACCGCTGAAATATTATGGAAGTGAATATGAAAATTTCCTAAAAGGGCTTACATAGTACCTTATGTTTAACAGAAGTGTCCACTTTTTTCCTAATTTTTTTTTTTTTTATATTAAAGAAATAATGTAAATCAGACGACTAGATCTAAAGTTATAATCTGTTAAACTGTTAAAAATCATTTCGGGCCATGTTTTATTAATCAAATTTAATCATAAACATTAATTTCTTCAAATTAACATATATTTTTTTATTTATTATGAAAAACCGGTTAACCGGTTTTTTCTGAATTTGAAAAATATCAACCGGTTTTTTTGAAATGTCAACTATTCGAACTATTCGAAAACCGGTTTTTGGAAAATGTCGAATAATCGATCACCCTAATGTTTATTGAATAACAAGAAATCGCGTTGATAGAAACAAACTTTTCAATTTAAATAGTTTTTTGCTTCTCCTGTAAAATTTTTAAAATGTTATATAGGGCCGTCTGCGTTTTAGGTGACGATATATTTCTTAAAATTTCATAAAAGTACAAAAACTGTACCAGAGGAACACATAATTACCCGTTTTTGCTCATTTAGGTTGAATTCCTTGTTCCCGTTTCCCCCCTAAGTGTGGGCTTTCGAAATAAACATATTTCTGAGACTACAAAACTCATCGTCTAAAATATTTTTTCTTTAGAACGAAAAAAATAGAAGTACAGTGGACGTCCACTAGTACGAATTATATAGTGTCAGGCCCTTTCGTAATACCGAAAAATTCGTATTATTGAACAACACATTTTGTATGTTTAAATTCAAATAATACACATAAAATATTGGATTTTATTTATTTTTGTTTTATTTTTCATGAAAAATTACATAACGGAACAAAATATAATAAATGTGTATTATTTTAAATAAATTTCTTATACATAAACAGGCATAAAAGGGACATATTTACGTATATGAATTGTTAATTTTGAAAGTATCGTGAGTCCAATAGTTGAAATGAGATATATGTAGAAGGATTTAAATTTTAATGTTTTTAAAAAGATGTGTGCCAAAGACAATTTGCAATTTACATATGTGTTCTAAAATGTATTAAAATGTTCAGATTACATAAAACTTTTATTAGAAACTTGAATGGAATATACCACAATTCTCTAATTTATAATTTTCTCTTAAAAATTAGAATAGTTATCCTTAAACCCATTGTTTGGAATGTGGAGTCACACTACTTTCAAAATTAACAGTTCATACATACATATGTATATAAATATCATTTAACTTATTAAAAAATCCATCATTTAACATCGATGTTTATTACATTGTAAAATGATTCTTACGGCTTTTTCAATAACAGCGCTTTTGAGGCTTCGATATTGTTCTCAGCAGAGTTATTGTCGGGAACTAATAAAATACTTTCCTCATTGGCGTTATCATCCAATTTAATTTCTTCTCTTGGGTCATCAAAATTCCAATAAAATAAATTAATAACACTAAATAATTGTTGATTTGTAAATATACATGCAGTAAATTGTAAACTTCAAAATTACTGAGCTTAAGGTGAATGATACCGAAATAATAAAATAAAAACATAATAAAAACTTCATTCATACGTAAATAAAACCAAAATTCCCATAAAAAATGCGTTATTCGTACTATCGAACAGAAAAATTGTGACTTTATTCGTACTATAGA
This sequence comes from Lucilia sericata, assembly GCF_015586225.1. Lineage (NCBI taxonomy): Eukaryota > Metazoa > Arthropoda > Insecta > Diptera > Calliphoridae > Lucilia > Lucilia sericata. The sequence continues at coordinate 393,168 of NW_023994239.1, forward strand.
GTAGACAATGCAACAATTTTGCCATTCGTATTATTGGATATTCGTAATAAAGAGTATACGTACTATTGGACGTCCACTGTACTAATTTTTCCCGTTTTTTTGCCCTTTGTCCTATTTTTGTCTCCTTCTGGTCAAGCTGTCGAAACGGAACTTTGCTAATACATACAGTGAATCAACTAAGTAATTTGCCTATGTAAAATTTTATAAATTTTAAGAAAAAACTTTGTCTGAACAATTATTTTTAGCAAAGTTAAGCAATTTGTTTGTTGTATTTTTTAAAGAATATCTTATATTTTTATTTTCTACCAAAAAAGTAAAATCGTGATATTAATTAACGAGATTTTTGATAAAAGGTGAACGTATTGTTAATTTTTAAGGTCAATAAAGTATTATGCTTTTTTAGGTTTTTATTTTTTGTTATTGCTGTATTATTTTATACAATTTCACATTTTTATTACTCCTATATATTAAAATAACAATTTTTAGATATTTATGTAGTGGTACGACAAAATTTGGACATTTCTTAACCGATTTATTATCCTATATACCTATAAGAATATATCAATATTTGACTTAACATGAAATTTATCGTTTCTTTGATTTTATTTCGAAAATAGTAAGTAATTTTGAATTAGATACATGATATACTAGAAAATCAATGAATTTGAACATAGAAAAAGGATTTAGTGGGGTATAAAACTACATAAAAATAATCTGGGTTTTTGGTCATTTTGTGTTGATAAACAAAAACTACATTACGAAAACCCCATCTATTTGGGGAGTAGTGAGTGAATTTTATTTAGAATTGTATAATATTGATTCTTATTCAATAAAGCCAACACTAAGTACCATCCTAGCCACTCTAAGGATGGGGATATCACCGTATACCACTATAGAACTATTACATGCTAGAATCTTGATTTTCTACCTTATATTTTGAATGCTTTATTTTATGAATAAAATACAGTAGGCGTAGTTGGATCTGGATAGTTATTCTTGATTTGGGTTCTAAATATATATATGTGTATGTATTAGCTGAAAAATATTGCTTTTGTGGACCTAAGGTGATGAGAACCACCTCTATTTGTTAATATCTAAATATTTTAAGTATTTTTTCTGTACCACACAACAGTTCACTTTATATTGTTTCCAAGCAATCTAAGGTCTGTTTAGAGGTCTAAATTTAAACATAATGTTCTTCCTAGTTTGTATACGGACTTTGGAGAAGATAAATGAGGAGCTCAATGGTTTTCCTTGGATACAAGTCGCACCTCTTTGTCAGTTAGAGATTTTAAAAGACCGCTCAGTACGTATTTTCTAACAACTCTCTGTGTCATTTTATAAATTACTATATTTTAAATTTTTTAATGATATTGATTAAACATCTCATAATTGTATTCCATTGCACAGTGGGGCAGAATGGAAATTTTTTGGAAATAAATCTGGCATTTCTAAACGGCTGATCCGATCGGGATAAAATTTGGCGTGAGCGTAGCCAAGGAGTATTCGAGTTTAAGTTTTGAAGATGAACCCTGCAGATGCCCCAGGGACGGCGCTGTGGCGGCTCAAAGTAGGGTACCTACGACATGTAAAATTTTTAAACTCGTGCAATTTTTTTGTTTTTCACCCAAATACAAAGATTTTTATATTTTCTGAAAGCGCTCGACGAGATCTTGAAAAAACATGCTTGGACATACTACTTATCTCTTATAATATCAGAGTTATAGGCATTTAAAAATTTAGTGATACAAAATTTACCATACCTTGGTCCGCCTTTTTTTGAATACCGGGCGCAGTTTTGGACCAAATGGACTCAATTTTTTCTTGTTAGTTAGACAACAAAATTTTCAATAATATGCAAAAAATTTCAGATCAATATCATATACAGATCCAAAAATATACGTTTTTTAATTTAAAAATTCAAAACATTTTAGATTTTTGCCGTTTTTTTGCCAAAAATGTGTCTTAACTCTTTTATTAATAAAATAAAATTTTCTTTAAAAACATATAACAATTTTATAGTTTTCTAAAAGGTATCGCAGAACGCTTTGTCGTAAAAAACTTGTCCTATTTTTTTAAAATGTTGCCACTGCGTCCTTCCGAATATTTTTTATCAAAACTTCAACTTTGGGCGACATGTTCTAAAATCCCAAAGCTGGGATCAGAAAACTGAAAGCAGTTTTGGAAACCTCAATATGTTTTCTATTTACTCCAAAAGTATTTTCCCAGCCCTGAAAGAAATGTGGACCCTATGGGCAAAAAAGTAAAAATCCCATTTTTGGGATTTTTATTTCTATTTTTGGGAATTGCGGGATGCCCTTTGACCTTTTCAATTTTTTTTTTGCATTTTCTTATTTGAAATGACAAATTTAACAAGCGTTGAAAATTTCATTGAGTTTTGTTCATAAATAAAGATTTTGTCATATATTACATATTTGTTTAATTTCTAAAAATATGATTTATATCAAAATTTTAATAGGGTCGCAGATAGCTACAACAATTTAGTCCATATTTATCTCCTAATATCATTTTTTAGTTAGATATGGAAATTCTCGACCCTTTACAAAAAATTTCAAAATTTCATTTAAACCTGTGTCCTTTAATTTCATCTTTTTCATATTTTAGTATTAAGTATGACAGAACATACATTTGGTGTTGAATAAAATAATTGGACAATTTTTAAAAATTATTTAGTTAATTATTTTATTAAAGACTATAACATTGTATATACAATAAAAAAATTATAATTCTATTATGAGCCACGCACAACAACACCTAAATCACCCCACACAAACCACCTTTCCCGCCCACCGAAATATAAAACACAATTTAATACAATATCATCAGTTAGTATAATAGCTTTTTTTATTTGAACTGTTTATCTTAAACATAATACAATTAATTCTTACAACCTACATATATAGTTAATTCCTAACACTACTTATTTTCTATAAAATAATCTGTCATATCGGTATACATATCCAGAAGGTAATATAAGTCCTTTAAATCTTCCTTGTTTTGAGATGATAGAGTTTCATAACAAATCCATCTTTTTCGCATAATTGAAAGAACAGGATCAGATGATAGAAGTAAACTATTAAAAATATCTTCATTCTGTGATTGCCTGGAGCATTTTCTTGAGCTGAATAGTTGAACATGCTTAAAATCTCGATTCCTCGCTTCCTGGGCTTCTTCTGTTAACTCTCCAAGTGGAAGAATATTCGATTCAATTATTATTTGACCATGACACAATACTTTGTGTACTGTTGGTGTTAGTTCCCACCATGGATACAGAGATACAAGTAATTTAGAAATTTCAGATGTATATTCCCCAAATCGATTTCCATTAATTTTATGTTTACTATTCAGTGCCATTAAAATAGTGTTAACTCTTCGAAGCAACTCCTTGTCGATTCCAGTTATTTTTGAAGTAATTTCAAAATCACGAAAAAACCTTCTCGCCGTATTACCGTCATTTGTACTACCGCAACTTGGAAGTGGTTTGTCGATGTTTAATCCCATCTGAACTTTAAATTCTTCTTGGATTCTGCTTTTTTCCGCAGCTCTCAGTTCTTTCAATTCTTCATTATTTTTTGTTGATTTAGTAAGATTCTCTGGCACACTTCTATATTTGAGGTCGTATGCTATGTGTAAAAAGTAATCACTTTTGAAAGAATTGAAAGAAAATCGTATTCTGGCATGAAGTGGTGAAATTCCGAAAGACAGGACTTCTTCATTAATACGTCTGCTTTTGTTTATATTTGAGAATTGCGACTTTTTCTCATTACATATTGAGCATCTCCAGAAGGAAGAAGTTTCTGTTATGGCATTGCTGACCTTTCCATCAATCATTGTTAAGCTTAGCTGATATGATACGTTAATAGAGAATTCCTTTATTTTTATGCAAATGGGCTCCAGTGCATTTATTTCATCTTTTAAATATTCCACTAAATCTTTTGTTGTTTTCTTTGACTCCTTTATATATTCAAATCCAATGGGTCTACAAAAATTTTTTGAACCCGGAGTTGTATTGATCCATATATCTTCAAATGAATTTCCGATGCTTGACGATGATGGATTAAGGGAATATGAACGAATTCGTAATGGCACTAATGATGACATAAATACACTTTTGTAGTCTGCTAATATCCGACTTCCACAAGCTTGTTTGTATTCTGGAAGTGCTGATAAACCGTCACATCCCACAGTGGGGCAGAATGGAAATTTTTTGGAAATAAATCTGGCATTTCTAAACGGCTGATCCGATCGGGATAAAATTTGGCGTGAGCGTAGCCAAGGAGTATTCGAGTTTAAGTTTTGAAGATGAACCCTGCAGATGCCCCAGGGACGGCGCTGTGGCGGCTCAAAGTAGGGTACCTACGACATGTAAAATTTTTAAACTCGTGCAATTTTTTTGTTTTTCACCCAAATACAAAGATTTTTATATTTTGTGAAAGCGCTCGACGAGATCTTGAAAAAACATGCTTGGACATACTACTTATCTCTTATAATATCCGAGTTATAGGCATTTAAAAATTTAGTGATACAAAATTTACCATACCTTGGTCCGCCTTTTTTTGAATACCGGGCGTAATTTTGGACCAAATGGACTCAATTTTTTCTTGTTAGTTAGACAACAAAATTTCCAATAATATACAAAAATTTTAGATCAATATCGTTTACAGATCCAAAAATATACGTTTTTTAATTTAAAAATTCAAAAAATTTTAGATTTTTGGCGTTTTTTTTGCCAAAAATGTGTCTTAACTCTTTTATTAATAAAATAAAATTTTTATTAAGAACATATAACAATTTTATAGTTTTCTAAAAGGTATCTTTACGCAGAACGCTTTGGCGTAAAAAACTTGTCCTATTTTTTGAAAATGTTGCCACTGCGTCCTTCCGAATATGACCTATTTTTTATCAAAACTTCAACTTTGGGCGACATGTTCTAAAATCCCAAAGCTGGGATCAGAAAACTGAAAGCAGTTTTGGAAACCTCAATATGTTTTCTATTTACTCCAAAAGTATTTTCCCAGCCCTGAAAGAAATGTGGACCCTATGAGCAAAAAAGTAAAAAATCCCATTTTTGGGATTTTCATTCCTATTTTTGGGAATTGCGGGATGCCCTTTGACCTTTTCAATTTTTTTTTTGCATATTCTTATTTGAAATGACAAATTTAACAAGCGTTGAAAATTTCATTGAGTTTTGTTCATAAATAAAGATTTTGTCATATATTACATATTTGTTTAATTTCTAAAACTATGATTTATATCAAAATTTTAATAGGATCGCAGATAGCTACAACAATTTAGTCCATATTTATCCCTTAATATCATTTTTTAGTTAGATATGGAAATTCTCGACCCTTTACAAAAAATTTCAAGCCAATATCTCAATTACATTCAAAAATATGTTCATTTAAACCTGTGTCCTTTAATTTCATCTTTTTCATATTTTAGTATTAAGTATGACAGCACATATTTAAATCTTATATTTACCTATTTTCTATTTGTTTGCTTATCCTTATAATTGAAAGGTCCTATTATGCTTAAATTTTCAAAAATTTATAACTATTTTTTACCTAAATTTTTTCGACAGATCATTTCGTTCTGTTTCGTTTATGATCATGTAGGTAAAAATATACAGGTACACACAGAAAAAAGATCGATCAGAAAACGTTTACAATTACTAATAATCAATACTTAAAAATGAATATTGATTGTAGTTATTAAAATACTGTAAATTCCACATATTTTCTATAATTAGAACAGAAAAAACACAATTCTAACTGAAATAAGGATAAAGTAACTATTAATATGGTTATTACAACCAATTTATACCTTTTCAAATTTTTATTTGTTATTTCAATATCTACAACCAATTTAAAGTTTTAATTATTCAATACAATGGAAAATTTCTGTTCTTATAATCAAAAAATTTTTCAAATCAGTATTTTTTAGCCAAAACTTGGATTTTAGTTTCTGTAGTCAAATACTTTCGTAAACCGTATGGAAATATTGATTATATTTAATACAATAAAGTTTCATTCGGTATTTTCAACCGAAAAATTTTAAGTTTCGATTATTGTAATAACTTAAAAGTTTAGTACGGTATTTCCAACCGAATACTCAAAACAAATTTTAAATTGTTCTTGACATTTTAAAATTAATAGTTCTAAAATAGAAATAAAGAAATACAAATCAAGAAAATTTCTCAATTTGCAAACAAAAGGGCAATAAATATCCAAAAAGGGCAATAACTAATACATAAGGAGCAATAAACATACATAATAACGCATCAGAGATGATTGTAAGCAAGTTAAATCTGTTTCCGTTTAAAAAATACATTGGAATAATATTCTTTTACTTTCAGAAATTTATCTGAATAGATATCAATTATGTCTGCAGAATATTTCGCACATGTGTATATATGATTGGGTTATTGTATCAGTATTTGCAGCTGTAATCCTGCATTTCTAAAATTTACTAACTTTTATTGTTAGTAAGATGTCAATGTAATTTGAAATATACATACATCGATTTTTAGTGATTTTGAAATATTTTATGCAAATTATAACTTAATACACTTCGTGATATTGTAATTTTGCATAGTTGTTGTTAATAAATAAAAAATTATGGAAATAAATTAAAAATTGTTGTTGGTCCCTGTAATAAAAGTATCGGTCTTTATAACCGAATTAATTTTATAAATATGTAGTTGCGTGTACCATTTTTATACTAAAAGTACAGTCAATATTATCGAAAATTCGGTAATAACAACCAATGTTTGTTCTAAAAATATGTGTGAGCAAACGAAATATTCGGCAATTGCAATCGATTTACACGATAGTTCGTAGGACCGACCAAATTCGATTGGAAACAAATTCGGTTGTGGCAACGAATCTGTTTTCTCTGTGTAATGATAATTTCGATTCATTCACTAATAAGAAATATCAATGACTGAATTACAGGTTATAGTAATATAGTCCTAAATGTTAATAGGTAGACAATTCGTAATTTTTTACTTTGGAATACCTGTATCGGAAATGACAAGAATTGGTATATAAGTAAACTTCTCAGATTTTAAGTACCATATTTAATAAATCTACAATGAAGATTACATTAAAGTACGAAGAGTTGTGTTCCGTTTTGTGGAGTATATCTTCGAAAGGGCCAGAAAGAATTGAAGACATTTCAAATTATATAAAAACTACATATAGTAGAAAAGTAGACAAAACAGGCATATCAAAAATTGAAAACTTTTTGATGTAAAAAGTAAGTCTGTGGATGGAAATCAAAAGAAATTTCGATTAAAATTTTGTAGTTGGATGGAAACTACTACGGAAATCTCAACTTACAACACATCAATAGGAGCGCCTTGCAAGTCATACGAAGACTTATGTTCAAGGTAAAAAAAGAGGGTCACACAAAAACTTTTTTCAATCTCAAATGAGGAAATTGCTGATACATTTAACGAAATGCTGAAAAAGGAAAACCAACATATGGATGTCGTACATATTGCAACTATTCTTCCTAATGCATCACCAAAACGACTTAAGCGAATTGTGGAAAGTATACCAACTCCAACATCATAATCAAATTTTACTGAAGAGGAAGCAATAGCGCTTATGTTGGAACTGGGTCTCAGTCGAAATAAGTACCAAATATTAAGGAAAACTACTTTCAAGTTGCGGTAGTACAAATGACGGTAATACGTCGAGAAGGTTTTTTCGTGATTTTGAAATTACTTCAAAAATAACTGGAATCGACAAGGAGTTGCTTCGAAGAGTTAAAACTATTTTAATGGCACTGAATAGTAAACATAAAATTAATGAAAATCGATTTGGGGAATACACATCTGAAATTTCTAAATTACTTGTATCTCTGTATCCATGGAGGGAACTAACACCAACAGTACACAAAGTATTGTGTCATGGTCAAATAATAATTGAATCGAATATTCTTCCACTTGGAGAGTTAACAGAAGAAGCCCAGGAAGCGAGGAATCGAGATTTTAAGCATGTTCAACTATTCAGCTCAAGAAAATGCTCCAGGCAATCACAGAAATGAAGAAAGTTTACTTCTATCTTCTGATCCTGTTCTTTCAACTATGCGAAAAAGATGGATTTGTTATGAAACTCTATCATCTCAAAACAAGGAAGATTTAAAGGACTTATATTACCTTCTGGATATGTATACCGATATGACAGATTATTTTATAGAAAATAAGTAGTGTTTGGCATCAATCCAATTTGTCCAAGATTTTGTATGAAAATAAAACAAAATAAAGTTTTCAAGTTTTGTGAGACGTAGATCTCCTTTTTATCAAAAACCAAAGATTACCTCGTAGAATGTTTGCAGGTTTTTATATAAAAGATAAAGTGCACGTAGTGCTTGTCGTAGACAACATCAATATCTTAAGACTGTGTAAAACGAACTTAATTTGGTGGCAAACAATATTTAAGTACCGTTAACGGTTTACTCGTTAGAATCTTCCAGCAAAGATGTATAAAATTGGCATTAGATTCTAACGTTGTTAAAAATAGTATTATTCATTAAAAGGAGCAATTACCAAAATGCAGCTCGCAACAAAACTCGCTTAAACATTGCCGGCCACCTTGCAATATCTCAAGCATATTGTAACAATTAATTCATTTGCAATATCTTAAGCAGAATGAAACAAATGTTAATATAATAATTCATTCGCAATATCTTAAGCCGAATGAAACTAATGAAAATATAATAATTCATTTGCAATATCTTAAGCCGAATGAATCATGGTTGGTTTTATGACAGATCCATCAACTGTATAAACTAAATACTTAAATATTAGGCAAAACGTAAACATATTTTAGTGAGCTTATTTAGTGATAATGAAGTAAATTTTTCGATAAAAGTATTTCAATTCCTATGCGACCAAGTCGAATATTCCGGAAAGTTAAAAACTGAATTAAATTGATTAGGATTAACTGGACCTGTCAGAATCCAGCCAAAAATCGTCTTTTGTGCTAATAACGACCCTAATAAGTTTCGTTGTATATCCGGTAAAACAATCCAAGGGTATAGATCAGCGCCAATAAGGATATCAATAGGTCGGCTATCAAAAGGATTAAAATCCGCCAAACGAAGATTTGGCAATAATTTTTGAATGTTGGCGTTGACGGAAGTCGTAGGCAAATTTGTCGATATTTCTGGTAAAACAAATGCATTTATATTTAGTTCTACGGAAGAATCGAAGTTAGATCCGATTTTCAAAGAACAAATATTTCTTGAAACTACTGATGCAGTATTATTGACACCAGAAATTTCAACATTCGTAGAACGCGAGGAGGAAATGTTAAACCTTTTTCGTAATCGCTCAGTAATAAACGAGCATTCCGAACCCGGATCAATCAAAGCACGGACCTGATACTTATTGTTATTATGTTTTATATTAACAGTCGCTGTCCCTAAGAGTACGAACTGATTATATCTAGTATGAAATACTTGACGGTTTGACGTAATATTATTCGACGTTGTCGATGGTTGATTATTTTGAGGCGAATTAGTGGTTCGTAGAACCGCACCAGAATTCTGTTCAGTAGAAACAGAAGGCATTTCTGTATGCTGAATATGAAGCATAGAATGGTGCCGATTATTGCAAATAAAACAATTACTATTAACTTTACAATTGCTGACATTATGTGTCCTCGAAAGGCAATTAGAACAGCAATTATATTTGTTTACGGTAGAAATTCTTTCCATTATTGAAAGATTTTTAAACTTTCGACAATTTCGCAAAAAATGGGACTGGTTTGGACACAATATACACGATGGTTTTGAGGAAGTAGCATCGTAAGAATGTACTGAAGATTCCACATCAGTAGAGTTGGTCTCTTTAAGGTCGTGAAGACATTGCAATGTTTGAATTCTTTCCGTCAGAAAGTTATCAAAATCATGCCAAGTAGACAACACAGATTTGTCCTTAACGCCCTGTTCCCATAAAATCACAGTTGACCTAGGCAGACGCTGAATACATATGAAAATAATAATTGGGTCCCAATTCTCAGTAGGAATTTTATAAATAGAAAGAGCCGTAAGGCAACTATTAATTCCTCGTTGTAAAGTTTTAAGGGCTGTTATTGATTCCTTGTCAAAGGAAGGAAGACCAAATAAAAGTTTGAGTTGGTTATGTACCAACATACGAGTATTTTCATATGTTTCTTTCAAATCGCGCCAGGCTAAGTCAAAACTTTCATTAATTAATGGATATTTTGTCACAATATCTTTAGCTTCACCCTCGGTTTTACGTATTAAATGGCAAAGACGTTCTATATTACTAAGCCGCGAGCTATTTATATAAATTGCCGTGAATAAATCTCGAAAAGTAGGCCAAGAAACATAATCCCCACCGAATGTGTCGACATCACAAGGGGGTAGAGTCAGATTGTGTTCTGAATTGCCACAATTTAAATTTACCGCTGAAGAGTTACTATTCTTCGAATCACGTTTAAATTTGTCCATTTTCTGATTAATAGAGCCTAAACATTGAAAATAAGCCATATATGTGGTCTGATACTTCGAAGCAGCCACGTCTACATCACACAGTGGGGCAGAATGGAAATTTTCTGGAAATAAATCTGGCATTTCTAAACGGCTGATCCGATCGGGATAAAATTTGGCGTGAGCGTAGCCAAGGAGTATTCGAGTTTAAGTTTTGAAGATGAACCCTGCAGATGCCCCAGGGACGGCGCTGTGGCGGCTCAAAGTAGGGTACCTACGACATGTAAAATTTTTAAACTCGTGCCATTTTTTTGTTTTTCACCCAAATACAAAGATTTTTATATTTTGTGAAAGCGCTCGACGAGATCTTGATAAAACATGCTTGGACATACTACTTATCTCTTATAATATCCGAGTTATAGGCATTTAAAAATTTAGTGATACAAAATTTACTATACCTTGGTCCGCCTTTTTTTGAATACCGGGCGTAATTTTGGACCAAATGGACTCAATTTTTTCTTGTTAGTTAGACAACAAAATTTCTAATAATATACAAAAAATTTCAGATCAATATCATTTACAGATCCAAAAATATACGTTTTTTAATTTAAAAATTCAAAAAATTTTAGATTTTTGGCGTTTTTTTGCCAAAAATGTGTCTTAACTCTTTTATTAATAAAATAAAATTTTCTTTAAGAACATATAACAATTTTATAGTTTTCTAAAAGGTATCTTTACGCAGAACGCTTTGGCGTAAAAAACTGGTCCTATTTTTTGAAAATGTTGCCACTGCGTCCTTCCGAATGTGACCTATTTTTTATCAAAACTTCAACTTTGGGCGACATGTTCTAAAATCCCAAAGCTGGGATCAGAAAAATGAAAGCAGTTTTGGAAACCTCAATATGTTTTATATTTACTCCAAAAGTATTTTCCCAGCCCTGAAAGAAATGTGGACCCTATGGGCAAAAATGTAAAAAATCCCATTTTTGGGATTTTCATTCCTATTTTTGGGAATTGCGGGATGCCCTTTAACCTTTTCGATTTTTTTTTGCACTTTCTTATTTGAAATGATAAATTTAACAAGCGTTGAAAATTTCATTGAGTTTTGTTCATAAATAAAGATTTTGTCTTATATTACATATTTGTTAAATTTCTAAAACTATGATTTATATCAAAATTTTAATAGGGTCGCAGATAGCTACAACAATTTAGTCCATATTTATCCCTTAATATCATTTTTTAGTTAGATATGGAAATTCTCGACCCTTTACAAAAAATTTCAAGCCAATATCTCAATTACATTCAAAAATATGTTCATTTAAACCTGTGTTCTTTAATTTCATCTTTTTCATATTCTAGTATTAAGTATGACAGAACATACATTTGGTGTTGAATAAAATATTTGGACAATTTTTAAAAATTATTTAGTTAATTATTTTATTAAAGACTGTAAAATTGTATATACAATAAAAAAATTATAATTTTATTATGAGCCACGCACAACAACACCTAAATCACCCCACACAAACCACCTTTCCCGCCCACCGAAACATAAAACACAATTTAACACAATTTACACAGTTAGTATAATAGCTATTTTTATTTGAACTGTTTATCTTAAACATAATACAATTAATTCTTACAACCTACTTATATAGTTAATTCCTAACACTACTTATATTCTATAAAATAATCTGTCATATCGGTATACATATCCAGAAGGTAATATAAGTACTTTAAATCTTCCTTGTTTTGAGATGATAGAGTTTCATAACAAATCCATCTTTTTCGCATAGTTGAAAGATCAGGATCAAAAGATAGAAGTAAAATATTAAAAATATCTTCATTCTGTGATTGCCTGGAGCATTTTGTTGAGCTGAATAGTTGAACATGCTTAAAATCTCGCTTCCTGGGCTTCTTCTGTTAACTCTCCAAGTGGAAGAATATTCGATTCAATTATTATTTGAACATGACACAATACTTTGTGTACTGTTGGTGTTAGTTCCCTCCATGGGTACAGAGATACAAGTAATTTAGAAATTTCAGATATATATTCCCCAAATCGATTTCCATTAATTTTATGTTTACTATTCAGTGCCATTAAAATAGTGTTAACTCTTCAAAGTAACTCCTTGTCGATTCCAGTTATTTTTGAAGTAATTTCAAAATCACGAAAAAACCTTCTCGCCGTATTACCGTCATTTGTACTACCGCAACTTGGAAGTGGTTTGTCGATGTTTAATCCCATCTGAACTTTAAATTCTTCTTGGATTCTGCTTTTTTCCGCAGCTCTCAGTTCTTTCAATTCTTCATTATTTTTTGTTGATTTAGTAAGATTCTCTGGCACACTTCTATATTTGAGGTCGTATGCTATGTGTAAAAAGTAATCCAAAAATCGTATTCTGGCATGAAGTGGTGAAATTCCGAAAGACAGGACTGCTTCATTAATACTTCTGCTTTTGTTTATATTTGAGAATTGCGACTTTTTCTCATTACATATTGAGCATCTCCAGAAGGAAGAAGTTTCTGTTATGGCATTGCCGACCTTTCCATCAATCATTGTTAAGCTTAGCTGATATGATACGTTAATAGAGAATTCCTTTATTTTTATGCAAATGGGCTCCATTGCATTTATTTCATCTTTAAATATTCCACTATATCTTTTGTTGTTTTCTTTGACTCCTTTATATATTCAAATCCAATGGGTCTACAAAAATTTTTTGAACCCGGAGTTGTATTGATCCATATATCTTCAAATGAATTTCCGATGCTTGACGATGATGGATTAAGGGAATATGAACGAATTCGTAATGGCACTAATGATGACATAAATACACTTTTGTAGTTTGCTAATGTCCGACTTCCACAAGCTTGTTTGTATTCTGGAAGTGCTGATAAACCGTCACATCCCCACTTACATATTTAGACAACATCACAGTTATGAATTTTCCTTATTTGGTCTTCTGAAAAGTCTGACACAATTCTTGATGCTGTGTTTTCGAGCAAGCTTCCACATCATTAACTTTAATGTAATCTTCATTTTAGATTTATCAAATATGGTACTTAAAATAGTCTTTAATAAAATAATTAACTAAATAATTTTTAAAAATTGTCCAAATATTTCATTCAAAACCAAATGTATGTTCTGTCATACTTAATATTAAAATATGAAAAAGATGAAATTAAAGGACACAGGTTTAAATGAACATATTTTTGAATGTAATTGAGATATTGGCTTGAAATTTTTTGTAAAGGGTCGATAATTTCCATATCTAACTAAAAAATGATATTAAGGGATAAATATGGACTAAATTGTTGTAGCTATCTGCGATCCTATTAAAATTTTGATATAAATCATAGTCTTAGAAATTAAACAAATATGTAATATATGACAAAATCTTTATTTATGAACAAAACTCAATGAAATTTTCAACGCTTGTTAAATTTGTCATTTCAAATAAGAATATGCAAAAAAAAAATTGAAAAGGTCAAAGGGCATCCCGCAATTCCCAAAAATAGGAATGAAAATCCCAAAAATGGGATTTTTTACTTTTTTGCCCATAGGGTCCACATTTCTTTCAGGGCTGGGAAAATACTTTTGGAGTAAATAGAAAACATATTGAGGTTTCCAAAACTGCTTTCAGTTTTCTGATCCCAGCTTTGGGATTTTAGAACATGTCGCCCAAAGTTGAAGTTTTGATAAAAAATAGGTCATATTCGGAAGGACGCAGTGGCAACATTTTCAAAAAATAGGACAAGTTTTTTACGCCAAAGCGTTCTGCGTAAAGATACCTTTTAGAAAACTATAAAATTGTTATATGTTCTTAATAAAAATTTTATTTTATTAATAAAAGAGTTAAGACACATTTTTGGCAAAAAAAACGCCAAAAATCTAAAATTTTTTGAATTTTTAAATTAAAAAATGTATATTTTTGGATCTGTAAACGATATTGATCTGAAATTTTTTGTATATTATTGGAAATTTTGTTGTCTAACTAACAAGAAAAAATTGAGTCCATTTGGTCCAAAATTACGCCCGGTATTCAAAAAAAAGCGGACCAAGGTATGGTAAATTTTGTATCACTAAATTTTTAAATGCCTATAACTCGGATATTATAAGAGATAAGTAGTATGTCCAAGCATGTTTTTTCAAGATCTCGTCGAGCGCTTTCACAAAATATAAAAATCTTTGTATTTGGGTGAAAAACAAAAAAATGGCACGAGTTTAAAAATTTTACATGTCGTAGGTACCCTACTTTGAGCCGCCACAGCGCCGTCCCTGGGGCATCTGCAGGGTTCATCTTCAAAACTTAAACTCGAATACTCCTTGGCTACGCTCACGCCAAATTTTATCCCGATCGGATCAGCCGTTTAGAAATGCCAGATTTATTTCCAAAAAATTTCCATTCTGCCCCACTGTGCATCACTAGATTTACTGGAGGCAGAAGTTTCGAAAAACTTTAGACAAGCTGTATAAGATGTCCTAACTTCCTCCCACAATCGTCTTATTTCCTCGCCCTGAATCTCTAATGTATAAACGTTATGAATTTCCTCACCTAAATCATTAAACATCGCGCCGAAAGTGACAAGAGCATCCGATGCTCTAATAAATTCGTTTAGTGGCGTAACAGACATGTTTAATATTAAAAAAAATTAATAAAATGTAAGGAAATTAAAAATCAGAACTAATTCACGACAAAAAATATTATAATTAGTTTTAAATGTCAAGCAACAAACGTGACAATGGCTAAACTGACCGACCGTAGGGTGACCAATATAATGGAAGAACAAGAATTAACCGTATATGTATTTTGTTTTTATATTTTACAGATGTAAATCTGTAAACAAATGAAGCACAAAAGAAAATATAAAAACACTAATTTATTGAAAATAAAAAAATAACTTTAATTTATAGTCAGTCGGAGCAAAAAAAATTAAAATTTCCAAAAAATTAATTAAGGGATAGATTGCACTGTATTAAATATTAAAAGTAAAAATGACGAAAAAATACAAAAAGAACTTTGTGTATGTGTGCGCGTTAAAACAACCGAGTTTTTTATCACTTCACTTTTGCTCACAAAATATATTTACGTACCTTAATTATTTCGTAGAAATAAATAATAAATATATTGCCAGTGGACTGTGTTATTGAGGATGATGGACTTCAAAAGATGCCAATAAAATCCAGTACTCAATTCAGGAATCCGGTTCGCTAGGACCAAATGTTTGGCATCAATCCAATTTGTCCAAGATTTTGTATGAAAATAAAACAAAATAAAGTTTTCAAGTTTTGTGAGACGTAGATCTCCTTTTTATTAAAAACCAAAAGATTACCTCGTAGAAGGTTTGCAGGTTTTTATATAAAAGATAAAGTGCACGTAGTGCTTGTCGTAGACAACATCAATATCTTAAGACTGTGTAAAACGAACTTAATTTGGTGGCAAACAATATTTAAGTACCGTTAACGGTTTACTCGTTAGAATCTTCCAGCAAAGATGTATAAAATTGGCATTAGATTCTAACGCTGTTAAAAATAGTATTATTCATTAAAAGGAGCAATTACCAAAATGCAGCTCGCAACAAAACTCGCTTAAACAAGTAGTGTTAGGAATTAACTATATAAGTAGGTTGTAAGAATTAATTGTATTATGTTTAAGATAAACAGTTCAAATAAAAAAAGCTATTATACTAACTGATGATATTGTATTAAATTGTGTTCTATATTTCGGTGGGCGGGAAAGGTAATTTGTGTGGGGTGATTTAGGTGTTGTTGTGCGTGGCTCATAATAAAATTATAATTTTTTTTATTTTATATACAATATTATAATAAAATAATTAACTAAATAATTTTTAAAAATTGCCCAAATATTTTATTCAACACCAAATGTATGTTCTGTCATACTTAATACTAAAATATGAAAAAGATGAAATTAAAGGACACAGGTTTAAATGAACATATTTTTGAATGTAATTGAGATATTGGCTTGAAATTTTTTGTAAAGGGTCGAGAATTTCCATATCTAACTAAAAAATGATATTAAGGGATAAATATGGACTAAATTGTTGTAGCTATCTGCGATCCTATTAAATTTTTGATATAAATCATAGTTTTAGAAATTAAACAAATATGTAATATATGACAAAATCTTTATTTATGAACAAAACTCAATGAAATTTTCAACGCTTGTTAAATTTGTCATTTCAAATAAGAATATGCAAAAAAAAATTGAAAAGGTCAAAGGGCATCCCGCAATTCCCAAAAATAGGAATGAAAATCCCAAAAATGGGATTTTTTACTTTTTTGCTCATAGGGTCCACATTTCTTTCAGGGCTGGGAAAATACTTTTGGAGTAAATAGAAAACATATTGAGGTTTCCAAAACTGCTTTCAGTTTTCTGATCCCAGCTTTGGGATTTTAGAACATGTCGCCCAAAGTTGAAGTTTTGATAAAAAATAGGTCATATTCGGAAGGACGCAGTGCCAACATTTTCAAAAAATAGGACAAGTTTTTTACGCCAAAGCGTTCTGCGTAAAGATACCTTTTAGAAAACTATAAAATTGTTATATGTTCTTAATAAAAATTTTATTTTATTAATAAAAGAGTTAAGACACATTTTTGGCAAAAAAACGCCAAAAATCTAAAATTTTTTGAATTTTTAAATTAAAAAACGTATATTTTTGGATCTGTAAACAATATTGATCTGAAATTTTTTGTATATTATGGGAAAATTTGTTGTCTAACTAACAAGAAAAAATTGAGTCCATTTGGTCCAAAATTACGCCCGGTATTCAAAAAAAGGCGGACCAAGGTATGGTAAATTTTGTATCACTAAATTTTTAAATGCCTATAACTCGGATATTATAAGAGATAAGTAGTATGTCCAAGCATGTTTTTTCAAGATCTCGTCGAGCGCTTTCACAAAATATAAAAATCTTTGTATTTGGGTGAAAAACAAAAAAATGGCACGAGTTTAAAAATTTTACATGTCGTAGGTACCCTACTTTGAGCCGCCACAGCGCCGTCCCTGGGGCATCTGCAGGGTTCATCTTCAAAACTTAAACTCGAATACTCCTTGGCTACGCTCACGCCAAATTTTATCCCGATCGGATCAGCCGTTTAGAAATGCCAGATTTATTTCCAAAAAATTTCCATTCTGCCCCACTGTGCATCCCCACTTACACATTAAGACAACATCACAGTTATGAATTTTCCTTAGTTGGTCTTCTGAAAAGTCTGACACAATTCTTGATGCTGTGTTTTCGAGCAAAGATGATATATCAATACAAGCATCCACATCATTAACAGCAATAGGTGATGGTAGGATGGTTTGTTTTTTTTTCCTGGATCGCCTTGTATGATGGTAATATATTGTGTCCTTTTTCATGCAGAGCTTTCCTTAATATTTGGTACTTATTTCGACTGAGACCCAGTTCCAACATAAGCGCTATTGCTTCCTCTTCAGTAATATTTGATTGTGATGTTGGAGTTGGTATACTTTCCACAATTCGCTTAAGTCGTTTTGGTGATGCATTAGGAAGAATAGTTGCAATATGTACGGCATCCATAGGTTGGTTTTCCTTTTTCAGCATTTCGTTAAATGTATCAGCAATTTCCTCATTTGAGATTGAAAAAAGTTTTTGTGTGACCCTCTTTTTTTTGACCTTGAACATAAATCTTCGTATGACTTGCAAGGCGCTCCTGTTGATGTGTTGTAAGCTGAGATTTCCGTAGTAGTTTCCATCCAACTACAAAATTTTAATCGAAATTTATTTTGATTTCCATCCACAGACTTACTTTTTACATCAAAAAGTTTTCAATTTTCTGGCCCTTTTGAAGATACACTCCATAAAACGGAACACAACTCTTCGTACTTTAATGAAATCTTCACAGGTATTCCAAAGTAAAAAATTACGAATTGTCTACCTATTAACATTTAGGACTATATTACTATAACCTGTAATTCAGTCATTGATATTTCTTATTAGTGAATGAATCGAAATTATCATTACCTGTATATTTTTACCTACATGATCATAAACGAAACAGAACGAAATGATCTGTCGAAAAAATTTAGGTAATTTTTTATAAATTTCTGAAAATTTAAGCATAATAGTACCTTTCAATTATAAGGATAAGCAAACAAATAGAAAATAGGTAAATATAAGATTTAAATATGTTCTGTCATATTTAATACTAAAATATGAAAAATATGAAATTAAAGGTTTAAATAAACATATTTTTTAATGTAATTGAGATATTGGCTTGATATTGATATTAAGGGATAAATATGGACTAAATTGTTGTAGCTATCTGCGACCCTATTAAAAATTTTATATAAATCATAGTTTTAGAAATTAAACAAATATGTAATATATGACAAAATCTTTATTTATGAACAAAACTCAATGAAATTTTCAACGCTTGTTAAATTTGTCATTTCAAATAAGAAAATGCAAAAAAAAAATTGAAAAGGTCAAAGGGCATCCCGCAATTCCCAAAAATAGGAATGAAAATCCCAAAAATGGGATTTTTTACTTTTTTGCCCATAGGGTCCACATTTCTTTCAGGGCTGGGAAAATACTTTTGGAGTAAATAGAAAACATATTGAGGTTTCCAAAACTGCTTTTAGTTTTCTGATCCCAGCTTTGGGATTTTAGAACATGTCGCCCAAAGTTGAAGTTTTGATAAAAAATAGGTCATATTCGGAAGGACGCAGTGGCAACATTTTCAAAAAATAGGACAAGTATTTTACGCCAAAGCGTTCTGCGTAAAGATACCTTTTAGAAAACTATAAAATTGTTATATGTTCTTAAAGAAAATTTTATTTTATTAATAAAAGAGTTAAGACACATTTTTGGTAAAAAAACGGCAAAAATCTAAACTTTTTTGAATTTTTAAATTAAAAAACGTATAGTTTTGGATCTGTAAATGATATTGATCTGAAATTTTTTGTATATTATTGGAAATTTTGTTGTCTAACTAACAAAAAAATTGAGTCCATTTGGTCCTAAATTACGTCCGGTATTCAAAAAAAGGCGGACCAAGGTATGGTAAATTTTGTATCACTAAATTTTTAAATGCCTATAACTCGGATATTATAAGAGATAAGTAGTATGTCCAAGCATGTTTTTTCAAGATCTCGTCGAGCGCTTTATTTGGGTGAAAAACAAAAAAATAGCACGAGTTTAAAAATTTTACATGCCTGGGGCATCTGCAGGGTTCATCTTCAAACCTTAAACTCGAATACTCCTTGGCTACGCTCACGCCAAATTTTATCCCGATCGGATCAGCCGTTTAGAAATGCCAGATTTATTTCCAAAAAATTCCATTCTGTCCCACTGTGCATTGATTTACACTTGTTTTAAAAATATAAACTAATTTTTTATATTGGAATTGCCTCATTATTTTCCTTTAAACATTTTTAACGCAAATAACTTCAAAGTTTCAGACAATGAGGATATGATTTTTGCAAATTGCAATTGAAAAATACTTAACGCATGTCTTTTTAACAATAAAGCAATATATTCCAAAAAGTAATTAAAAATAATTTGAAAAACCCAACGAAATTAACTGGAATTCTCAATATGCAAAATACTTTATTGACGTGCAAATTCTGATGAAAATAATAAAATGCAACAACAAATGCATCAAAATTTGTATTTTAATATATTTTTCTTGGGTTTTCCATTTTACACAATCTCTACTTTCAATTGGGAAACATAAATTTACTTTTTACCTGTTTTTTCGATTTTTATTTATGAATAAAAAACTAAATTCTTTTAAAAAAGATAGGCAAAAAAACTTAGTTGATTCACTATACATATTTCAGACACTTTAAAAAGCTTAATTGCTTTTTTGCTTAAGTATAGATAATAACTAGCTGCGTGTACCCGGCGTTGCCCGGGTTTCTTCGAAAAGTAAAGAGAATATTTTTCTATCTTAATGACTTTTTTAGAAATAGATATGAAAATTTAGCTTATAACGATAAAATAATTATTATATTTTTCTGCTTTTTTTTAAACCTTAAAGTCAGTTTCTGGACCAAAAAATTCCTTAAAAATGTAGAAATTGAAAACGAACTTAAATTAGGAAATTTTTACTAATTTGTAGAAAAATTGAAAAAACTTTTTTTGAGAAATTATACTAAAATCAGCATTTTCAATCACTGGTAGGGAACTAAGGACACTTTCAAATTATTTGTTTTATTTTTTCCATGTGCAGTAGATTGAAAGAACTGTTCAATTTAAATTAGGCCTCACCGTACTTTGAATAGCAGTGCTGGTGTACTTTGAATTGAAGTGCTGGTGTCTTCGGGGGCATATAATTTCAAAAATACGTACCATCAACCGTACAAAATTTCAAGCTATTTATTTTGCTGTTTGCAATTGAAAAAACTCTGAAACGATTATAAGAAGTTCTGCACAAAATCATGAAAAATTTGCGCTCATTGATTTCAAATTTCTTTAAAAAGAGCAAAATTAGGTTTTTTTCTGTCCTAGGAAAATATGAAGAATCCTTGATCTTGGTAGATAAAACAAAACTACTTTTAATCTGACAAACAATTTTGAGTTGTTCATTAAAGGGTAAAACCACCGATTTTTCGTCATTGTTTCTCAAAAATACATCCATTTATAAAAAATTATGTTTAAAAATATTATTTTTATTCATTAGCTTATGCATCCAGACTAAAGTTTTGGATGGATTTAGACACCACTTATTAAATACGAAGAAATAAAAGTTTAAAGGTCAAATACCGTTAGAAGTACAAAAAAGTTACACAAATAATTTTACTTATTAAAATATCCACATCTTCCTTTAATTAAAAAATTTCGGAATTTGTTAATGGAAATTTGTGCTGGAATTATTCAATTTGAAAAGCTTGGAATAAATACGGCGCTACATACGTGCAGAATTTTTGCTGGATAATTTTCTAAAAGTAAAAAAAATATTGAAAGATGAATTCATCCATATTTTATATGAACAATGCTTTATACGCATCGTTTGAGATTTGCAAAAGACTTTCAGGACACTCTAATGAGTAGTCAAATACATATCATGGTTATTTAGATTTGAGCTGCATTTAAAAAATTGACAACCGAATTTATATCAAGATAATTTTTTGATGTTTTATGTAACTTATTGCAGATTTTTATTGTTATATCGATTTAACAATAAATTTAAATTTTATATTTTTGATATAAAACTGGATTTGTATTAAAATATGAATGATTACGGATCTTTAAGGAGCGAACAACTGCCCGATAGTGGCCTAGGTGTATTTCTTCGGATTTGATGTAGTATACATCCTCCTATCAACCTAACCTAACGGATCTTTATTGTTTTCTCGAATTGAGAGTTATATAAATAGAAAATTTAAGTTTAAAATTCGAATTTTTGTGAAAAATGTAATATTTTAGGAGCGGTTTTTGTTTAGTAGTTTTTATTCTGCATACCGAAGTGGCATCGTAGGTGGAAAATATAAGCGATGGGAGTAATATATACGGATCTACAACAATATAACATTGATAAAAGATTTCCATATGCTATGTAGTATGCTATATGTAGTAAACTACATCCGATTCTGTTTTAAAATATTTTTTTTTTTTTGAGGATATACAGCGGATTACAGGTTTTGAAATAAGAATAGTTTTCCTGTGGAAAATATATGTGATGGGATATACGAATCTACAACCGATTTTACGCTTTAGATGAAAAACAAAAAATGAACGGAAAAAGGTCGTTGCATTTCATTAAGATCACAACAGGCCCGAAATTAGTGGTATAGGTGTATTTATTCGGATTTGATGTATTAAACATTCTCTTCCTCAAACTAACCCAACCTTCCACAATAGAACTATTATTATGCAAAATTTCATGAAGCATAAAATCCAGATCAAAAAGTTGATTCCAAAAATACATTGTCTGTTGCCAAATTTCTTGAAAATTGGTTCATGTTTTTTATATTTAGCCTAGAAATTTTGTGTTATAGCTGTTATTTCAAAAGTGAACATAAAAATGTGCGTAGCATTCAATCAATATCATATAGAGTCATTTTAACTTCTGAGGTCAGACCTATTAATATGCCGAATTTTATGTAAATCGGTTTAGTAATTATGTAGTGAAAAAGTAATAAAAGAGTCTCATATATATTTATTATTATATATTATACGTTTTGAAGATGTAATGTGTCGTACTGTTCATTCCATAACATTCCTTATAACAGATTTCATGAAAATCGGATTAGTAATTTTTTGTATGATTGAACGTAAATTTGGTATAATAATTGTTTTACAAAAAGTTGGCGTAAAAAGGGGCGTGGCGTCCGATCCAGATGTTATATAGTTTATAGTTCCTCCTTTGGTCAGACCTATCGGTATACCAAATTTCATGTAAAACGGTTCTGCAGTTTTCTGTAAGTCTCGAATGAAAATTATTATAACAATTATATAGAAAAAAGTGAGCATAAGAGGAATCGTGACGTCCAATCATGATTTTATATAGTCTATTGTTCCACTTAGAATAGAACTATTAGTGTTCTAAATTTCATGTAAATCGGTTCAGTAGTTTGGCCGTGGAAGCGTAACAAACAGACAGTCTCTTTCATATAATTATAGGATAGGATATAGGTAAGGATAGTTTTATAAAAAGTGGGCGTAGAAGGGGCGTGGCATCAGTTCAAGATCTTATATATCCTATAGTCCTTTTCGAGCTTATACCTATCGGTATGCAAAATTTCATGTAAATCGGTTTAGTAGTTTTTGCATATTGTGATTGCAAAATTGGTGTAGAAATTATTTTTACAAAAAGTGGGCGGAAAAAAGGCGTGGCATCCGTCCATGATCTTATATAGCCTATTGCTCCTTTTGGGGTTAGACCTATTAGCTGTCCAAACTTCATGTAAATCGGTTGAGTAGTTTTGCCGTGAGAGCGTAACAAACAAACACACAAACTGTCTGTTTTATATATATATGTATATAGGATTAGTATTTACGATCAAAAGTACTAATTTTGCCCATTTCATAGTTTTGAAAATCAATATAGCCTATACACCATCCATTTTGAAACATAGATATAACTATGTTCGAAATTTAAGGAAAATCCTTCCAGCCGTTTAAGTGTGATTAAAAAAGATAGCATTGTTTTAAAAGTATCAAAAAAAGTTTAAAAGAATACATTGTAGTTTGAATTGTCTGAAGATATGCATTTTTTGAGTGTTTACAAATTTCTCTTTTTACCGTTTTTCCCCCTAAGGGTGGGCTTTCGAAATATACATATTTCTGAGATTATAAAAATCATAGTCTATAGAATCATAGTTTGTAATAGAAAAAATCGGTCTTAAAGCAGACCGATCATTTGGCCTATTTTTTGTACCCTCCTGGTCCAACATTCCCAACGACACTTTGCTAGTACATACATACATATTTCTGACAAGTTAAAAAGTTTAATAAAAAATTATCTTGATTAAGTATAGGCAAAATCAGTATTTTCTCTCAAAAGTATTAATTTTGGCCGTTTTTTACCCATTTATCAATGAAACATATGCGTTTAAGTGATTTTCGGAAGTGGACCTTATATGAGAGCTACGACTAATTAATGGACCGATCCGAAATGAAATTTGATAGAATGATTTGTATGTACACAAAACATATTCAGCTCGAATTTTATCAAGATACCTTTATTTGACAATGAAATATGTGCGTTTAAGTGATTTTCGGAGGTGGGCCTTATATGGGAGCTACGACTAATAATGCACCGATCCACAGTGGTATAGGAAAAAAAAAAGAGGGAAATAATTCGGTAACTTCTAAACGGTTAATCCGATTTTAATGAAATTTGGTATGCACAAAGAGGAGGTGTTGTCGAGTTTAGGTTTTGAATTTGGACCTTATAGGCCAACCAGGGGCCCGGCGGGGGGTCCTCAAATTAGGACTATGTTAAATTTTTAAAACGATCCTATTTCTTCATTTGAGTTCCGATTTAAAAAAAATTTCGTATATAGAATCTCCTCATCGAGCACTATAAAAAATGTCGTAGCAGTAAATTATCTCTTATAGTTTAGGAGATATTCGCATTTGAAAATTAAAATTTTAAAATTTTTACCGTCCTTACTTTAGTTTTTTTGATAATAGCGGGTCCAAATATTCCCGATTTTCGCCATTTTTTTTTATTCGCTTAACAACAAGTTTATATATCAAGCAGTGAAAGAATTATGTAAAAATCATGACTGAGTCCAAAGTTATAGGTATTTTAATTTAAAAAATAAAAAAAGGCGATTTTTTGTAATTTTTTTGGGAAAAAAGTATCTTTTTCTTTTTAAGTTATCTAAAAAGTTTCTAAGAAGATGTATATAGAATTTATACTTTTTGGGAAGCTGACTTTACATAAAGCATTTTTTATAGAGCTCGATGAGGAGATTCTATATACGAAATTTTTTTTAAATCGGAACTCAAATGAAGAAATAGGATCGTTTTAAAAATTTAACATAGCCGAGCTGTCCTAATTTGAGGACCCCCCGCCGGGCCCCTGGTTGGCCTATAAGGTCCAAATTCAAAACCTAAACTCGACAACACCTCCTCTTTGTGCATACCAAATTTCATTAAAATCGGATTAACCGTTTAGAAGTTACCGAATTATTTCCCTCTTTTTTTTTTTTCCTATACCACTGTGCTATCCGAAAAGAAATTAGGTAGAATGATTTGTATGTACACAAAACATATTCAGCTAAAATTTTATCACAAAAGCTTTATTTATCAATGAATTATGTCCGTTTAGGTGATTTTTGGAGGTGGACCTTATATGGGAGCTATGACCAATTGTAGACCGACTGATATCTACGTTGGTAGTATAATTTCTATTCATATTATATTTGTATGTACAACATTTTTTGTTGATACCGATATATTTGAGGGAGTTATTAACGGTAAACTAATTTCCGGGAATATACACCTTTGTATGGGGGCCATGGGAAATATTGGATCAATTATTATGACTTTGAACATACTTGATCCCTGGCATAAAATAATAATGTGTGACAAAATTCATCGAAATATCTTTGGTAGTTTCTGAGAAAACTACTTAAGAATTGGAAAAAAACTTTATTTTTTTCGAGGTAGTCTGAAATTTTTACTCATAACTTTTTACGTCGTGATCCAATTTTACTGATTTTCAATACCAAACTGTACCGGATAATTAAGAATGTTTTGGGTGAATTTCGTGAATTTCTATTGCTTTTTATTGTTTTTATTGCGTGCATAGTAAGAATACGAAACCAAGAACTAAACAATACGCAAGCAGCTTACTCAAAAATGTTTGCACTGTTCAGTCGTCGTGTTCAGTTCGGTTGAGTTGAAAAAACTTAACATGGCCGCTGCTTGTTTGTGTGGCTGCTGAAGAAAATCAAAATCACTTGCTAGTTATTGCAGCAGCGTGTGCGCACAGTTGACTGATTTCAGTTAGCTTCTAAGGTGAAAATAAATACTTGAACATTTTTCAGTTTAGTCGGCAATTTAGAAAATAAAACTAAAAACTAAATATTAAACCCTGATCAAAATATAAACATAAACAAAATAAAAAGTTAAACAAGTAAGAGTGTTATATTCGGCTGTTCCGAATCTTATATACCCACTATCAAATCATTACCGAAAAGGAATGCTTCCTTATAAATCAGCGTTGCGCGTTCATATTGTTCAAATTACGAAGATTTCCAGCAATTCACACGTACACTACCCGATCGTAAACAAAACTCACAGCCAGTGTTGCCACAACAAAATTTTTTTCTAACCAAAATTCGAATAAAAAATAACCAAATTAAGAAAAAAGTAAACAAAATTATTTTTATTTGTTTCATGCAAAGAATATAAAGAAATTGGGGCTTGTCAGTTGGCACGTAAAGGAGTTGTCATTCGGTACCTAACTCTAAGTATGTATTGGTAGAACTTTTGTATTAGTATTGGAGCTCCAACCACTTTCACCACACTTTCCAAACATACATACTTGCATAAAATCGTACATAAAAAGTTTAGGAAAAATAAATAACATTTAAATTTCTACATTCCCAAATTTTTTAATTTATTTTGCCCACATCTAATCAGTAAACATTTAATAAATATATTTTTCGGACTTAAAATCTCTTTTTTTGCAAAAAAATAAGTTTATTTTAAATATTTTTTTCATTTTCAATACCAAAATATACAACTTTGTTTTGTCAATTTTAATTTCAACACACAAAAATTAATTGTCAAAAAAATTAAAAAAATATTTTTTCAGTTTGTGAAAAATTGTGTAAAAAATTAAAAAATAGTTATGTGTTTGTGAAAAAACGTTGTTCAAGTCTTATTATCCCGGTATTTTCGCGAAAAAGTTTTGAAGTATTGTGAGAGAATTGAGTTCTCACAAGTGTGTTGAATTTACACAGAACTCGTCTGTGAAGAGAAGGAAATGTTATTGTTGTAAAACAATGTCATAGTCCAACTTCTTATTATTCTTTGCTTGTAACTATGTTAAATTTCGTCGCTAAACTGGTATTATGAAGACAGTTATGAGCGTTAATGTAATTTTCTGTACGGTCAATTATGGACCAATTCTCATAAAATCTGACAGAGATATTTTAGTTCCTTTTAAACTTGATTATGTTGAATTTTGTTGCTATACTGAGCTTTAAAGTCATTTTCTGAGGAGACTTTTTATGAGGGATATAGTCAATTATGTACCGATCCTCATAAACTTTGACAGATACATTTCCAATAAAACTTTTTTATATTGAATTTCATCGCTATCGCTACTTTTTTAAGCAATATAGTAATTTTCTGAATAGGGCATAATATGGGGGCTAATTGAAATCGTTGACCGATATTTCGCATTTTCAATACCAATCAAACTGGGTCAATTAAAAATATTTTGGCAAAATATTTCAGTTTTCTATCTTGTTTCTTTTCGACTCTATCGTGTTTTCAACAATAAATATATGTCTCTTCGCGGATTCGTTATCAAATGTAATTAATATTTATTTTAAAAAATAACTGAGTTTTTAACGCGTTTTAGCGCAATTCAAAAATACTCCACAAATGACTTTTTGGAAAACAATTTTAAATTATAAAATTCTTCCCATTTTATGTACAGATTTGGAGAGTTCGTTCGAAATTTGGGTTTAAATTATAATACCATGTAGCGGATGTTAGCATTACATTCATAACTTCAGCAATATTTGTAAACGTAATCTATCCAAATTATCCGACAAATTGACCAAAATTTAGAATTTAAGACGGTAAAATAAAAACTAGTATACAACATCATCTAAAAAATTTAAATAAAGAACTAAAAGTCATGGTGAGATAGTAGAAGTCAAAGGTCATGAGTATCAAATCTTTGCATATATCGCGATTATTGTTCGTCGTACGAGTTTAGATGTTATTACAACTTTTGTATACAATACAATTTCATTTTCCTTAGCTGTGTTACTTAAAAATATCAGTTGATTGATACTTTAAAGCAGAGACTGAAAATAACTGGGCCACACAACCAAAGTGTATGAATTGTGATTTATTTTTGTTTTTTAAAATAAATCACTCATAATAACAGTTATAAAATGATTTTTACTTAAATGGTTTAGTATAACCTTTACTACTTTTGTTTTGTTACTTAGGTTTTTGGCTGAGCACTTGGGTTTTGAATTCCTTTTTCCTCTTGCTTATAAGAGAGTGGGAGAGTATATTGTTGTTGTTTGCTATGATTTCTGAAGATAGTATGTGTGTATGTGTGTCCTAATCGTGTATTTACATTTGCGATTTATTGTTTTGCTTTTAAAAATAAAAATCATTAGCATAAAAATAAAAATCATTAGATCTTTTCAAAAATGTTTACAAAATAAAAATCAATTGTAGCGAGTTATTTTGTTTTTCCTTTCGGTTTCTCTCAACCACTTATAAAAATAAAAACTAACATAAAGGTTTCTCTCAGTGATAAACTGCAAAAACACAATTATAAATGATGATCACAGCAATTAACCTTATAAAAACAGTGGAAAGTAGCACAGTATCTGTTTATGCAAAATTTCAAATAGGTATAGAAGTTGAAATTTTACTTTAAATTTTAAATTTAATTTGGAGGACATAATCTACTAAGTACGTAGACTATTCCCACCAAATTCCATAAAAATCGAAATGCGAAATACCGCCTACTTCGTTTTTTCATATAAATATCGCGAGTTATTTACATAAAAAGTTCCAATAGAAATATTAAAGGAAGGACGGACGAGTTTGAATGGACCCAAGAAGTGATTTTAAGTTCATGGATGCACCAAAAGGAGAGAGAGGATTCATTACCCAGCAAAATATTTGCTTACAAATTCACTAGGAAAATCACCAGAACTCGTCGAGTAAAGTACTTACAATTCTACTAGAAGAAGTACTTTTTTTGTTCGCGATGTTCCAAAAGTAATACATTATAATTTTACCAATTACAACCCAAATAATAAGAACTTTTTTTTACCCTTAAAATTTTTATAAAATTATGTAGTTACAAAAAGATACAAAATATAACTAGTTAAAAATTTACTTGGAAGAAGATTAAAAATAACTAATTACAATTGCTCTTTATGAAATAAAAATTATAAATAGTTATAAAAAGTCTTCTTAGAAGTGAATATATAATTAATTACAATAAACTTTAATTAAAAGTACTTACTGGAATCCAAATAATAAGCACATTTGATAAGAAATAAGAAATTTATTTATATTAAAAATAATATATATATGTACATATAAACATGTAAAAATAAAAAATTCATTGGATATACATATTTACAAGTACTTATGTACAAACATAAAAACAATTCAATACAAAAACTTTTAAAAACACAAAAAACACAGTATATCTATAAATGTATTATAATTTTCTTTGAAAAAAGTGTCAAACTCATTCTCTGAGAAATGAAAACAGAAAATCGATTGAAAATTTTAGTAAATTTCTAAAATTATTATATCATATTTAATTCAGATATTTTTTAAGAAAAGCAAAATAAAAAAGTAGACCAATTTATAGAAACTTGAATTGGCTTTAAATTTTCTATCAATTAACTTAAGACATAAAAAATTAAATCACATTTTTAAAAGGTATTAATTAATACACATTCAGTGAAAATAGTTATAGAAGTTAATTCACAGAATTAAAAAAAGTAAATGATTAATGTGGGGATATAATAAAAGCGCATTATTCAGCTGTTGTATCTGCATTATTTTTCATTTCGCGTTTTTTTTCATCAAAAGCATCTTTAAAGTGTCGATTTTTGATTTTTCTTAGTGCCAATCTTATTTCTTTTTCAAAAGTGTTGGGTTCGCATTTGTTTACAGATGATGAAGTATAGGATACTAAAAATATTTGTAATTAATACATATATTTCTATGTACAAATGGTATAAATTTGTTTAATACTTACAAAAAAGCACATCTAAAACATTTTTGAAAAATTTTAGCCCCTTTTTATTATGAGTACCATTCAAATTATATTTTAACAGAAGTTTCTTATGTATTATTAGAGGTAATCCTTTACACAGGCCTTTCTCTCCCATGATAGCATTCAAAGTTTTGACCTAGAATAACAAAAAATGGTTTTATTATATTAATTTTCTTCGTATTTTTAAATAAAGCAGGATATTACCATTTCATCCTTATTTTCCTCATTTATTCCATCATCCCATTTTAATAATTCTTCCTCTGATTTTATAGGGAACTGCTTTATATATTTCGGTGTATTCCAAAATGAGGATACAATTGATTTTAAACAAACACTGTGCTCTGCTAACACCTCGCAAACGCCGTTGTTCTGCTTTTCAATTTTTTCTATAAACAGTACACAATTAAAATATTAAACACATATAAATAGTCTATAGTCTAATCTAGACTATAGTCCAGTCTATAGTCAATAATCTAGAGTATTCATAGAGTATAGTCTAGACTAATCTATACTAAACTGTAGACTATACTGGACTATAGATTATACTATAGAATACAATATAGTCTAGACTATAGACTACACTGTAGACTAGACTATAGTCTAGATTATAGACTATATTATAGTGTTGTCTATAGTCTAAACTGTAGTGAATTCTACAGTACAGTCTATAGTCCAGTATAGTCTACAGTTTAGTATAGACTAGACTATAAAATACACTATAGTCTAGAATATAAAATATACTATAGTCTAGTCTATAGTCTAGACTATAGTGTATTTTATAGTCTAGTCTATAGTCTTATCTAAAGTCTATACTAAACTGTAGACTATACTTGACTATAGACTATACTATAGAATACACTATTGTCTAGACTATAGTCTACTTGACTATACTGGACTATATAATAGACTATAGAATTTAATATATTGTATTCTACAGTGTAGTCTATGGTTTATTCTATAGTCCAGTATAGTCTTTAGACTAGACTATAGTGTATTCTATAGTCTAGTCTATGGTATATTCTATAGTCTATACTAGATTATACTGGACTATAGAAATTACTATAGTGTAGGCTATAGACTACACTGGACTATAGTCTAGTCTTTAATATAAGTACTATTTCTATATTTCAATTTTTCATATACTTACCAAACATACTTTTTTTATATTCTTCAACTTCCTTTTGGTTTTTAACTAGATTTTCTGAAATGTACAATACATAAATCAATATGTTATATAAAAAATTAAGTTATAAAATCATATTTACCTTTTATTTTCTGTAGATCAGCATGAATATCTTCTAACATGTTATGTATGTCAGTGGAGGAAGAATGCTTAGATTTTTTGGATTTGCTTGACATTTTTAAATTTCTGGAATTAAAACCGTTTTTATATGAAAGTTTCAATGCTTTCGCTAAAATTGCATCGAAACAAAAAGTGTCTTCTTCAGAGAAATGTCCCTTACTAAATCCTATATTTAAGTCCAAAGACTTTAAGGGGAAGTCGAAAAAGTTTTCAAGAGAAGTATGTTTTTGTGCCAAAAAAGTATTATTGTCAATAATTTTTGTAATTTCGACAAAGGAATTGTCTTGCATTAAGCAAATATTGTCCGGAAATGTAGTAGTAAAAGTGCCTATTGTTGAAAAATTAGCTCTCACTTCCCCATTTTTGTACTTTAAGCCTAGATATGTAGTTTTCACCTCAATAGGTTCAACTGTAAAAATATTGAACATTTGTTGACCCAAATGTTTTGGCAATTTTAGTTTTTTTTTTATTATTTTCATAAAATTTTCAAATGGGTATGCCGAAAAATTATGTAGTTTTCCAAATTGACCAACACATTCTACTAAATGCAAAATATTGTGAACGTTGTAAGATATACTGGCCATGCCATATAGAAAAGGAAATTTTTCAACAAATGTTTGAAGCATTGTAGTAACTTTTTCCATATCAGTAGCATTGGGTATAGAACTTAGTATTCTATAACAACAGTGGAGTATAAGAAAATGCTTATATAATTCTACTGGTATTAAATCTTTTAAAGCCACTATTCCAGTGTACAATAAAAATTGTCTGAACTCTGTGGCTTTCCATCTTGAAATTTCAGAAAGCGATCTGGGTTTTCTTGAAAATTCTCGCGGAATGGAAACAGATAGTGATAGAAGCTTTTCAGAAATGGAAATGATTGAAGAATTAGATATAGGATTTATTGTTTTTTTATTTATCATATATAAAAGCATTTTTTCCCCACTCCCAAATCCAACAAATGCATTGAATCTATAGGAAACTGTGAAATCATTCCGATTCCTATAGATTCTAATGCCATTTGTGCACTCGCGTGCATGGGATTATGGAAATCATTGTATTTTCTTGAACAAAAATCTTCATCGTTTCTTTTATTTCCGGGACTTGTGGAAAAGGTAACAGCATTGTTTATCCTTTGTCCAACTTGCTGACATTTTGTACAGCCATTGTAGGCCATATGACCTTTGGTACCACACAAAAATGATTTTGCAGGTGCATCGCAAATAAATGCTCTTATATGAACCTCAATCCTATTGCCATTAATTAGAAGGCCATTTTCATGTAAATCTTTTACTTCGCGAACAAAATCGTGAAGAAAGCAATTTACGTCCACTGGTTTATTTACCCCAATGTACGAGCCTATCATAAAAACAGTTGAATTTTCCACGGAAACTACTCTTCCTAAAATTGGCCACAGTCCAATTGCTGAGCTTTTAAAAATTGGCAATCCGTCGACTCCAATGTCGACCTCAATCTCACTAAGTTTTAAAGACTCAATGTTTTTAGCTAGTTTTTCTAACTGTTGTTTTAAACCAATGTGAACGTATGTTCCCGGAGAAACAGTACGTTCAACACATTTAATGGTTTTACCCAAAAGACCATTTACAGAGGTAGGAACATTTAATTGTTCAGATTTTAAAATTTTTAAAAGATTATTTGTACACTCAATAGTTGGTTTATTTTCCATAAACCACTGTTTTAATTTTTCGGCTAAACTTTCGCGAGGAATTTCGAAAGATGATAAATTTTGCTCTACATTTGAATGGGGAGGCACATTGGAAGAACTTGTTCTATTTGTTCCCTCAACATTTGTTTGACTCGACACTTTTCTTTTTTTAAACGTCTCCCAGCAAAAAAAGTGTGGGAAAAGATGTAGAATTTTCATCACAACTAGTAACCCGAAGTGCTTCAAATTCAGATGAAAAACCTATGAATTTTACATTAGCGTGTCATTGGAGGGATGTTGTTCATTTTTGACAACTTTGAACTACATCTAATCTTATCTTTAGAAGCTGTAAAAATCCGATATTTGTATGTCAAAAATAAACCACATTCTTTCAATGAAACGCTTATGTAAATTTCATCAAAATTTGAAGTACTTCGAATATGTTGTTTGTACTGACTTTTCTACATCTCTTTTCTAATTTTTAACTGTGTTTTAATTTGTAAGTATATGTTTGGTTTATAAAAGCGAAAAGTATGCAATCGCATTCTAGATGTGATTAAGATGTCGTTTGTAAAGTATGACATCAATTATTTTTTGCTGGGCTATTATATTCTTTTTTATTTAACATGTTGACATAATTATATTCACTTACGTTTGTTTTTAATTATTTGTAATTTTAGGTATGTATTTGTTTTAAGACACTTCTTTTTTGATTTTTGTTTCAATTTTCAAATATTTGTTTTAAATAGAATTTTCTATTTTACAAGTGATGTATAAGTGAAAGTATTCTTTTGATTACTGAATACAAGTTTGCAAAATACCCACTAATTTGACGAGTATTTAATAAAAAAAAGTTAATATTTAATAATCTTTAGAAGAATGTAAATATATATATGAACCTGTATATTTATCCAATTTGTCTGATATTTCATGAATTGAGTAAAATAACATTAAGCTAAGTAATATACAATTTACGAAGAAGTACCAGTTATTTTCATCAACGAGTAATCAAAACCACAGATATAACATCAAAACAACTCTATTGTAATATTATCAAATTGTATTAACTGAGTGAGCGCATCGGATTGTAATCAACTCACTGTCAATTTTTTATTATATGGAGTTTGACAAGTAAATGTTTGTAAGTCTATATAAAAAAAAATAGTCAGCTGCGCACTCGCATACACCTGTTTAAATTTGACTTGATTGTTGCAAAAAAAAAACAGTGTTGACAACAAGATTCGTAATGGAAGTTAAAAATAGTCAATATAAAAAACTAAAATTTTACTTCAGAATGAAAAAATTTATGTATGTACATATAAATAGGTATAATAATATTTAAATTGTTTTACCATTAAATTAATATGTATTAACAAAAAAGTTAAATTTTTACCTTCCAAACTCTTAGCAAAAACGTCTTTCAGCAAAAACAGATTAGAAAAATGATTGTTAATGATGTACGCGATTTTCTTTTGTTATTGATGACATCACTGAAACAAATCAGCTGCTTAAATTTACATTTTAAATCTAGTACAAAGAAGTATTTTATAAGGAAAAACATACAAATTGTATGAATAATTAATATTGTTTTCTTAAATTTAATAATTATTGTTAATACACTGCATGTATAAACTACATACAAACTAGAAATGTTTTTTACAGTTATGTGATACATTGTCTTAGATGGAACTTGGAAATTAATACGACTGTG
Source organism: Lucilia sericata (assembly GCF_015586225.1). Taxonomy (NCBI): domain Eukaryota; kingdom Metazoa; phylum Arthropoda; class Insecta; order Diptera; family Calliphoridae; genus Lucilia; species Lucilia sericata. Next base: position 427,783 of record NW_023994239.1, read on the forward strand.
GGTATGTTTCATTACTCATTGCTAATGTAAGAACATTGTACTATCGGGACTATTCAGAATATATATTCTCTGTGAGTTTGTTGCATAATACTATATATTCAAAGGAAACAGACTAGCGGGGAATTATTATTCAGAATAGGCCTGCATATACTTCCATACATACATATATATGTATAGTAAATATGTTTACGTATAATTTTCAGGTAATTAATTATGCCAAAGTAGGATGAGCTCATTCATTAGGAAAAAAACTTAAACAAAAAGCTATCGAAATATGTATATGCATATACTCCTTCATGCAGTTTTTAAGCATTCAGAGTTATAATTAAATTCAATCATTGGATTCCAAAAACGACAAGAAACATACATTGGATAAATGAAATTCAATGCTTTCAGATTTCGGTTGGATAAAGAATTGAATTCAAGTTTGAACTTAAATCCGATAATATTGAATTTCATTAGTCGAATGTATGTTTTTATCGTTTTGAAATCCTATTCCGATAATGATTTTTTAATGAAGTTTAGCGTTAAAATGTTTTTAGTGCATTCATTTCCCTTACGTATAAAATACTCTAAATAGAAGTATGTACATAATACTATTTAAATATGAATGTTTGTCAATTTACTGTTTGTATTTTTGGAAATAATAAATGTTGTAATCTTTTTTAATAAAAACTTTCTTTTTTATTGAAATACTATTAGTAAGAGTGTTATGTAGAATCTTTTACATATACACATGTGTTTTTTATTTCAGAGGGAAGTCTTTTTGAAGCTGTATTACATCTTTATGAATCGATAAAGATTAATAATCGTATATAGAACTGATTTATATTATTATATAAAAATGTGTATTATAGAAATGACTTATATAAGAAAATATTAAGAAGTTATTATTTAATATATAACTAATAATTAAAAAAGTGGCTAATAAAGCTTCAAAGTAATGAATTAAGGAAGTCATTAAAATTAAAATTGTAAGCAAAGATTTTGCTGGGTATTCACGGTGTTAGATTGACTAGTGTAATAAAATAATATTACGGTGTTGTTATGATTTAAATCAACTCATTTAATATGTGGAAAACTCATAGGTACTTTTGCTAAATCCTAACCAATTAAGATATCGAAAAATACCTTTGTGCACATCATAAGTATAACCAGTAGATGTACAAATTGCAGTAATAAAAAAATTTCGAATAGTAAAAAAAAAATTCCACATACTACCAAAATTCAAAACAGGACGATATGTATATTTACATAGTTGATTTAAAACTAGAGATGAAAGAAGTTTTTTTTAATTTTATTTTTAGAATAAAAGCAAACAGCATTTAGTTCAATTGTTTGCAAAAAATAACCAAAACGAAAAAATAATTCACATGTACACATGCAAAATAAAAATAACCAATTTTGGTTAATAATAACCAACGTGGCAACACTGCTCACAGCGTAAAAATACAAAAAATTATCTTCAGTTGCTTAACAGCATTCAACAATGTAGGTTGATGTCGCTATGTTTCAAAAATTGCAAACAAAATTTGTAAACAAGAGAATTACTTCCTAAAAACTCGTACACTCCAAAAAAAATTTACTAATGCATAAGAATGTAAACACATAAAAACACAATTTTTAATACTTTTACATATTTTAAATAAAAAACTTTATCTTTGTGAAAAAATATATATTTTTCTTTTCTTTGAATATGTTTTATCTGTAAAATTTACTATTTTACTTGTTATGAAATTTGATAACAAGCGTAATTAGGCAATATTTTTTCTAAGTGTTTTTTAGTATTTTCTCACCACTGCTATAACAGTTTCTTAGCGTCTCTCTTTCTGCGCTTGCCTGTTAAAAATTATCTTTGATATTTAAGAATCAATGCTTTTGTTATTACCAAAAAAATTTCTCATTTATTACATCTATGTATAATTTTACCATCACACATATGTATATCGATAGGATCAATTATGGACTGATCCTCCTAAAATTTGGTAGAGAAATTTTTGTCGAATTTTGTTGCTGTACTTGTATTTTTAATGTAGTAAAAAGCGTTAAAGTCATTTTCTGAGAGGGACCTTATTTGGGGGGGTTTGGTCAATTACCGATCCTCGTCAAATTTTGCAGAACGATTTTAGTTTAGGCTAGTAATAAGCGTTAAAGCCAAATTCTGAAGGGGACCTTATATGGGGGGTAGGGTCAATTATGGACCGATCCTATGTAATCTTCTATGTAATATGTTCATGTCGAATTTTATCGCTATAGCTGCTTCTTTTAGTCAGTTATGAGCGTTAAAGTCTTTTTCTGAAGGAGACCTTATATGGAGGGTAGGGACAATTATGGCCCGAATCTTATAAAATTTTACAAAGATATTAAGGTTCCTATAAAATATGTTTATGTCGAATTTCATCGATGTGTTACAAACGGAATGACAAAAAAACAAAAAGTCACAAGACACCAGAAAGTGATATGTACAATAAAATATAAATTTTTCAAAAGACTAAGCAAAGTTTTCATTACAACTCAAGAAAAGTGATAAGCAACCGACCCGAAAACAAAATTTATGTAAAAAACAAAAATGAAAACACAAAAACTTAAACAAAAATTAAAACACACAACATACAAGACATTTAGTGAAACAAAATTATTTATACAAAAAAATGTACCCAGTTTTGCACTTACAAAATTCTTTTGTTTTAACAATATTTACTAGTGTTTATAAAAAACCGACTTTTGGTAAAACCGGGTTTTCGGTTAACCGAAAATTGGCCATTTCTAGAAAACCGGTTTGTCGGTTAACCGAATATAAAAAAACGGTTAACCGAAATGTTTGGAAATCTTTAAAATATTATAATATTTAGTTGAAAAATTTAATTTTGCGAAATATTATGAATTACTAAATATGTTATTTGCACTTTTTAGTATTGATATGGGCATTTCCATGAGAAGGTCTGCCAAGACTGAACATATAAAAACCCTTCTAACTTTCGCATTTTTGATGATAATTTAACATGGGCTTCTAATATATTATTATATTATAATTATTATTCACTACTTTTTTTTCTTCATATTTTGGTTATTTGAGTTCTCATTTATGGTGAAGTTAAATAGGTGCAAAATTTACGTCACAAAAGTAAGTATACAGATCATTTCAGTATATATTTGGTTTAATGATATTAACAAAATTTATAAAAATTTTACTTATATTAATATAATTACTTTATAATAAAATATTTTCTACACAATAAAAAATCTACTTTAGTTCCGAAATCTTGAAATTTGGGCCGATTGGCTCCGGAAATAATTAGTAGAACAGTTTTTCTCATTTCTACGAAATTTTTTTTTCCACTTTAGACCCCTGATTTTGAATCTGGTGGTCATTGAACCTTCCAAATGATGCATTGGAAATATAATTTTTAACTCTTGAAAAGAGTTATTATTTTGAAATTAATGTGATATGCCATTTTGAACACAGTACGTTCCTATCAGTGTTGTCATAACGGCATTTAAAGTGCAATTCTAGCACTTTTTTTTGTCGGCTGCACTTATTTTTTAGAAAAATGTAAGAAATTTTTAGCATTTAAAGTGCATTTTTTCTCCTATTTTGCACTTTTTTATAATTAAAGAACTTTAAAGTTTAATTCCTCTAGAGAACTGCAAAAATTTTGTTTTGAGATGTGAAATTTTAAGAAATTCTCACGAAAACTTTTTGTATATGTTTGTTTATTGTAATTTATAATTTACACTATAAATTAAACTAAGAAGTGAATTATTTTAAATATTATTATGCAATAATCGTAACAAATATTTGAAAAAATAAGCTAAAAGAGCGTTGTTTTGTTAACAATGTAGTGACTACATGCTAAAACGGCTAATATCTTCCAAAAACATTTTTTTGAAAAAAAGATCATTAAAATTTAAAATATACAATAAAATAAAAATGTATGAACATATAAAAACAGGTAAAAGTTCAGGAATGCCGAATATTACATACGCACCAACACAAGACGTTTTACCAAGATTTGCTCATTTATTAGATTTATGCTCAAATTTTATATCGTGTATCGATTTTATTTTCGGAATAGGATCTTAATGGTTTGGATCACGGACCGAGCTCTAAGAAGGATGTTTTAAAACAAATCATTTTTTCGAATGTATCATAATACTAAAATGTTTTAATAATTTATTGAGAATAAATTTATTTTCTGAAAGAGGATTTATATAGAGGAGAAATTACAAACTTGCGTATTTGAATATAACCCTCATAATTCATTTGTCACATTAACATTTATATTGTTTCCTAAAAGCTCTTAGAAGTATGAGTAATAAACCTTATGAATAATTAAAAGATTTGACGTCCTAGATTTTTTAAATAAATACTTTTTCTGGTCTTAGACGTCCTAAACAAAGAAAACCATATAGGGTTTATATCCTAAACAAAATCGTTGTTACCTAGTGTTATTAGTTATTTAATATACATATACATATACATATATATGTATATACTTATTCTTAGGGGTTTTGTACCTTACCCTTTCCGATTTTGATAAAACTTGGTACACACATTCTTTGTATCAATACGAAGTTTAAAGTTCTTCAAAATTTCAAAATTCATTACGGTTTAGATTTTATCAAGGTTCAAAGTTCAAATTTTTTAAAATTTTTTTTCAACAAGCATTAAATTTGTCATCGTATATTTTATAAAATATTTATCGTTTTAGTTCCTAATTTGTTGACTCAACCGGTAAGTTTTTTAATTGTGTTAGTGAAAAAACTGACATGTATATATGTGGTGAGAGTTTTTTTTACTAACATAATCAAAAATTTACAGTTTGAGTCAACAAATTTGATGTGTGGCCATGTCGCTTAAGGATGATGACATCAAACAACGTAATTTAATCAATGATATCTCAAAAAGTGTACCTTACATTTTCTTTATACCTTCACATAAGATGGCTTATAGTGTTTTCAATAAAATATAAAAATTTCAGAATGGGACAATGAGGGGATCTCAAGTAAATCAACTTTTAGTAAAATAATCCACATCATTTCCATACAAATTTCAAAAATTTTAATTTTTTGTTCATAAACAATTTAATTTTTGTTTCAAATTCTTAATCTTTTTTGTGTTCATCATCAAATAAAACATTAAATTTTTAAATATCTTAAATATTATCAAGCTACAAGACATAGGCTTTCATTGGGAACTAAAACGATTAAAATCGGATAAACAGTTCGATGTAAAATTTAATGCTTGTTGAAAAAAATCCAAAAAAAAATATGAAATTTAAACATCGATAAAATCTGGACCGTAACGAATTTTTGAGAACTTTAAATTCCGTATTTACATGAAGAATGTGTGTACCGAATTTCATCGAAATCGGGGAGGGTCATGTTCAAAATCCTACTTTTTTGTTTGATTTTTTTTAAATTACCCCTCATCGATTTTGTAAAGGGATATTTATATAGGCAAGGTCAAATCATGGACCAATTTGAAATAGTCTTTTGCATTTTCGTTGAATGAAATCGTTATGTGAAAAATTGCGACCTGTACATTATACCTGGACAGCCAGCCGCACAGACGTGTAAACATGGCTTAATGGACTTTTAAAAACTTGATTTGAATTTAGCACTTTTTTTCAACGAATTTGCACTTTTTTGACCGTCATTTTGCACTTTATTCTGAGGGAGTTCTGGCAACACTGGTTCCTATAATCCGAAATTTAACTCCGATTTCTTAATACTTACAACATAAACTTGAAAAATTTGATAATTCTATATATTTCCTTTAATTTAAACAGGATTTTCAAATCCTCCGATTTCCAAAGTATACAATAATGCTACCAATCATATCCTGATATACTCGAAACAAATTTAACGATTTAATTTATGGATCGGACATTTAATTTCCCAGCAAAATATTTGCTTACAAATTCACTAGAAAAATCACCAGAATTCATCGAGTAAAGTGCTTACAATTCTACTAGAAAAAGTACTTATTTTTGTTTGAGATGTTCCAAAAGTAAGTCAATATTATTTGGTTGGAAATAAGTTGTTTTTTTAGTAGAGTTATTTATAGAATATTTATGAAAAAATAAAAAGACGACACAGACTGTGGTTGAACTCAATACCTTCCGTCTGCCAGTTGGATGCTCCACTCACTACACCACTGCTTAGCTGTTTCATTGTGCGTCAAATAATAGTTTTCACACACAAATACTATTTTATTTTCTGTTTGTCTAAAAATAGATATTTGATATCGTGTGCACAAAAAAAGGAAAAAAAAAAGAAAAAGTAACTGTTTTATGTTTGTTTGTTTCTTTATTTTGATTTTTTTTAGACTTTACATACAAAGTAAGTCATTAATAAAGTACTTAATGGTAATCATTGTAAGCAAAGATTTTGCTGGGTTGTTCTAGCAACAAATTAAGATGTATCCGTGTTCAAAATTGAGGCTGATTTAATAAAAAAATCTTACTATTTTGGACAATAACCAATTTCAGAACCGATATGAAGTGTAAGTTATTGACATGGTCACCATTTGACGATTATTGGTAGTATTTAAAAGTGTGTAATGGATGATTGGAACCAAAAAACTTGTTTTAATTAGTGGATACTAGTACAAATATTATTAATTTCGCATTTTAAGAAATAAATTTTAGGAAATAGCGATTAAATATCGAATATGAACGCTATATTATGTTAAAAACGGAAATGTTACGAGATGGATTGCAATTATTGTAAAGAAATAATTAGTTTAAACAAATATCGTCTTCTAATGCATCATAATGAACAAAACAAGATATTATTGAATACCAGATCCAAAACTCCGGGGGTTTAAATAACCAGATGTTTTTAAATGGGAAGAAAATGCTCCTATAAATAATATTCAGATCAATTACCAAAAATTTCAATTTTTCGGAACAAGTTATAGTGTACAAAATATTTTATTATAAAGTAATTACCAGGGAAACCGAAAACATGCTCTAAAAAAGTGTTTTAAGCGCTTTAAATATGCCGTAAAAAACTCAAAATATGCTCTTAAAATTTAAAAAATATGCTCCAAAAATAATTATTTTAAATTATATTTTAACACTGAAAAGCTTGAGAAGACTGAAATTGTAATGAAATAATAAATATTTAATGTCATATTTCATCCTACTAGATTTTTTATAATTGATTCATCTTATAGTTTGAAGAACTAGTTTAATAGAACTCTGTTTTACGTTCAGATAACCAATAAATAACATGAAGCCATTTGGTCCCCAAAAAAAAACATATTTCAAACGACAAAGTTTGACACATTTCTTCCAATTGTATTCATAGCTTCACACAGAAAAACACCGATACACGTGAACTTAATTTTCGGTCGTAGAATCTAGTGGCATACTCCGTTTTGAAAAGTTAGGTCAAAATCGGGAGATATTGGATTTTAAAGTTTACACTGTTTCTGAGGTGTTTTTTGATTATTTAAATTAAAAAAACTTTCACGCATAGAAAATTAAAATTAATAAATTATGCATATACATATATTTAGCTTTTTATAACTAGTTCGTATGTCTATGCGTGAACACTTTTTTCAAAAATTTAAAAATTAAAAAATCACCTCATAAACAGTTCATACCTTAAAACAAAATATCTCCCGATTTTGACCTAAATTTTCAAAACGGAGTAAGCCACTAAGCCACATTCTACGACCCAAAATTAAGTTTTGGTATCTCGGCGTTTTTCTGTGTCTTTTTGACATACTTACAGTGTTATCAATACTAGTTTTTTAAACGATAAAAATGGATTGGTGTCATGAAATCCAAAGTAATCGGTTTTATGTCCGATTTAAAATTAAATGCTTTACTGAATAAAAAATATAACATTGGTTTTCATGAGACTAATGTATTTTTTGCAGTTTTCAAGATTTACAAAGAAAATAATTTTTTCAAAATTGTAAAATAGGCTAAAAAATTAAAAAAAAAATAAAAAAATTAAATTTGATTTGTTTAAATAAAGTTTTGAAAAGAAAATTAAAAATGTACAAAAATTAAAAAAAGCGAAAATATATATATATATATATATATATATTCAGAGGATCAACAGGAACAATATAAACTTCATGAAGGGAAAAAATGTAGCGTTCAACATGTCGCGTTTGAACAGAATTTAATTAAATTAAAAAAAAACAACTTCTATTTTTGTAACGTTCGAACACCCTGTTTTTTTTGCAATTATCTTTGAAAGTAAAAATTGCCCAAAATTAAATTTAGTACCAATTATAGCGATAATTATTACTTTAAATGTGTTCGAATGTCGCGTTCGACATTTTAGAAATGCCCATATGTACAATAATATATCATAAGAAAACAAACTTACAGATCTGAAGATATTATTGATTCGTTAGCTATATGAAAATTGTCATAGGAAGGATAAATTGACCTTTGAATATATAATGCATCTATATCTATAAAAAATGGTATGTCCAGGATTATCAAGTATATATAGTTATGTTTTCATTGATTTAAACGACAACTTTTTACTAATTTCCTGATTGTCTGAAATTGTAAATCTCCATTTTATATACATGCATACATAATATATTTTTAACATTTCCTAACTTTTGTTTAACAATCTTAGGTCTGTTTTCATTTACACAAACAAAAAATAATGTTTAGAATTATCTATCCAAAATTTTTAAAAATGCGAATAATAAAATATCAAAATTTTGTGCTAAAAATTTAAATTTTTTTAAACCGGTTAACCGACACTTAAAAACCAGATAACCGAAAATCAATGTTTTAAAAAAACCGGTTAGCAAAAAACCGAAATATGCAAAAAAAAAAACGGTTTTTCGGTTAACCGGTTTATAAACACTAATATTTACCTATTGTGTTCTTTTTAATTACACTACAAACAAAAAAATATTAATCCACCCTATTAAATCACCCTACCAATTATTGAAACTTAAAAATAAGCCAGCAAATCTAACCCAATATTCATTTGCACGCAATATACACTGTATATGCAAAATATTACACCAATAAACCATACTAAAAATATTACTTACTAGATATACCCAGTGTGCTTTGCTACCCTAAAAGCAATATATGTAAATAAAAACCCCACTTAACGATTTTGAAGATTCTAACTATAATAGTTTTTTATATAGATATATGTATAATGAGATGGCATTCAAATTATTGCAAGTTCGCCAATTTTTCCAAACGTTAATTAGGATTTAAAAGATTTTAAAATTTGAAGATTCTAGCTCTAATAGTTTCTCAGATATACGAATTTTTCTATTTAATTCATATGGGGGCTTCAAGCCGCCCCAGATGAAAGTCCGTTGTTTTTCCTCCGAAATGTTCAGATGAATATTTAAGTTTTTCGTGCAAAATTTTAAGAATTTAGATCTACTAGTTTGCCAGTAAAGGAATTTTTGTATTTAACTAATACGGGAGGTGCCGCTCCCCTCATGGGTAGTCCGCCAATTTATTACCCAAAATGTTTATATGGATGTTAAAGTTATTCGTGCAAAATTTGAAGATTCTAACTGTTATAGTTGCCAAGATAAACGAATTTTTATATTTAATTTATATGGGAGGTGCCACGCCCCCTAATGCTATTCCGCTTACATTTTGTCCTAATTAATCATATTGACACTAAAGTTGCTCCGACGAAATTTGAGGACTCTAATGTTATATGATCTCACATATACGGATTTAATATTTTCTTAATATGGGAGTGGCTACTCGCCCACCTGGAATTTCAAAATAAAAAGTAGCCTATTACCTATTCCAGACATACAGGAATACGCTGCGAAGAAAATCGGTTCATCCGTTTAGTAGTCTATAACGTTCAAACATACAAACATATAAACATACAAACAAACACACATTCATTTTTATACCCTTCACCTTCGTGAGAAGGGTATATATAAGTTTGTCATTCCGTTTGTAATTTCCAAATTATAATTTTCCTATCCTACAAAGTATATATATTCTGAATCCTTATAGATAGCGGAGTCGATTATGCCATGTCCGTCTGTCTGTCTGTTGAAATCAGTTTTCTGAAGACCCCAGTTATCTTCAGGATCCAAATCTTCAATAATTCTATCGGCGCCATGAAATAACTCCCCACAAAATAACTCCCCAAAACCAAAATGAAATAACTCCTTAAAAATTTGTTCAGAAAACAAAAACAACGAAATTTGGGGAGTTAATTCGTTTTTTGGGGCATTATTTCACATTTAAGTGGGGAGTTATTTCATTATGAAATAATTCCTCAAAATTCAAAAATGAAATAAATCAATAAGAATACACTCTTCTTGTATCAAAACTGTTCGGCCTTAGGCCGGCGGCGCTGCGAATTATGGCCCCAGGTAAAATGGCCCCAAAATATAAAACGAAAAATTGCCCCAATATTGGGGTCAAAATTCATTATGAAGTATAACCCTAACATTTTTTAAGAAAAATCACCCCAAAATTAATGAAAAATCTCCCCAAGGTTGAAATGAAAAGTGGCCCCAAATATTGGGTTAATTTTTCGTAATGAACAATTACCCCAAAAACGTAAATGAAATTTCACCCCATTTAATTTTAATTCAAATATAGGTGACGTGTCATAAAGTCCAGTGTCATATTTTCCATGGGCGTTATGACTCACTAAATTGAGTCTAGTGTCCATGGACGTTATAACAATTTCAAAAGTGTCACAATGCATATGAGCAATGTAACATAAAGTCTATGGATTTCAAAGAGTCCATTTATCAAAAGAAGGCTTAATTTAGCGAAGCCGGTATTCGAAATACCCCAGAGTTTAAAACCCCTGCGCCCGGCCGAAGGCCGGCTATACAGAAAACTTTTTAAGTGGAAACCAAAATGCAACATACACCAAATTTAGGATAAATTCCTTTGGGGGTAAGAATGTCCCTTTCATAAATTCTTTACAAATTTTCAAATACAGTTCTGTTTTAAAAGTGATACAATGTCAATGGACATTATAACACTTTTAAAAATTGTCATAACGTCCATGGACACTATGAAACTTTTTGGTGTGTCATAACGTCAATGGACATTATGACATCCCACCTCAAATATAAGCTAACATATTTATAAAATTTCATATTTAATAATTTTTGTTGTATTTTCATTAAATGTTTGTTAATTTTGAACATTCTTGAAATATTTTTTGTAAAAATATGTTCAAAATTAACAAACATTTTATGAAAATACAACAAATATTATTACATAAAATATTTTTTAATAAAAAATATCGCGCGATAATGTTCTGATTTTTTATAAAATATTAATAAATAGTAATAATGAAAGATCACCCCTAATTATTATATGGTTTTTTAGGTCCCTTTTTAATATTTTAATATTCACGTATTTTACAAAATTTAAGAATGAAAATTAGCCCCAAAGGAAAAAAGTTTTGTTTTGGGGTATTTCTTCATTTCACAACATTGGGGTCATTTTTATTTTTTTGCAAAATGCAGTATTACCCCAAATGTAAAAATGTTGAAATACCCCAAAAAATATATGAAAAAAAAACAAAAGTTTCGTGTTTTTGTTTCCTGTATCTTTGTTGGGGCCATATTTCGTTTTACGTTTTGGGGCCATTTTACCTGGGGCCATAATTCGCAGCGCCTAGGCCGGCTATTTAGGAAATCTTCATTAAGCGAAGTCGGTGTTGGTCATATTATAGAGTGGTAAATCCTTGCGTCCGGCCGTAGGCCGGCTATTTAGGGAATATTTATTAAGCGAAGCCGTTGTTGAACATACCATAGAGCAGAAAGTCCTTGCGCCCGGCCGCAGGCCGGCTATTAAGGGAATCTTTATTAAGCGATTAAACTGAAATGTATTAAACTTTGAAGTCCCACTCGAAAGTATGAGCGATCTACTTTTTTTAGAAATGTCACTTTGTTATTTTTAAAAGGGAAGTTATTTCATTTTAAAATTAGGGATTTGTTTCATATGAAAATAACACCCCAAAAATGGGGTGTTATTTCATTTCATTGGGGCATTTTTTCATTTTTAAATTGGGGAATTATTTCAAAATGAAATAAGTCCCCAAATTTAGGGAGTTATTTCTTTTTTGTTTTGGGGAGTTATTTCGTAGGGAGTTATTTCATGACGCCAATTCTATCAGACATGCTTTCGAGAAGTTTCCTATTTAAAATCAGCAAAATCCGTCCATAAACAATGGAGATATAAGCAAAAATCCGAGACAACCTCTGAACATTTCATAAAAAATAAGCAACAACAACACTGCATATTCATTACGTTGTGTATTTTTTTTTTTTGTTTTTTATTTGATTATTTCGTTTCCTATGTTTGAATGGCTGTGTGTTTCATTGCCATGTGTATGTTGCACAGTGGTATAGGAAAAAAAAAGAGGGAAATAATTCGGTAACTTCTAAACGGTTAATCCGATTTTAATGGTGTTGTCGAGTTTAAGGTTTGAATTTGGACCTTATAGGCCAACCAGGGGCCCGGCGGGGGGTCCTCAAATTAGGACACCTCGGCTATGTTAAATTTTTAAAACGATCCTATTTCTTCATTTGAGTTCCGATTTACGTATATAGAATCTCCTCATCGAGCACTATAAAAAATGTCGTCGTAGCAGTAAATTATCTCTTATAGTTTAGGAGATATTCGCATTTGAAAATTAAAATTTTAAAATTTTTACCGTCCTTACTTTAGTTTTTTGATAATAGCGGGTCCAAATATTCCCGATTTTCGCCATTTTTTTTTATTCGCTTAACAACAAGTTTATATATCAAGCAGTGAAAGAATTATGTAAAAATCATGACTGAGTCCAAAGTTATAGGCATTTTAATTTAAAAAATTAAAAAAAGGCGATTTTCTGCCATTTTTTTGGGAAAAAAGTATCTTTTTCTTTTTAAGTTATCTAAAAAGTTTCTAAGAAGATGTATATAGAATTTATACTATTTGGAAAGCTGACTTTACATAAAATACGATAAATGAAACAAAACCTAAAAATTTTTGATACCGAGGGGACCAGGTCCATCCAAAAAAACCCTATTTTTTATGGAAAATTAAATTTTGAGCAAAAATTCTCAAATCGCATAGTCGATATCAAATTATAGTGACCTGTTTTATATGACCCAATATGTTCTTAATCATTTTGTAACGGGTTTCGATAACCCCGCCCCTGGTATGGATATAATAGGCAAAAAACCAAAAAATCCCATTTTTGGGATTTTTTAAAACTTTTTTGGGAATTCCGGGATTTCTAATAAGAAAATTCGAAATTTTTATTTAATTTTGGATTTTGAGTAAAAAATCTACCTAACTGTAAAATTTCATCAAAAAATATTCATAAATAAAATTTTTATTGCAATTTGAAAAATTTGTATCTTCGCAAAAACTGAATAAAAAACATTTTTTAATTTTTTTTTAAAAAAGTATTCCGCGAATTTTTTAATTTTCAAAAATTATATACAGTTTTGAAAAATAGACAAAATTACCTTTCCATTGATATATAACATGCCTACCTAATGTTTTTTAAGTGACAAATTAATTAGGGAAAACTCAACATCTTTTAGAGAATTTACCTAGTACTATTATTTTCATCCATACATTTGTTAGGCATGTTTTACTACCTAAATTTTTATGAATTGTTACAGCCACTTTTTACGATTAATCTTTTATTCTTTATCCCTAAAAAAATTAACAAGTATTTATTTTATATAAAAATAGTCTTTATTTATTTTTTTTATAAATTAATATAATTTTGTAAAATAATCGGTATCACAGTAGTCCATATCTAAAAGATAAAGTAAATCTTTAAATTCATGAATATTTTCAAATGCTAACGTTTTGTAGCAAATCCAACGTTTCCTTATAGTAGATAAAACAGGATCAGAAGATAGAATCAGATTATTAAAAATATCATCATTTTGAGACTGCCTAGAACACTTCCTTGAGCTAAACTGATGAATATGCTTAAAGTCTCTATTCCTCGATTCTTGGGGTTCTTCTGTAAGCTCTCCTAAAGGCAGAATATTATGTTCTATGATGACCTTTCCATGACATAATATCTTGTGAACTGTAGGTGTCATTTCTTTCCAGGGATATAATTCCATAAGTAATTTAGAAACTTTTGTAGAATACTCTCCAAATTTTGTTGCGTTCACTTTATGCTTGCTATTTATCGCCATTAGAATAATATTGACCTTTTGCAGTAAATCCATATTAATTCCGGTTATTTCGGAAGTAGTTTCAAAATGTTTAAAAAAACGTCTAGCGGTATTACCATCGTTTGTGCTTCCATATCCTGTGAGTGGTTTATCAATATTTAATCCCATCCGCTTTTTAAATTCCTCTTGAATTCTTCTTTTCTCACTGGCTCTCATTTCCATTAACTCCTTATTTGCAATTTTTATGGCATCCAAAGGCTGTTTTTCTTTTCTTAACATTGCTTTAAAAGTGTCCGAAACTTCTTCGTTAGATAAGGTTTCTAGTGAAGTTGATAACCTTTTCCTCTTTGATTTTGAGCTCAAATCCTCATACTGCTTACAGGGAGCACCAACAGTTGATACGCAAATAGCAACTTCTACACATTCATCCAGCCAATTAGAAAATTTCGATCGAAATTTAGCAATGGAATACCGAACACTCTTCAGTTTTATATCAACTGATTTTATAAAATTTTCAATTTTACATATATCAGTTTTATCCACTTTATTTTTATGTGCAGTTTCAATATATTTCAATAAGAAGTTGACTTTATCTTGAAAAGGAGCTGAAGAGTGTTCAAATAAAATGGAACACAAATCATTTTTTTTAGTACGATCGCCATGGTTAGAAAATTACAAATAATTACAAACAGATATAAACCTGTCTTATATATTAATTACAGGTACTTAAATTAAATTATTTTTAAAAGGGTTATGATATTCTACCTAATATGTCTAACGTATCCTTATGTAATGAATTTTTCCTCAATAGGTCACTTTAATAAGCTATCTATTAAAGTGACCTATAGGGGTAAAAATCATTACAGTTTAAAAAATAATACCTAAAAATTTTTTAATATATGTAACAAATTTAAGAGTTAACCTTATGGATGAAAATAATGGTGTTAGGTAAATTTTCTAAAAGATGTTGAGTTTTCCCTAATTAATTTGTCACTTAAAAAACATTAGGTAGGCATGTTATATAGCAATGGAAAGGTAATTTTGTCTATTTTTCAAAACTGTATATAATTTTTGAAAATTAAAAAATTCGCGGAATACTTTTTTTAAAAAAAATAAAAAAATATTTTTTATTCAGTTTTTGCGAAGATACAAATTTTTCAAATTGCAATAAATTATGAATATTTTTTGATGAATATTTTTTGATGAAAGTTTACAGTTAGGTAGATTTTTTTACTCAAAATCCAAAATTAAATAAAAATTTCGAATTTTCTTATTAGAAATCCCGGAATTCCCAAAAAAGTTTTAAAAAATCCCAAAAATGGGATTTTTTGGTTTTTTGCCTATTATATCCATACCAGGGGCGGGGTTATCGAAACCCGTTACAAAATGATTAAGAACATATTGGGTCATATAAAACAGGTCACTATAATTTGATATCGACTATGTGATTTGAGAATTTTTGCTCAAAATTGAATTTTCCATAAAAAATAGGGTTTTTTTGGATGGACCTGGTACCCTCGGTATCAAAAATTTTTAGGTTTTGTTTCATTTATCGTATTTTATGTAAAGTCAGCTTTCCAAAAAGTATAAATTCTATATACATCTTCTTAGAAACTTTTTAGATAACTTAAAAAGAAAAAGTTACTTTTTTCCAAAAAAAAAAAATGGCAGAAAATCGCCTTTTTTTAATTTTTTAAATTAAAATGCCTATAACTTTGGACTCAGTCATGATTTTTACATAATTGATATATAAACTTGTTGTTTAGCGAATAAAAAAAAAAAAAATAGCGAAAATCGGGAATATTTGGACCCGCTATTATCAAAAAACTAAAGTAAGGACGGTAAAAATTTTTAAAATTTTAATTTTCAAATGCGAATATCTCCTAAACTATAACAGATAATTTACTGCTACGACGACATTATAGTGCTCGATGAGGAGATTCTATATACGAAATTTTTTTTAAATCGGAACTCAAATGAAGAAATAGGATCGTTTTAAAAATTTAACATAGCCGAGGTGTCCTAATTCAAAACCTAAACTCGACAACACCTCCTCTTTGTGCATACCAAATTTCATTAAAATCGGATTAACCGTTTAGAAGTTTCCGAATTATTTCCCTCTTTTTTTTCCTATACCACTGTGTGTTGTTTTTGTTTCTTGGTGTATTCAGTTTCGTATGTTTGGATGGCTGTGTGCAGTGTTGCCATTTTAGCACTTTCAGTGCTAGATTTAGCATTTTGCATCCTGAAAATGCATTGAAGTTTTTTAAAATTATGCTAAATGCTTTTTAGCATAATTTGCTTAATAAAAAAAATTAAAAAATATTTCTATGTTTTCTATAAAAAATTAAGTATAGTTTAACTGATAAAAATATTATTGAAAATCAGTGGTTGGATATTGCAGAACAACAATATGACAAAAATCTGATACAATGTATATAATTTTGGGAATTTTATCGATGAAAATTAATTTAACGAATTATCTATTTTTGTATTGTCATTACTCGTTTCACCTTTTTCTAATGCCGAACTTGAAAGGCTTTTTATATCAAAGGCTATAATTAAAATTCGAAATTGTATTTAAGCTGAATTTTTATGTTCAATAATACAAATTCGAAAAGAATTGAAATTCGAAAATGCATAAGGCCTTAATCATAAACAAATTTTAATTTTATACAAGTTTTATAAATCAAATTTTGTATGGAAATTTAGTATTAAAAATCTTTTACAAAATAAAATGTTGTTTATCCTAATATATATTATAAATTTCTTTGTAAGTTTGTTTATTTGTTTGTGCGTCAATCACGCCTAAACGGATGAACCGATTTTCTTCAAATTTGGAACATAGAACGATATATGTCTGGAAGCGTCAATAGGCTATATTACTTTCCGAAAATTGGACTAGAAGGGGGTAAAAAATGGGAGAAAACGACGAAAATCGGGCAAAATTGGTACTTTTGTGCATAAAAATTTATTTTTGTCTATTTTAATGCGAAAATATTTTGGATTTAGCTATCTAAAGTGTAAGAAATTTTTATTAACAAAGTTCTGTTGCGAAAGTTTGACCAGAACTGGTAAAAAATGATGAAAAACGGGCAACATTACTGTTATGTCCTTAAAAAGTGATTTTTGTCTGTTCTGATGCTAAATACTTTCGATTTAGCTTTTAAAGTTCCAATTATTCCGGGTATGTGTAGTTTAGGTACTTTTTCGGAAATATGCAAATACTTGAGAAGTATTTTGCTGTAATCAGTCAAAAAATATATTTTTTTAAGAAAACTTAAATTAAATTGGGTAAAAAGGGGAGTTTCGTGTTTTTCATAAGGTCCACACCTAAATGGCTGGCCGCCTTTAGGAAATTTTAAACATAGTTTCAATTGGTTATATCTTTATTCCAAAAAATCAGAA
The DNA here is from genome assembly GCF_015586225.1 of Lucilia sericata. Lineage (NCBI taxonomy): Eukaryota > Metazoa > Arthropoda > Insecta > Diptera > Calliphoridae > Lucilia > Lucilia sericata. The sequence continues at coordinate 445,337 of NW_023994239.1, forward strand.
AGGGACGAAATACGGAACGCGGTAAAATTATTAATTTTTTTTAAATGAAGAAACAAAAGTAATTTCTACTTATATATTTACCCCCTTATTCACAAACAAAATTTTTATTTTATAAAAGGTTTATAAATTAGATTTTGTGTGGAAATTTTGTTTTATAAACCTTTTATAAAATAAAAAAAATTATATAATTTTAAATATTAATATTTTAATAAACTAAAAATTTACAGATAAAAGGATCGAATTTTGTTTTGTAATTTTAAAATGATATGAAGTTTTTGAATTTGTGGAAAGTTAAACTCAATATTTGAAATTTATAAATATCAATATTTTTGACAAATTAAACTGCAAAGGAAATATTTTTATTTTGCTACTTTTTGTGATGCAGTTACGTCTTATTATGACAACGACTGAACCGAATTTAATGAAATTTGAACCACACACTTCAAGACTGTTTTGGGAAGCCTTAATAGGCATTTTTCGAAACATGAATCAGAAAGGGAAAAATTAGTATGTACTAATTTTTTCTAAGGCAATGAATATTATTTATTCTAAAGCCCCTTCACACGAGCACACAAGTAATATGAACTGTCAAAATTTTGTTTAGAAGGATACGGATGGGATGGGATCGTCTAAACACAATATCTAATGAAACATATACATATTTAGAGAAAATACGGATGGAAAATTAGACATTCGTATGGCTCTCTTCGTCGCATTAGATCAGGGATGTGTTTTTATGTAAACTCAAAAGTGAAACAGCTGTTTCCATCTTACTTTGTTATTGTTTTATACCAATCGTGCAAACACAAAAAGTATAAATCATACGGCTTTTATTCTCTTTTTTTAAATACGGATGAAATTTCATCTTACTTTTTCATTAGACTTTACGCACGTAAAGTGTGATATTATTTTGGTTTTAGCTTTCTCAATTTTTAGTAAAGTAGCTTTGCAAATGCTTTGAAGAGTTTAAATCATGCTTTAAAGGAGCTAGTGATTAGAAATCCGAAATTTTATGTATTAATATTTTTATAGCTTTATGAAATTAAAAATTTTAAAGGTAATTTTTTACCATTCAAGCCTAAAGAATTTTGAAAAGAAGGAAAATGTGTGTTTTTGGTAAATTTTGTGAAAGTTGTTCTGAATTATATATTTTGAATGTATATTTTAATTTCGCCATATTAATTTCAGGGGTAAAAAGCAAAGTCAATGTTAATTTGCATACATTGATCTATAGACTTAATATTATAAATCACTTAAAATCTCGGGCAACGCCGGGTACAAAAAGCTAGTGAATATATAAAAAATTATATTACAAATAAAATACGATCATTTGAATAATATCAAAATGAGGATTACGATGAAGATATAGTACCAGAAATATTGGAGTCATGCAAATTGTATAAAATTGATATTTTTTAAATACACTATGGTGAAGGGTATGTAAGATTCGGCACAGCCGATTATAGTACTCTTACTTGTTATATATGTATAGATATATACCCAGCAGTCCGCAGGTTATTACAAATTAAAACGCATCTGATTGTATACTAATATGTTAATAGGAAAATTTTGTGAAGAGCATACAACTAGCATCCGATTCAGATCAGTATTATTCCTATTCTATTGTAAAATTAAATGCACATTTATATCATCTCGTTTTTTTATTCCTTTTTTTCATTTATTTTACCCATCTGAGCTTCGCTTACAATGTCGGTAGGATTGGAATAATCTGAAAAAGGTGTTAGTAGCATAAAACTAAGTGGTTAGCGCGTTGATCACGAAACATGAAATATGAGTGTTGGTTCGATTCCCAGCCGCTGCTGGGAAAATTTTTGTTTTTTCGTTATTGTTTTTTCGTTTCATGTGTACTAATCCGAACTTCGCTTACAATGTCGGTAAAGTTGGACTCAATTCCAAATGTAAGTTGGAATTGAATACAGACTTTGGATTAGTCGCATCTACATTGTCTTTGGTCTCAGATGGTAGATGTATGTGGAAAAAATTACGCTGGGTATATATATAGATAGATATAGATTTTTATTTACCCAAAAATAATTTTGCATTTTTAACAAACCAAATAACAAAATCATTAAATACTTGTCGATCTACTCTAGCGGGAAGATCAGCACAAAAGAGAATCGACAAGGAAAAAATTCTAACACACACCCGTACATAATAAGTACAATAGTGAGTGCCCTAGCAGAGTCGGTAAGTTGAATTGTATACAACTTATTAAAATTTCCTAATACATATATAATTATTTTATTAAAATTATATTATTGCACTATTTTTAACACATTTAATAACAAAAACCCTTTCATTAACAAACAAACACCCACTTCATAAAATGTTTCCCAATTTTCTTTTTCTAATGTGTTGAAGTCTATATATTTACAAAATTCTAATAGCGCAATAACTTCTATAATTCATAAAGAACCCTATAGGAAATTTGTCTTACACACTACGCTACCCGACCCTTTACTTTTTGCCCTAAAGTAAACTCAGCAATGTCAGATTTAAGATCTTTGGCTGCCGACTTAATGCGTTATATCCAAATGGATATGAATGCCTTTGATGAGGATTATCGCACTACCCCAGAATATTCACAATCCCTACCCGCGCTAAGATTTAAAAAACGTGAAATTTTCACAGATTAATTAATTAGCTGACTTAATAGACCCACAGAAGGCCGAGGCGATAAATTTTTAAGCAGCTTAGATCTGCTAAAAACTTTTACAGATGTAGTATGACTTCAATAGATGAATCGATTGAGAAAACTACTAAGGCCAATGAAACCCAACCTACTTTACCCGAACCCCTACAACCCAACAATTCCGTTTCAATAAACTTAGCTCCTTGCGATATACCTACCTTTTGTGACGATTTTAAGCTTTGGGCCTTTTTTAGACACCTTTTTAAGCAATATATGTCAACAATACACGTTTAAGTGCCTTTGAAAAGCTTTTTTATTTAAAACAAAAGACAAGCGGCGAAGCCAAAGAGATTGCAGATAACGCACGCTTGACAAATAAGGCTTCCTTATTGCATGGAATAATTTAGTTTCTCAATATGAGAACAGGAGAATGCAGATCAATCCAGAGCTCAAAACACTTTTTAATTTACCCGCTGTTAACACCATGCATAGTTTTTCTATAAGACAACTACAGAGGAAGATTACCTGTTATATTGCGAATTTAAATTCGTTTGAGATTGATACGGACAATCGGGATTCTATCTTTGTATATCTCTGTTCAACAAAATTACCATGGGAAAACCGAAGAGAATTTGAAAAAACTATTCGTGATTGTGCTGAAATACCTTCTTGGACAGATCTAGATTTGTTTTTAACAAATACATTGAAGGAACTAATATCGGTTGATGATGTTCCAGATTCCAACCCTTACACTCACCCAAAACACAAACATGTGCAAGAAAACAAGAACATTGTAAACAGAAGGGGCAATACACTTCACACAATGGTCAATTTGGAAAATGATAACTACACAAAAAATTATGTTCAATGTGAACAAGAATTATTAAACCCATTGTTAACAGAAGGGGCAATACACTTCACACAATGGTCAATTTGGAAAATGATAACTACACAAAAAATTATGTTCAATGTGAACAAGAATTATTAAACCCTACCCAATATTACCCAAAAACACATAAAAGAATATGTGTACTATGTGACAGTGATCACGCTTTGAAGGAATGCTCATCATTTAACTCCTTTGGATTAAATGAGAGGATTGAATTTGTGAAAAATAATGTCATCTATTACAATTGTTTAGCTATTGGCCATTCAATTAAAATTGTTTAAGCACTTTTACATGTAGATATTGTGTTGGTCCACATAATACACTTTTACACAACCCACATTCAAACCCGAACCCAACATTTGATGAAAACCTTCCAAATGTGCTACAATCTTTCTCCACCCTAAACCGATCAAATAAACCTTAGAAACCTTAGAACGAAGCTATTATCCACAGCTATTATACAGATTGAAGCTCAAGGAAGATTATTTCCAGCGCTATTAGACCCAGCTTCTAATTACTCATTTATTTCGGATCAGTTTAGACGTAGATGGAGTTGTATCAGCTCCTTCAAACCAAATGTGTGAAGTGACTCTGAGGTCCCCTACCCAAAAAGATTTTAATTTAAAAATCCAATCGATAGTAGTCAAAACGCTAACTCAAAATATACCCACCCAAAATATTAACCCAAGTACAATTGAAAATTTACACAATGTTGAGTTAACTGACCCAAGGTTCTACGAAAGTAGACCCATCGACCTTATAATAGGAAGTGAATTTTAAAATCTGGTATTGAGAACAATGTTGTAAATACACTTTTAGCTCAAGAAATCCAATTTGGTTGGAACCCAACCCACAACACAAAGAGCATTATCATATTTCAGCTCAATAACCCTGAATGATTGCATAACCCAAAAACCCAATAAATTTGTAGATGAATCTAAATGTGAAAATAATTTTACAAATAAAATGCAAAATATACCCGATGTGCGTTATAAAGTTAATCTTCCATTTCCTACCCATAAAATAGAAATAGAAAAATCTAAAAACATATATTTAAGAACAAAATTCAAGAATGAGAAGCATATTAATAATAATTCAACATTAAAAAATATATATATGTACATAAGGCACATCAAAATCATGTTGATCACATTAAACCAGAGATGCTCAAACACATACTACCATAGACTACCATTGTTTTATTTGTGTTAGTAAAGCAGCGGAGAACAGAATTCAATTCAAAATAAAAGTATACTAATAAAATGAATACAAACTATAAAGTACATGCTAACTATCAAATATTTATTCCGGATTTTGACAGCCAGCGTATATCAAAGTCTATATATAAAAAACTATCAACTGTTCTATATTAATTCGGCTTTCTCAAAATTTTGTTGTTGTATTTCTGTGTGTATTTTAAAAACGTCGCGCACAGACCTTGCTTCGACAAGTGCTGATCAGCAACTGATTTGATTTTGTTTTTCAAGTTGAGAGCTAACCAACTGATGCTGCTCATTATAAAAAGAAGAAGAATTAAACCTTTAGTGTATGTGTATCAACTTTTCTTACCCTATCACGCGTGCTATGTAATGGCAATATTGAGCTTCTCTGCATTAAACCCACCCAATGTAAAAATGGTGGATCTTCAACAACTTGCAATTTTTCACCATTATACTATTGTCAAACCCAATCGCATAATGACAATTGATTGAGTTGATTTTGGAAGAAAAAAAAAGAACTTAGAAAATTAAATACCCTAAAACAGTAATCGAATTGGATGATTTAGTTGTCAAACCCAAGAAAGCCAATAATCAAAACACAACCCCATTATTTCATTAACACAACCAAATCTTACCCACCCATACCCATAACTAACACACTAACCCAATCATACAGAGATTTTGATCATGCCCATGCTATAAAAAAGTAATTTAAATGGAATCAGATGGTAAATACTACTATGAACCCGAATATTGCATATGCTGGATTTCCCGAAGGAAAACCTTAAGTATTTTGCTTAACATGTCTTCACACCCACACATATTACCCTTACATATAGCCCGCACTAAAGTCTATTTTAATTCCAGGTCTGTCATGGGGGGAGGGTGTTCACACGGTGAACAAAAGGTACCAAATTTACCCAACACTGGCAAATTCATACCGTCAACATCCCATCTCAAATAAAACCAACTGCAGCCAACTTCAACTGCGATTGTTAGAAGTAGAAGTGAAGATCGAAATGTGTGCAAGGGCAATTTAATAACCTAAACTAAACAATTAATAAACTAAAACTATTTAAAACAAACATTAAAAAAAACTTAAACCTAATTTCAAATAATTAAAACTTACCGTAAAAAAATCTAAAATCAATTTCAAACTTAAATCTAGTATAAAAAGATAAAAAAAACCTAAAAATTATAAATTGTGAAATATTAGTATGAACTTAAATCCACAATAACGTATCACTCTTTTATAAATAAAACATTATACGTTTTATAACGTTTTTAAAATATAATAAAAAAAATAAATTGTGTTTTATTTTACCTCCTATTGCACCTAACCCCGAATCCGTCTAACCACTCACATATCTCTCTAGGCCTCAGCTTCTGCATTCTAAATCCGTGAAGAAACTTAAAATCGGTTCAGATTCAACTAAGTTACTGACTTATAAGTGCTTAAAGGTACGAAAACCCGATTTTTTGCCCGTAACTCAAGATTTTGGAGGTGTTTGGCAAATTTCAAAAACATATTGTTGTTCTACTCGGTATTTCAATTTCCGTTTATTTTGTCTCACTGTATTATTCGTCATCATTTGTCATTCAACCCCCAATTACAAACTTAATTACATGATTGACCATACAAAATTTCAGCTGCGAATTAAACAAGCTGTACGTTTGCAGTTGGCATTACCTACGATTTGAGAATGAGTGAGTGCCATCTCTAATTTTTATCAAGTATTTATCATTATCATTTTATCATTTTATCACTTAGGTGTATATAACTTATTAAGAAATAAAGATATTGGAATGATATTCAATGTTATAAAATCTCAATTTTTTTTGTCAGTTTGGCGACCCATATCTCTAGAACGATTTGACATATTTGCCAGTGTAATACATCAAATTGAAGCCGATACTATTTATAATATTTTATATGCAATAAGAAAATGAAGTAGAATTTACTCCATGGAAGTACTGAAAAAAGGCCTGAAGAACTGATGATTTTAACACAGGCTTGTGGAGGGATGTCCTTTTTATTTAATTCCAAATTCACTATTACTGAAGTCATTCCAAAGAAGTAATTTTTATGCTCTAATTTTTAAGTTATTCGGAAGTGAAATTGTATTATTATAGAATAGAACTAATTTGACCTAATAATATTGACATTAATAAGGGTAATAGATACATTTAAAACAGAAACCCAAAAATAAAATTTTTTATCTCACAAAAATGTAAGAACAAACAAGAAAGTATAGTCGGGCGTGACCGACCATATGATACCCTACACCAGTTATGAATATTAAATGTGATTTGTTTTTCTTAATAAAGCATTTATCTTCAATATTACCTTGTTTCGATACATATAGCAATTTATGGATGAAAAACTAATTTTCTGAAAGAGGCTTTATATGGGGGGCTAGGGGCAAATATGGACCAAACCCGATAAAGATTTGTGAATGTATTTATATTTATATAACATTCATTCAATATTTATTTGTGCTGAACTTCATGGCGGTATTTGTGTTTATAAGTTAATTTTGGGCATTCAAGTAATTTTCTGAAGGGGACTTTGTATGGGAGCTAGAGTCAAATGAGGCCCGACTCAGAAAACGATTCTAAGCCGATTGGTATACTTTAAGGTGGGTATAGGACGAATATTTTTATATGTTACAAACATCAGCACAATCCCAATATACTCCACTAAAGTGGTGTATAAACCATGTAAACCTTGCGCACAAGGTTTACATGGACAGCCAGCCAGCCAGACGGACGGACATAGCTTAATCGACTCAGAAAACGATTCTAAGCCGATTGGTATACTTTAAGGTGGGTATAGGACGAATATTTTTGTATGTTACAAACATCAGCACAATCCCAATATACTCCACTAAAGTGGTGTAGGATATAAAAATATATTTTTAACATTCAAAAATAGATTTATTTTCGCTTCTTCGGAAGTCATTAAACATTACTTCCACAGAAGGTAAATAATTTCACTAATTGCTACTTCTGAAGTGGTGATAAATGTTATTCTTTTGGAAGTACTTCGCTTTATTTTTGCTAGGTAGTACTAAATTCGAGATAATGAAGACAATGTCCATATAAACGTGACTATATACCCATTTTCCTTTATAGATTATCAATTTTTGGAAAACTACTATGCATTTAAAAAATCAAGTAAAAATTTATTCAAGTGACTGAAATAATGTGGTTTTTGCTGCTCGTCCCTTGTAAGTAATTGTTTGTAATCTGTTATAAGCTAGCTTGACTCCTCGCTCTGGCATGTCGTTCACAACTTTCCCCCTTTGCCCCTCCTGGTTGTTGATGTTCTGCGGCCAAGTTGCAGGATCTTTATCCAGAAATTCGGTGTAATGTTCTGTCCTAAAAAATATGAAGAACCCTTGAATCTTGACACAGAAAACAAAACAACTTTTAATTTGACAAACAATTTTGAGTAGTTTATTAAAAAGTAAAACCACCATTTTTGTCTCATCATTGTCTCTCAAAAATACATCCTTTTATACAAAAGTAGGTTTAAACATATTATTTTTATTCATTAGCTTTTATGTATCCACACTAAAGTTTTGGCTGAATTTAGACACCACTTATTAAATCCGAAGAAATAATTTTACTTTTAAAAATATCCACGTCTTCCTCTAATTAAAACAAGTCAGAGTGCTATATTCGGCAGAGCCGAATCTTAAATACCCTCCACCTGTAAGCTACTTTTTATGAAAACCCTTATAAATATTACTAGATACGTATTTAACAAATTGTGAAAGTTTAAATTGTGCTTCCGTGATAAGGGTGCTATCATTTAGAAATCATATACTTATACCTTTTATGGAGATATGGCCAATTATTAGCCAATCCGAACAAAATTTCACAGAATGATTTATCGATAAAAAACACACTGTGTCGGATTTTATCCGCATATATTTATAATTGAATGAAATATATTGGAAAAAGTGACTTATGGAAATGGAACTTATATGAGAACTAATTTTGGAAAAAGAATTCTTATATACACAAAATATCCTTATTCCGATATCTTTATTTATCAGTGAAATATGCGATTTTCTGAAGTGGATCTTTTATGACAGATATTAACAATTATGGACCGATCCGAAAAAAAAAACTTATTTTTATAGCCAATTTATACCCTACACAACTTTAGTGGAGAGGGTACATTGGGTTTGTAACGCACAATAATATACCTTAAAGTATATATCCGTCCGTCTGTCCGTCCATGTAAACTTTGTAACCAAACTATAGGTCGCAATTTTGAAGATAATTCAATGAAATTTGGTACATGATCTTCTATTGTTGAACGAAACCTATTGAAAATGGCTAAGATCGGTCCATTATTTCACCTAGCCCCCATACAACTGAACCCCTGAATAGGGCTTGTAAAGCTTGTAATCAAACTTCAGGTCTAAATTTTGAAGATAATTCCATGAAATTTGGCACATGATCTTCTATGGTACCGGAGACGAAGCCTATTGAAAATGGTTAAAATCGGTCCATTATTTCACCTAGCCCCCATACAACAGAACCCCCCGAAAAGGGCTTTTAAGTTCATAATTATGTTTAATGTACTCGTATCTTGACAAAAAGCTGCAAAACCAAGTTCTATACTAGCCTTGATGACTCTCATGAATTTTATAATTATAGAGTCTCATTTGATCATAACCCCTATACAAGCCCCTTTCAAAATTTGACTTAAATGTCCACAATTTTATTCAACTATAAACGGCTTAAGTATTCTGAGGCAAGGTACAATTCAACTAAATGCTCTATTATGAAAACTAAATCACATTTTATTTTTGTAACAGGTGTAGGGTATTATATGGTCGGCCTCGCCCGACTATAATTTCTTACTTGTTTTACAATATCTTTATTTCTTAATTGGATATTTGCATTTAAGCGATTTTCGGAAGTGGTCCTTATTTGGGAGCTGTGACTAATTATAGACCGATCCGGAAAACATTTTGCAGGGTGTTTCATATCTACTATAAACACATTCATGATTAATATTAATTATACCATCATATTCAGTTATGAAATATGTGCGTTTACGTGGTTATCGGAAATGGGTCTTATATGGGATCTATGCCCAATTATGGACCAATCCGAAAAATATTTTGCAAAGTGATATATGTATACACAAAACATATTTATGTTTATGTATTCCAATATCTTTATTTCTTAATTAGTTATTTGTATTTAAGTATTTTTCGAAAGTGGACCATATATGGGAGCTTTGACCAATAATCGACCTATGCAGATCTACGTTGGTAATATGATTTCTGTTTTTATTATATACATATGTACAAAATTCCGTGGTGATATTTTTGCCGAAGTTATTAACGATTAATCTATTTCCGAGAATATGTACCTTTGTATGGGGGCTATGAGAAATTTTGAATCGATTGTTTTGAGTTTGAACATTTTTAATCTCTGGGTAAAGAAAATAACGTGTGACAAAATTCATTCCATTATCTTTAGTAGTTTCTGAGAAAACTACTCAAGAATTAGGAAAAAAACTTAATTTTTTTCGAGGTAGTCTGAAATTTTTACTCATAACTTTTTACGTTGTGGACCGATTTGGCTGATTTTCAATACCAAACTACTTAGGACAATAGTGAATATTTTCAGTGAATTTGTGCGATTTATTTTGCTTAGTTTTAACATGAGAGTGTTTGAGGCAGACAGACGGACACAGCTAAATCGACTAAAAATTTCATAAGGATCCAGAATATATATACTTTGTTGGGTCTCAGATGAATATTTCTTTGTGTTACACACGGAATGACAAACTTATATATACCCTCTATGACCACTGATGGTGGTGGATAGTATACAAATTTAGGAATTTGTAAATGGTAAATGGAAAATATGTACTGGAGTTATTCAAAATCATTATTTAATTTGAAAAGCTTGGAATAAATGCGGCGCTACATACAGAAAAAATTGTGCAGAATTTTTGGTGGTTAATTTTTTAAAAGTATTAAAATATATCGGAAGATCAATTTTTGATGGCATATTTACCTAATCATAGATTTTTAATGTTGTCTCGATTAACAATAACTTTAAATTTTATATTTTTGATATAAAACTCGATTTGTATTGAAAATATGAGTGATTACGGATCTTTATTGTTTTCTCAAATTGAGAGTTATTTAAAGTAAATTTTTAAAGAGAATAGAAATTTAAAGGGGAGATATGAATGATTTTCTAGATAGATTTAGGTGTTATAAAAAGAACCACAGCCGATTTAAAATTCGGATTTTAGTGCAAATATAATATGAATATATTATTTTCCTTATTTTAGAAGCGGTTTTTGTTTAGTAGTTTTTATTCTTCATTCAAATGTGGCATCGTAGATATTCATTCAAGATCTAATAAATATTCTGTTTTAAAATAGTTATTTTCTGAGAATATACAGTAGATTACAGGTTTTGAAATAAAAACAGTTTTCCGGTGGAAAACCCTTTAGATGAAAATTGATTTTTGATAAAAAATTAAATCTTCATATAAAAATAAATTTTTGATTAAAAATTTAACTAAATAATAATTCTCATATACTATGAGAATTATATATCATGATCTATAGCATTATAAATGTAACAAAAAGTTGACGGAAAAAAGTCATTGCATTTTATTAAGATCACATTAGTGCTACAGGTGTATTTATTCGGATTTGGTGTATTAAACATTCTCTTCCTCAAACTAACCTAACCTTCCACGATAAAACTATTGTCATGCAAAATTTGAAGCATAAAATCCAGATCAAAAAGTTTATTCCAAAAATACACTGTATGTTGCCAAATTTCTTGAAAATCGGTTCATTTTTTTTTATATTTAGCCTAGAAATTTGGTGTTATAGCTGTTATTCAAAAAGTTAACATAACAATTTAGAGTGCTATATTCGGCTATGCCGAATCTTAAATACCCTCCACCAGCAAGCTACTTTTTATTAAAACTCATTTAAATATCTAATTTTCAGTATTGAGGGTACTAACATTTATGCATATGTCAAACTAATTTTAATAAGGTCGAGAAAAATGTATATTAATTCCGTAGAATGATTTATATATACAAAATACACATTTATGTCGAATTTTATCCCGATAACTTTCATTGTCAATGTACATTTGAGTAATTTTCGGAAATGGTCCTTATATGGGAATTGTGAGCAATTATCGACCGATAAGGAAAAAATTTCGTATAATGATTTATATGCCAAAAAAAAAAAAAATTCAATTCGAATTTTACTATAATAGATTTACTAATTAATGAAATATGTGCGTTTTTGTGATTTTCGGAAGTGCTTTATATGTATACGAGCTATGACCTTACACAAAACATTTTTTTGTCGAATTTTATCAAGATATCTTTATTTGATAATGAAGTGATTTTTTTGAAGTGGACCTTATATAGGAGCTATTACCATATATGGACCAATCCGGAAAAATTTCGAAGAGTGATTCATATAAAGACAAAACATATTTGTGCCGAATTTTATCAAGATAACTTTATTTAACAATTAAATATGTGCGTTAAAGTGATTTTCGGATGTGGGACTTATATGGGAGCTATGACCAATAATGGATCAATCCGGGAAAAAAGTGGTAGAATGATTTATATGCACACAAAATATATTCAAGTCGAATTTTATCCCAATACCTTTAGAATTCAATGAAATATATGCGTTTAAGTGATTTTCGGAAGTGGACCTTATATGGGAGCTATGACCAATTATGGGCCTATCCGGAAAAAAATTTGTAGTGTAATTCATATTTAGACAAAATATATTTATGTCAAATTTTATCACGATAGCTTTAGTTGACAATGAAATATGTGTTTTTAAGTGATTTTCGGAAGTGGGCCTTATATGGGAGCTATGACGAATAATAGACCGATCCGTAAAAAAATTTGTAGAATGATTTGTATGTATACAACACATACTTGTGTCGAATTGATATTTAGACTAAACATATTTGTGTCGAATTTTTCAAGATAGCTTTATTTGACAATTAAATATGAGCTTTTAAATGATTTTCGGAAGTGGGCCTTATATGGGAGCTATGACCAATAATGGACCGATCCGAAAAAAATTTTGGTAGATTGATTTGTATGTACACAAAACATATTTAACTCGAATTTTATCACAATAGCTTTATTCATCAATGAACTATGTACGTTTAGGTGATTTTCGGAAGTGGACCTTATATGGGAGCTATGACCAATTGTGGACCGACTGAGATCTACGTTGACTGTATGATTTCTGTTCATTTGCATGTACAAAATTTGTGTTGATACCGATATATTTGAGGGAGTTATTAACGATAAACTAATTTCCGGAAATATATACCTTTGTATGGGGGCTATGGGAAATATTCGATCGATTGTAAAGATCTTGAACATAATTGATCACTGGCCTAAAAAAATAATGTGTGACAAAATTCATCGAAATATCTTTGGTAGTTTCTGAGAAAACTTCAAAAGAATGTTAAAAAAACGTAATTTTTTTCGAGGTAGTCTGAAATTTTTACTCATAACTTTTTACGTTGTGAATCGATTTTGCTGATTTTCAATACCAAACTGCTTAGGATAATAATAAATATTTTGGGTGAATTTGGTTGATTTCCTTTGCTTAGTTTTAATGTGAGCGTGTTTTACACAGACAGGCAGACGGACATATCTGAATCGACTCAGAATTTGATAAGGACCCATAATATATATACTTTTTTGGGTCTTAGATGAATTTTTCTTGGTGTTATACACGGAGCGACAAACTTATATATACCCTCTATCACCACTGATGGTGGTGGAGGGTATAAAAATGTGCGTAGCATCATATCGATATCATATAAATAAATGACAAATTTTATGTAAATAAGTTTATTTGTTATGTAGTGAAAGAGTAAAAAAAGAGTCTCATATATATTTATTATTATATATTATAGGTTTTGAAGATGTAATTGTTCATTCCACAACATTCATTATAACAGATTTCATGAAAATCGGATCAGTAGTTTTTTGTATGCCTGAACGTAAATTTGGTTTAATAATTGTTTTACAAAAAGTTGGTGTAAAAAAGGACGTGGCGTCCGATCCAGATCCTGAGATCAGACCTATCGGTATACCAAATTTCATGTAAATCGGTTCAGTAGATTTCTGTAAGTCTCGAATGAAAATTTTGTATAACAATTATATAGAAAAAAGTGAGCATAAGAAGAATCGTGACGTTAAATCATGATTTTATATCGCCTATTGTTCCACTTTAGAATAGAACTTGATTTTGACCCCGTTTTTTAGAGGGTAATTGATTTTTAATTTCGGAAATTTGTTCAGAAATAACTAGCCATGGACTCGGAAATAATAATCGCAATTTATTTGATCAAAATTAAGCAACGATTGGTAATAATATAATTTTTACTTAATTTTTGGCAAAAAATGGCCTTTTTCCCGAAATCCTTCAACTTCAAATCGCAGGTACGTTAAAACTATGAGAGATATTGAGCTCATTTTTTCTGTTTAATTCTTATTACAGTGCCGGCAAAAAAATAGAAACAAGAAATTGTTTCAGTGGAAAATCTATTTCCTACCAAACTATATGGAAGAATTTGATGATCAATATCTCAAATGAAAGCTATTTTTGTATACTTTGATCTGTTATAAGTTTTTGGACTCAGGAAACATTTTTTGGATATAACTGAAGTAGGCATTGGAAAAAATAATAGAAACAAGTTATTATAATGCCTTAAGCTACGCTCACACCTATCAAATATTTGACTTTTTTTATCAAATATTTGTTTGCTGTAATGTGAACACAAAATATTTTTGAAGAGCAAACAAAATATCAGCTGTTTTTCGTGAAACATTTTTATTTGTCAACCTACTAATATTTTCCCAATATGAAGACAATGTGAACACCAAACACGAAACATTTTTGTTTAACGTTAAAAAAAATTATTTAATTTAATTAAATTACAATTTCATAGAAATTTCTGCCTAAAAACAAAAAATTAAATACGTGTTTATTTCATAATGTGCTTAAAATGAGTATTTCTGACGTTTTGTTTGAAGAAGCAATGCCAAACATAATTCAGTACAAATAGTGAAAATTTGTTTGCCCGATGTTCACACTACAACAAATTATTTCTTAAAACAATTGACGGATAAAACAGTGAAAAAACAAGATTTTGTTTGCAGGCAAAGAGGAACATAACAAGAAGAACAGTTAATGCGCAACCAAACCAAAAGCCAAAAATATATCTGTTTATATTTACTACAAAGATATATCATTGAATAATAACATCAATTTATTCTAAAATTTCATTTAATATTTTTTTTCAACAAAATTTTATCACAAAAAAATACAAATTACATTTCAATACTTTCTGCGAGTGGAAAAGAGACAAATGGTGAACCTGCACCAGTTGTTGCTATTTAGTATAGTCAATGTAGCGAAAAACCTTGGTTGTTTGGAACGGTTTATAGCGATTTAAAAAAATCGCAATAAGCCGGGAAATAACCAAATTGTAAATTATTTTCATTAAATTATCTATAAAATTTAAAATTATTGCGAATTGTTTATTATTAATATACTAGCTATACCCTAGAAGGAATATGTATAAATAAAAATCCCACTTAACGATTTTGAAGATTCTAACCACAATAGTTTTCCAGATTTATAATACGTTACATACGAGATGTCAAGCAAACTATTGCGAGTTCGCCAGTTTCTATCTATCGCCAATTTCATTCTATCTATAAAAAATTTTAATAATAGAAGAATTTCCAAGATGCACGAAATTTTGTATTTAATTTATATATGTTGTGCCAAGCCACCCATTGAAAGTCCGCCCCTTATGCTCTAAATGTTCACATGAATTTCAAAGTTCTTCATGTGAAATTTGACGATTCTAGCTCAGATATACGAATTTTTCTATTTGATTCATGTGGGGGCTTCAAGCTCCCCACACTGAGAATTTTGGAATTTAAATTGAGAAAACTCCAAATTAAAATTGGGAAAGTTTCAAATGAAATTGAGAAAATTTTAAATGAAATTAAGATAATTTCATATGAAATTGAGAACCTTTTATTTATATAACACATTTTAAAAAACAAATAATAAAGAAATTCCAATGTTAATCCACCGATTGTCGAGGAACAATGGCTGGTTTATCATGAATACTATACTATGAATACTAGGAATACCACTCAAGCGATATGTGTTGGTAGTCTGAATACGTCAAAGTAAAAAAAAAAATATTAAAATTTGGTCTGAATTTCCCGCTGATTAGGTTAAAAGTTCAGATCCCAGTATAAAGTATAAAAAGTTTCGCAGAATTTTTCGAAATGATTGTCAAAATGTTCAAATTTTAAGCTTTCACGGAACATTCATGTATTGCACTACATACATATATATATACATATATATTTATTTGCAAATTAAAAATTAAAATTTTCTGAAAATCATTTGTAATTTTCTCGATTTCATTTGAAAGTTCCCCAAATTCAATTGGAATTTTCTCAATTTCAATTCAAAATTCTCCATTTTAATTGTACTTTTCTAAATTTCAAATGGAAATTCGCATTTTCATTTAGAATATTCTCAATTTGAAACTGAAAACCTCAAATTCAATTGAAATTTTCTCAATATAAAATGGGAATTCTTAATTTTATTTAGAATTCTCTCAATTTAATTTAGAATTTTCTCAACATCAACGTAAAATTCTCAATTTTATTTGGATTTTTCCCAATTTTAAATTAAAATTAATTTAATTAATTTGATTCAGAATTTTCACAATTTCAAATTGAAAATCACAATTTTAATTGGAATTTTCTTAATATGAAATGGAAATTCTCAATTTCATGTGAATTTTTCACGATTTAATACGTAATGTTCTCAATTTCACTTAAAAATGGTGTAGACTAGAGACTAGACTATAGACATAGTCTAGTCTATTTACTAGACTATAGACTAGACTATAAAGTAGAGTATAGACAAGACTATAGACAAGACTATAGACTAATACTTTAGACTAGACTATAGAATAGACTATAAACTAGAGGGGCATTTCAAAAATTTTCGAGCAGGTTTTGTACTTTACCCTCTCCGATTTCGATGAAATTCGGTACACACATTCTTCATGTAAATACGGAATTTGAAATTCTCCAAAATTTCTATATCTTATATATTGTTGAGTACACAATAAGCAATCTTATGTGAAGGAATAAAGAAAATGGAAGGTAAATTTTTTGAGATATCCTTGACTAAAGGACGTGGTTTGATGTCATCATCCTCACGTTAAAAATGTAATATTTTAAATAGAATATTGGGGACTAAACGATTAAAATCGGATAAATAATTAAGAAAATATACGTCAAATTTAATACTTGTTGAAAAAAATTCAAAATCCTACTTTTTTGTTCGAAAATTTTTGAAATTACCCTATATATAGTATGTTGTTGTCAACCAATTAATAACAAAATAAACAACAAAAATAATAATTATTTTTAATTTAGGCAATTGCTTAAGTTTCTATTAAATGTCACAACTACTTTGTCTCAGATATCTATTTTATAAAAAATAAAATAATTTTAGCGACTATTTATATTTTTGTATGAGGTGATAACACTCTTTTTCAGAAAATAAACAAAGAACAGCTATTATTTGACGCTGTTTGATCTTACATTTGGTTTGCAAGATCAAATAATTATTTTGCCAAAATGATGTAAATTATTTGACTTTTGGTGTTCACATTGATGAAACAATGAAAAAATATTTATTTGCCAGCAAATCAATTTGTTTTATGAAAATCATCCGCATTGCCGTTTGTTAACATGAAATATTTTATGTTCAGATTCGACAAAGTTTTTTCAATCGTGTTATATATTAATATTATACACTTTTATTATATAAATTTAATTTTAAACCTAATAAAAATAGTTAAAATTAAAACAAATTGGTTTTTTCTTGCATTAAATTATTTGATATACTGTGGCTGTAAAACATGTGTATGTTTGAATCAAATTATTTTTGCACTGTTTGATAAAACAATACCATCAAATATTTGTTCAAGTCTGAACATGAAATTAATATTGCGTTTGTTTAACGCAACTTCAAAAATATTTCATTACAAACGTAGCTTTAGGGACATAACGTAATAACTCAAAAATATATTTTTTTAATTTATTTTGGGAAGTTTCAATAAAAAATGTATTTCTGAAAAAATAAATAAATAGGCTTTTTGCTTCGATCCATCATGTTTAAGTTGGTTTTATAAGCAATTGTGTGTATTGAACCTGACAGCTGAATCGAGGGTCTCTCTTTCAATATTTCTTAAATAACATGAACAAATAATAAAATAAATCGGTAAAAGTTTTAAAATTACCTATAAAAATTACCTATATCGAAAACTTACCGATTTTCAGAGCAAATTTTGGCCAATTTCGAACTACTTAACAATTCAAGCAACTTAGAACGGATAAAAATGGAATTAAACATCAAGGTATTTTGATGAAATGTTAAAAAGATGCTAAAATCAAATATAACAAGTAAGAGTGTTATATTCGGCTATGCCGAATCTTATATACCCACCATCAAATCACTGCCATATAAATAAACTTTGATATTTTTAATATTTTATTATTATATATCGATATTAAGGAAAACATCAGGGTAATATTTGAAAGAGGTCCATTAATTGGGTTTTAACTATTGACAGTGCTCTTTCGAAATAAAAATATTAATTTATATTTATATAAAAGTCGGTAGGAAGATTTCTGTTCCTTATTTATTTAAAATTTCATAGATCTACTTGTATTTTACAGCCAGTAATGGGCATTAAAGTCATTTTCTTAAAGGGACCTTATACGGGATTAGGGTTAATTATGGACTGATCCTCATAAAAATTGGTAGAGGATCCTATAGGACTTATCAGTGACGAATTTCATCGCTGTACTCGCATTTTTAAGCCATTAATGAGCGTTAAAGTAATTTTCTGATCGGGACCTTAAAGGGTCAATTATAAACCGATCCCCACAAAATTTTGTAGATAGATGTTAGTAGATAGATGTTAGTTTAGATCTACTAGTATTTTTAAGCCAGTGCTGAGTTTTAAAGTCATTTGCTGAAGGGGCCTTATATGGGGTGTTCACACGGTGAACAAATAGTACCCATTTTACCCAACACTTTACCCTCAACATCCCATCACTGGTGAATTGAACTGCAGCCAACTTCAACTGCGATTGATAGAAAAAAAAGAAGAGAAGAAGTTAAACAAACAACCTATATACAGTGTGCAAGCAAAAACCCAAAAGCACCAATAGCAACCCTTAAACCTAAACTTAAAACTAAATCTTAATAAATAAGTTAACAAATCTAAAACAAATAATCATAAAACTTACTTAAAATTAAACATATAATTAGTTAATAGTGTTTCCATCTAAAAACTATTTAAAACCTAAACCTAATTAAAACTTAATACTATTTAAAACATAAAGCTAAAATAAATAGTTAAAAGAATAAAATCTATTTAAAACTTAAGGCTAAAATAAATAGTTAAAAGACTAAAATAAAACCTACTCTAAATTGAAATATACAAACTGTGAATTAAACCCTAAAACTCAAATCCTAACCCTAAATTTATAAATAAATATATATATACGTTTTATAACGTTTTAAAGTAAATTACTCAAGTGTTGTTATTTATCACAAGTTTTATTTTACCCCTAATTACACATACCCCCTAACCCGTCTAAACATGGGGGTAGGGTCGATTATAGACCGATCCTCGCTTTTTTTAGGCAGTAATGAGCGTTAAAGTAATTTTCTGATTTCAACCTTATAAGGGGGTAGGGTCAATTAAGGGCCGATCCACATAAAATTTGGTTAAGGGATTTTGGCTCGCAAGGAACCCACTTAAGCGAATTTCATTGCTATACTCGTATTTTTAAGCCAGTAATGGGCCTTAAAGTAATTTTCTAATGGGGACCTTATATAGGGTCAATTAAGACCTGATCCACATAACATTTGCTGTAGAGATTTTGGAACGTATAAAACTTACTTCTGTGAAATTTCATCGCTATACAAGTATTTTTAAGCCAGTAATGAGCGTTAATGGATGGGACCTTATATGGGGAGTAGGGTCAGTTATGGACCGATCCACATAAAATTGGTAAAAAGGTTTTGGCTCCTAAGATACTTACTTACGTCAAATTTCTTTGCTATACTCGTATTTATACGCTAATAATGACCGTTAAAGTCATTTTCTGAAGGGGACCTTATATGGGGAGTAGGGTCAATTATGGACCGATCCACATAAAAATAGGTGGAAAGATTTTGGCTCGTATAAAACTTACTTCTGTGAAATTTCATCGCTATACTCGTATTTTTAAGCCAGCAATGAGCGTTAAAGTAATTTTATGGAGGAGACCTTATATGGTGGGTGGGGTCAATTATGGACCGATCCACATAAAATTTGGTGGATAGGTTTTGACTACTAAGGTACTTACTTATGTCAAATTTCTTCACTATACTCATATTTGTACGTCTATTTTGAGCGTTAAAGTAATTTTCTGAAGGGGACCTTATATGGGGGGGTAGGGTCAATTATTGACCGATCCTCATAAAATTTGGTACTTACCACTTCTTACTTCTGTGAAATTTCATCGCTGTACTCGTATTTTTAAGCCAATAATGAGCGTTAAAGAAATTTTATGGAGGGGACCTTATATGGGGGGTAGGGTCAATTATGGACCGATCCACATAAATTTTGGTGGAGAGATATTGGATCGCATGAAACTTATGTGTTTCGAATTTCATCACTTAACTTCGAAAATTCGAAATAAAGTTCGAAAAATGTTTATGGTTTTAAAATACTCTCTGAATCATAAAAACTTAAAAAAAGAAAATCTGAATATTCGAACATATGTTCGAAAATGTTTTGAGTCTACTTAAATCTGTCCCCGTAGTCCAAATTGACTAAAATTTGACTTTTATGATTACTATGGTGGCAATATAGTAATGTGTTAGAAAATTCGAAATTAAGTTCGAAACATGTTTAATGGTTTTAAAATAACCTTTCAAAAAACTAATAAAAATACTGAATATCGAGACGATTTTTACTATTTCCTCTTTTTTTCATCTGAAGAAATATGCCGCAATACTTAAAATTTTCAATAAATTAAATTATATAAAAGTTTTCAAAATAATCTACTACAAAAAAAGTACTCATGTCGAATTTGATACGTAATACCAATAAAATTTAAATTCGACTACGACTACGATGATTGTCGATATTCGACTACGACATATGTACATAATAAAGGTGAATATCTCTTTTTTTGTGGACGCTATCGTGCCAACAACAGACAGACGGACGGACATAGCCAGATCGTCTTAAAATTTTAGGAGGTCCCAGAATATATATACTTTATGGGGTCTCTGAACAATATTTCGATGTGTTACACACGGAATGACAAAATCAATATACCCCCATCTTTTTTGATGGTTGTTATAAAAAGTCCAATAAGTATCGAAAATTCATGACAAATCATAATGCCATAGAGGATTTAGAATTTGGGATTAATAAAATCATAGAAACGATATGTCCTATTATATAAAAATTAAAAATAAATATAAAAAATAAATATTTGTTATAGTTTTCGTTTGATTATATTTTTTAGAAGTCTAATAAGACTATTTTATAAAAAAAAATAATGAAAAGAATATGTTTGTAAGATTTTATACCATATAAAAAATGGTTTCTATATTGATAATATTCTTAAATTCAAGTCCGGTACGATATTTTGATTTGCTAAGAATTTTCGATACTTATTTCACCTATTCTAAACTTTCAATCAAAATACCTTTTCAATTAAATCAATTTTTATTCCTTTTAAAGTGTTTGAAATGTTAAGTGGTGTAAAGTTGGTAAAAATTTACTGTGAAAATCGGTAAGTTTTCGATATCTATCAATCGGACCAAAAC
Source organism: Lucilia sericata (assembly GCF_015586225.1). Classification (NCBI taxonomy): domain Eukaryota; kingdom Metazoa; phylum Arthropoda; class Insecta; order Diptera; family Calliphoridae; genus Lucilia; species Lucilia sericata. Next base: position 467,107 of record NW_023994239.1, read on the forward strand.
TTTTTCGACTCTAAATCTTTTCAAAAAATAGTTTTTTAGGTGATTTTAAAAAAATTACCAATATGTTTTGTTATTTGTTCATGTTATTTAAGAAATATTGAAATGAAGACCCTCGATTCAGCTGTCAGGTTCCATACACCCAATAAATGCTTATAAACCCAACTTAAAAATGAAAGAAGAATAACAGAAGAAAGTAAACATAAATAGCTTTCATTTGAGATATTAACTATATAGTTTGGTAGAAAATAGATTTTCCACTGAAAAATTTTCATGTTTCTATTTTTTTGCCGGCACAGTATATCTTTTATAATATCCAGTATAGAAAACTTTAATTTTTTAAAACAAAATTTTTTAAAGTTTGAAAATTGATGCTGTTAAAATAATGGATCTTTTTTGACCACAGACAAAACCGAGTAAGCGTTATCCAATTTTAACAAAAATTCGTACTAGCACATTTATGAATCTTATAAAGATTATAAAGATAATATTTGTTTATAAAATTTTTCAAAACTAAAAGAAAATTTCTTATATTTACTTTATGTGTCTTCAGAATCACAAAATTCTCGGGGAAATTTTTAATAACTCAAGACTTTTTAAACCAATTTATCCGTTTTTTATCTTTTTGGAAAGACAATTTTGTAGACATTACGATTTTGCTATAAAATGGTGCAATAAAAATAATTGAATAATATTTTACAGTCTCCCATTTCATGTTAAAATACAACATAATTTTACTATTAGAAGTTGATCCGAGAGAGAAGCTTATTTTCGTCCCACCCTAATAAGTATACATATCTACATGTATTCCAAAAAATAACTATATAATGAATAAAAAACAAGAGTGTTATATTCGTCTGTGCCGAATCTCATACCCACCATCAAACCGTATGCCATAAAAGGAATGCTCCCCTAACATCATGATCACTCATCAAATTAACTGATCGTTTTTCAAAAAAATTTTTAGACCGATTTTGGTTCATATAAACATGTTTACATCGAATAGCATCGCTGTAATCGCATTAAACGAACTTTCCACATTCGGTAGGAAGATTTAAGTTTCTATAAACGTTTCTTATATCAAATTTCATAAATGTTCACGTATTTTTAAGCCAGAAATGATTGTTAAAGTAATTTTCTGAAGGGGACCTTATGTGGGGGTAGGGTCAATTGTGGACCGATCTGCACCAAATTTGGTAGATAGATCTTAACCCGTATAAAACTGATGTGTATCTAATTTCATCGCTTTACTCCTATTTTTAAGCCAATAATGAACTTTAATGTGCGTAATGAGCGTTAAATTAATTTTATGAAGGGGACCTTATATGGGGAGTAGGGCATATTATGGACCGATCCCCATAAATTTTGGCAGGGAGTTTTTGGCTCATATAAAACTTATTTATGTTGAATTCCATCGTTATAGTTACACTTTTAGAACATATATGGCCGTAAGGGCAGTTTTTCGGGGGTCCACTTGTTTGGGTGCTATCCGAAAACGTGGTCCAATATAGCCCATTTTCAATACCAAACAAACTTTACCAATGATAGAGAATATTTCTGGAAAATTTCAACCCTCTTCCTAATTCGGTTCGGACTCTATCGTGTTTTCAACAGACAGACGGACGGACATGGCTAGATCGTCTTAGAATTTAATAAGGACCCAGAATATATATACTTTTGTGGGTTTATGACTAATATTTCGATGTTGGGTATAAAAATAAAAACTTGAAAAAATTGGTTTTTATTACAAATTAAGGATGGTGCGTGATGTTTTTGATTCCAAATGACCTAAAAAGTAGGATATATTATGAACCGATCTCCATAAATTTTGGCAGGGAGTTTTTGGCTCATATAAAACTTATTTATGCTGAATTCCATCGCTATAGTTACACTTTTAGAACATATATGGCCGTTAAGGCAGTTTTTCGGGGATCCACTTGTATGGGTGCTATCCGAAAACGTGGACCAATATAGCCCATTTTCAATACCAAACAAACTTTACCAATGATAGAGAATATTTCTGGAAAATTTCAACCCTCTTCCTCATTCAGACGGACGGACATGGCTAGATCGTCTTAGAATTTAATAAGGACCCAGAATATATATACTTTTGTGGGTTTATGACTAATATTTCGATGTTGGGTATAAAAATAAAAACTTGAAAAAATTTGGTTTTTATTACAAATTGGGGATGGTGCGTGATGTTTTTGATTCCAAATGACCTAAAAAGTAGGGTATATTATGAACCGATCCCCATAAATTTTGGCAGGGAGTTTTTGGCTCATATAAAACTTATTTATGTTGAATTCCATCGCTATAGTTACACTTTTAGAACATATATGGCCGTTAAGGCAGTTTTTCGGGGGTCCTCTTGTATGGGGGCTATCCGAAAACGTGGACCAATATAGCCCATTTTCAATACCAAACAAACTTTACCAATGATAGAGAATATTTCAACCCTCTTGTTCATTCGGTTCGGACTCTATCGTGTTTTCAACAGACAGACAGACGGACGGACATAGCTAGATCGTTTTAGAATTTAATAAGGACCCAGAATATATATACTTTTGTGGGTCTATGACTAATATTTCGATGTTGGGTATAAAAATAAAAATTTGAAAAAATTTGGTTTTTATTACAAATTGGGGTTGGTGCGTGATGTTTTTGATTCCAAATGACCTAAAAACTAGTTAGAGTGCTATATTCGGCTGTGCCGAATCTTAAATACCCTTCACCAGCAAGCTACTTTTTATTAAAACCCATTTAACTATCTAATTTTTAGATAACTTGACAAAATTGTTGTTTCCGCAGTGAGGTTACTAACATTTATGCATATGTGGAACTAATTTTGATTAGGTTCATAAAATTTTATATTAATAGGCCATTTGTAAACATTTTAATATAATGATTTATCTATGCACAAACATACTCATGTCGAATTTTATCTGGATATAATTATTTAATAATAGTTGTGTTTTGTTGCTATCAATGAGAGTTAACGCTTAAGTTTAGCAACAAAACGAACATTACCACAGAAGAAATCTGTTAAATCTTGAAATTATTTACAATTTCTTGAAAAGGTTTTTTTATTTGGTATTTTTTTTTTGATTTAAATTTTATTTTAAAACATTTTTTTATTGTTTGACATAAACACATTAATATCTGTTTTTCTATTTTTGAGTTGGTAGCACTTTTATCGACGTTAAAATTAACTTGTATAATTTTACACGTTAACTCCTAACGTTTATAAATTTTAAATTTATATGAAATTGCCTTTGAACGTTGAACACAATGATTTTCAGATGTAAAATTCCGTATAACGATTTATATATACAAAATACACATTTATGTCGAATTTTATCCCGATGACTTTGATTGTCAATTCAAGTCGAATATTACTCCAATAGATTTATTAATTAATAAAATATGTGCGTTTAAGTGATTTTCGGAAGTGTACTTTATATAGGAGCTATGACCAATTTCGGGCCTCTCCAGAAAAATTTCGTAGAGTGATTCATATGTATGTACACAAAACATATTTGTGTCGAATTTTATCAAGATAACTTTATTTGACAATGAAATATGTGAGTTTAAATGATTTTTGGAATGATTTTTTTGACCAATAATGGACCGATCCGGGGCAAAATTGGTATTATGATTTATATGTACACAAAACATATTCAAGTTGAACTTTATACCGATAGCTTTATATATCAATGAAACATATGCGTTTAAGTAATTTTCGGAAGTGGAACTTATATGGGAGCTATGACCAATTATGGTCCTATCCGAAAAAAAATTTCGTAGAGTGATTCATATATAGACGATACATATTTGTGTCGTATTTTATCAAGATACCTTTGTTTGAGAATGAAATATGTGCGTTTAAGTGATTTTCGGAAATGGGCCTTATATGGGAGCTATGACCAATAATGGACCGATCCGAAAAAAGTTTGGTGAATTGATTTGTATGTACACAAAACATATTCAGCTCGAATTTTATCACAAAAGCTTTATTTATCAATGAAATAAGTGCGTTTAGGAGATTTTTGGAGGTGGACCTTATATGGGAGCTATGACCAATTGTGGACCGACTGAGATCTACGTTGGTAGTATGATTTCTATTCATATTATATTTGTATGTACAAAATGTTGTGTTGATACCGATATATTTGAGGGAGTTATTAACGATGAACTAATTTCCGGGAATATACATCTTTGTATGGGGTCTATGGGAAATATTGAATCATTTGTTATGAGTTTGAACATACTTGATCCCTGGCACAAAGAAATAATGAGTGACAAAATTCATCGAAATATCTTTGGTAGTTTCTGAGAAAACTACTTAAGAATTGTGAAAAAACGTTATTTTTTTCGAGGTAGTCTGAAATTTTTACTCATTTTACTGATTTTCAATATCAAACTGTACCGGATAATAGAGAATGTTTTTGGTGAATTTCGTGAATTTCTATTGCTTCGTTTTAACGTGAGCGTGTTTTACACAGACAGACTAATCATTACCCAAATATTTACATGGATGTCAGAGTTCTTCATGCAAAATTTGATGCTTTTATCTCTAGCAGTTTCCTAAATATACGAATTTGTGAGGTGCCAATCCGCCCAATTTTTCCCAAATTTTTACATGGATGTTAAAGTTCTTCATACAAAATTTCTAGTTCCAATAGTTTCCTGGAAAAATTAAAACCGCTAATATATTACACAAATATTGAAAAATTGACAAATATCTAAGATAAACGAATTTTTGTATTTAATTCATATGGAAGGTGTCAAGCCCCCATATGAAAGCCCGCACATTTTTCTCCCAAATATTCACATGGATGTAAAAGGTCTTCGTGCAACATTTTTAAATTCTAACTCCAATAGTTTCAGAGATAAACGAATTTTAGTTTGTAATTACTATTGGAGGTGCCACGCCCCTCTATTGCTAGTCCGCCAATTTTTGTCCTAAATATTCATGTCGATAAAGTGGACTCTAGCTGTTAAACTTTTTCAGATATACTAATTTAAGATTTGTTTATATAGGAGGTGCCACGGTCACTGAAGCTAGGCTGCCCATTTTGTCAACGTGTGTTCATATGGATGTCGAAGTTGTTCGTACAAAATTTGGGGAATCTAGCTGTTGTGGTTTCTGAGATATGCGACTTTTAATACTTATTATATATGTGGGTCTGGCACCTCGCCTACTTGAATATCCAAAGCAAAAGGTAGCCTATAGTTCCTTAAAGACATACCGGAAGACACTTTGAAAATGTCAAGAAAATCGGTTCTGCCGTTTAGCCGTCTATAAAGTCCAAACATACATACATACATACATACATACATGCATACATACATACATACATACATACATACATACATACATACATACATACATAC